>NC_088858.1:53399047-53730922 GCF_963853765.1 Magallana gigas | reverse complement strand
TGGTATGTTCAACTAGTTTTATACAATGTCAACCATTGCAGTCCTAGCTTTGTTTGGTATGTTCAACTAGTTTTGTACAATGTCAACCATTGCAGTCCTAGCTTTGTTTAGTATCTTCTACTAGTTTTTTTTACAATGTCAACTACTGCAGTCCTAGCTTTGTTTAGTATCTTCTACTAGTTTTTTTACAATGTCAACCATTGCAGTGCTAGCTTGTTTAAGGTGTTCTACTGTCCTGATCATGAAAGCTTTCAAATGATGTCGAACAATCCCTGTTGGCTTTGTGAGTGTGTTCCACGAGCTTGGTCAAGAAGGTACATTTTCAACCATTGCTGCACTGTGGTTTGGTGCTTGGGTTCAGTCTGTTATTAGGCTACACATTAAGAGCTGTCCTGAATACAAAGGGTCACAGTGTGGGGAGTGATCTATTTGTGGGCAGTTTATCACCTTTAGTAGTTCTGAAAACAAAGGATTTCTGTCAATCAGGTCATACCTGGGTTATGTAAGGACTCCATATTATCAGTGCTATTGGCCGAAAGTAGAGGCTACATGCCAAATCAGGAAACCAAAGGGTTGGTCTGAAGAGGAGGGTAGGGGGCAGCAAACTATTCCTGGTCTCATTGGCACAAACACTTGTAAATGAACTTAGAACTCTGCTATAATGGTTTCTATGTTGTTGTTTTTTTTATCATAATACATCCGTATATACATATCCTGACCCTATTTATAGTATATAGAGTGTTTTTACAACCTCTGTATGATACGGAATCAGGAATCATTAGATGAAGACATACTCCCAGACCTGTACTTGTGTTTAGTGTGATATCCTCAGACAAGTCATCTTACTTCAGGAATTCTTACCATGAGTGGCTCCACCAGCATAGCTCTCCATTATGACACCATTACAATTAGTATATAACAGTTCATACATGTAATAGTCTGTCAGCTTTATCACTAAACCCTACTCCATTTGCAATTACAGTCAGAACATGTACTGGGATTTATAATTCTTAAATTATAAATCAAAGCAAATAAAAAGCAAGGGAATAAAATATACGTTGGTATGATTTAATCTGGTCAGGTCCATTGAATGGGTGCTGATTCTGGTTTTATTTGCAAAGTGTCACATACTTTTCAATGAAATTATCTTTATTTCTGGTAAAACCTTAGTCTGTGTTAGGAATTACTTTGGATATTTGAACCACTACAACACACTATGATGAACACAATTCATCAGATGAAAGTTAAATGATAAAGTTATTAATTTATTTCTCAAGTTAATCATTTCCAGAGACCAAGTGACATTTGATATAAGTACATGTATATAGAAACGCCACAAAGTCAGGCCATGTCCATAAATCACTGAAAAAATCACAATCCTAAGACCTACGGAGTCAGACCTCAGGTGTTTATAATGCCACAGCTCTTCAAGTGTTTATATATAATTTTGCTGCACTTAATGTGTTCTAATACTGCCACATTTTCGGTGTTTGCAAATCTGCTGTGCTTTAGGCTTTCTAATGCTGCTGCACTTTATGTGCTAACAATGCTGGTGCATTCATGAGTTGTTAGTTGATTTGCTTCACCTTAGGAGTTTTAGTTATGCTGTTCTGCTGGTGTTAATAATGCTGCTGTGTTTTAAGTGTTTTAATGCTGCTTCCCTTCATGTGTTTATATTTATTTTTAACTTAAGTTATTTCAATGTTGGTCTACTTCAGGTGTTTATAATGATTTTTCACTTTAAATGCAAAAATGCTGCTGTTTTTCATGTTTGTAGTGTTGGTGCACTTCACACATATCTGTAACTGCACTCATTTGTTTATAATGTTGTAACTCTTCATGTATAATATACTAGTAATGCTGCTTCACTGAAGGTGTTTACAACGCTGCTTCACTGAAGGTGTTTACAATGCTGCTACACTGAAGGTGTTTACAACGCTGCTACACGAAAGGTGTTTACAACGCTGCTACACTGAAGGTGTTTATAATGCTGCTACACTGAAGGTGTTTACAATGCTGCTACACCAAAGGTGTTTACAAGGCTGCTACACTGAAGGTGTTTATAATGCTGCTACACTGAAGGTGTTTATAATGCTGCTACACTGAAGGTGTTTACAACGCTGCTACACCAAAGGTGTTTACAACGCTGCTACACTGAAGGTGTTTATAATGCTGCTACACCAAAGGTGTTTACAATGCTGCTACACTGAAGTTGTGTAAATACAATGCTACTAGTTTACAAGGTTTCTCTGTTGGTCTTTTTTATGCTGCTGCATTCAGGTGTCAATAATGCTGAAAACATCTTTCATTTGTATTATTGATCAACATGCAGATGTTTACCAGAATTTATTTAAGCAGAAGCATAAAGAGTGTAAGGGGCTATTTTTGAGGACAGGTGCACACAAAAGACTATCTGGCTGTGAACACAACACCAATGAACTCATTGAAAAGGCCATGGTGCAGCTGCAAGATAAGAGTAGAGTGTGTTACTCTTCCTTTCTATTTCTGCGGGTCCAATCGTAACACTGCCATAGTAAACTAGTCCATATATATTCTTTACTGATTACGGCTTTGAGTCTTTGCCAGGGCGCATGGTACCCAATGGAAAAGATAGTGGGAGTCAAAGACTAAATACTCTTTAGTTTACAGTGTATATAGGTGTTTCTTTTAGTCTGTTTCATTAAGTTGAACCTGTGAGTTATTTTTTATTATTGTGCTCTCTGTCTGAATGACTAGACGTGCAGTTTCTCAGGAAGATGCTACATTACATATACCGGCACTACATTACATACACCGGTTCACTACATTACATATAGCGGTAGCTAATAACTAGGCCTCTTGATTTTAAGGTCCTTGAAATCAATGTTGATGTACGTGGAACTGAAAAACTTGGTCCTGTATTTGTCAATAGTTACTCAGACTTGATAAGTCTCTTTTGTTGCATCTCAAAACCCAAGTCTAATATATGTCATTGTTATGACATGTAGAACACCGACACATTAATCTTCTGATGGAGCGTTTCCTTGAGCAGCAAGCTAATAAATCGTGTACACTTTTATTTTATTTGTTCAATTTTATCTAACATGCATCAATGCCGAAAAAACCAGAGTCAATTTATGTTGAGTATGCATCGGAACAAGGTGTTTGATGTTTGGATGTGAATCATTTGATTTGTATGGCCCCAAAAAGTCAGGTGATTAAAAGTTGTGAACAATTGCAGTCTGAATTAAGGCCATAGGTACACTATGGTGACAGCGTAGCCTATTTTCTGGAATTTGAAAACTTCATGTTGATTTATTATGACAGGAGATAGTATTGGGATCTAGCTACTTTGGCATGATCTTGGATCTAAGTTGTCAAATTACGAATTTCCCCGTAGAAAGTGATTTTGCTGAAGTTCATTTATTTTATGCGCAAATGATTAAATTTTGGAATATTAATTATAGCCATCATTTTTCACCTGATGAGCTCATGAATTTATTTACATGATTAATACAAAACCAAAAACAGTGCATCTTTGTATGGTTTTGAATGCAAAAAATTATCATTGACATGCCAATTCCAAAAAGGCAGCAAAAATATTCAATTCTATCTATCAAAAGTAACACAAACATGATCATTGTTAAAAGAGAATCAGAATCTTATAAAGAGAATTGAAATCTTGGAAAGTTTGATTCCGTTGAAGAATTTCTTAAAAAATCTTAAAAAAGGGAAGGTGTAAAGGAACAATTGTTGACTCTGATGTTTGTAAACAGGCCTTGAAACCCTGCTTGCTCTGTTGACGTCATGCCATTGACACAGCTGAAGCCATCTCTGAATTTTTCTGGCTTTGTCAAAATGATGAAATGATTTGTTAGTGTGACATTAAAAGTAATTTTATTTCCATATACATTTCCTTGGACCGTGGCAGTGACCTCACTACCTATATGACATCAGCCCCCCCCCCCCGCACCAGTTGTAAGGAAATAAATGTACGCCAAAATAAACTAAATAAACGAAATAACTTCATTGAATAAATAGTTGCGTAATGTAGAACACTTATTTTTGGGTCTGCTTATTATTTGTATAAATAGCTTTTATTTGCTAAACTTTTATTTAATCACCAAGAAATTCACCCACTTTGCTTTTGTCCCAACACGTAAACTGTTGTGTTCTCAGACATTGGGTGATAAATATTAAATGAGCACAGTAAATCTCCTCATCCAATAGGTACCATTCTGTGTGCGATTTATTTCTGGAACAACTGCATTATGATTCCATGTTATGTTGTCAGGTCGTCTTACTGCCATGTATCATGAAGTGTTTGTGTATTGATTGAGTTGAATAAGTCTAAGACATGTGTAATCTTTTTAATCTATTTACATGTAATGATTTTAAATTGCATAAATCTTAATGTATTCACATTGACATGCAGAAAAAGCTACACTGAGGCTATATTAGTGACTATATTTTAATCTTTTTTGTCTCCCCCACTATATATGTAGTTATTAGTTGAAAGAGATTTTGTAGACTCTAGATGCTGAGTGGAGATGTGTGGGAGACCCATTAACTGGGTATAGATCTCTCTGAAGTATCTATATTGGTGTTGGTTGTTTTAGCATGATAGCATATATTAACAGGAATTTTTTACAAAGAGAGATGTGAAACTTTACTGGTGGGTGGAATTACAGACAAATACAACGGCGCGTGAGGCTGTAACATGATGTAACCACAAATATATCTTTAGTGACGTATCCAGAATCTTTTAGTTAAAAAAAACTGACATGCAGTGAGGAAATGTTAGTTTATTAAGGTGGTATGGGACACCTTCATATTGTGACATACTTCTAATTGAAATGAATAATAAAATCAAGCATAATTTTATTAGCTTTTTCTTTCCTGAAACTATTACCTAACTCTGTAGCGCAATGGGTTAGAGCGTTAGCTTAAGGAATCTGTAAGTCATGAGTTCGAATCCGGCTGGGTCTTTTAAGATTTTTTATTACCTTTCCAAACAATTTTCAAATACATTTTTGGATCAAATATTGTAAAACTTGAAAATCTTAAAATGGTGAAAGAACATTTTGATTATAAAATGCTTTTATCCACATCAATATTGACAGGTGTTCCATACCATCTTAACAGTAACAGAAGCATACTGGTTAATCTTACTTGGGACCCGTAACACGTCGGGTGTATAGGAGAGCAATGAGGGCCGGTTCTCCATCCTTGTTTGTCCCTGGCTAGCTTCTGAAGAGTAACATAATACATCATATTAAAGGAATATTAAAGCGAAGCTTTGGCTACTGAAATTTACAGATCTATAACAATGATTCTCACTGATATGAGATGGAAAGATTCAGTTTAATATTATGATTTATGTCAGTTAAAAACCTGAAAATACTAGTGATATATTCATTATTTGTGACTACATGGTCAATCTTGGTCAAGAGATGAATGATGAAAGAGTGACTGACTTTCTAATTAACCAACATACATCATCATTGACTGATAAATATGCCAGGAACATATCTACTATAGAAATACCAATATAACATCTTTCAACATTCAATCCTGTCAGATTAAATACAAACGTCAAATATGAAACTTAAAAAAAAAATCCTGTTTTGCTGTAAAAGAGGAACTTGAATCAAAGTACCTGTAAGAGTGAATACATTTATATGGTGAATGATTACTGGTATGTACATGTAACTCAATTCCACTACAGCCCTCACTGAAGAAATTCCACCCTTTAAACAACAATAACTACAGAAGTATGTATACATACAAATATATACAGATCTAGGTAACTGTTAATGTTCAGACAATGTAGGAATTACATCATTGACAAGTGATTACAATTATTTATAATGATATCAACAATTCATGTAAATGTGATTACACTGGCTACAATAATTACAATGGTTACACCAATTACAAGGATTATAACGATCACAACACATACTGAGGTAACAATAATTTTGTGGTTACACTATTTACAATGATTATGAAGATTACAACGGTAACAATGATTACAACTGAAATATGAATTATATTGATTACTTCACTTGCAGTGATTACAAGTTACAATGATTACATTGATAACAGTTACAACAAGCACTTGTTAAGCCCACACATCCAGTACTCCTTTCAAAGGGAGCAAACTGTGTTTTTTGTGAGAAATTGGTACAAAAATGAAAGCTTGTTTGGAGTGATCAGATAATATTGATGTACAGATAAATGTGATATAAAGGTCTAAAATACCAGTGGAAGAGAACAGGGAGAAAAACACACTGTCTTATCAAAGCTTCATGTTGATATGCTGTTTTTTTTATTTACATAAATGTTTACATAAAAATATGTTCTCTTTTCAGGACAAGTCCAAAAAGCCTTCCATTTCCTTTAATGGCAACCAAGGGGTAAGTTGAAAGACTTTTAAATTGATGAAAATTGCCACAATCATCAGGATTTTATGTATGAATGACAGTACCACTGAACATTGACACATTTAATTTTAATAGCCCTTCAAAGCCAGTTGACAGGGTTGTTTAAAAATATAATTCAAGAGGAATAAATTTGAAACTGAATTTAATGTTGCTGTACAAGTTCCGAGATGAGCATGATTAGGTCAGGTGTAGATATAACTCATCATGTAGGTAAGCTAAATACAGCCCACTGAGAAGAATGCAGGGACATTGATGGGGAGCAGTGTGTAAGTAGGTTACATTGATGGCAGCTGACCTTGTCAGACCTTCATCTTACTCCAAGGTTATTTGTGTGGCTGTCTGTTGGTTCAGGACTTTGATGGAGTCTATGTTATAAGTGTCAGTACAAGGTTCTTTGTGTGGCTGTGTGTAGGTTCAGTACTTTGATGGAGTTGTAAGTGTCTGCCTCCAAGGTCACTGCCTTTTCCTGTAGACACAGCCTCCAGAAGTCGAGCACCAGTCTGCACTTTCTCAGACAATTACACAACGGCTTCTCCAACAGTGGCCTAGAACATTGCCTCGTAATGTATAATACAGTAGTGTATAGAGAGAGGGTAGTTATAAGGTCGCAGCAGCATTGTACATGACAGAGAAGAACCAGGATGACTGCAGAGGTTATGAGTCTTCTTCACTGGTCCTTACTATCAGTTGGAAGTTAATCTTAAGATGCTATTACCCTTTGATTAATATAACTGTAAGCTGCACATACCATCAGAATAAAGAAATGAAAGCATGGGATGGTAGATGGAGAGAAGACCAGACTTATAGCTGTACTATAGCTGTACAGTATAGATGTGGGATCACACAGATCACACCTGGACACTCACAGTACAAAAACACCTTGAGGTCATGTGATCAGTCTGGGGGTGAATGTCCTGTTATAAAGGTTCAGTGAAACTTGTACAAAACTGATAAAACATGTATTGAAACAAAACCTACCATGTAGAGACATTTAACAAAACACATTCATTCAGCAATGTTCAGGCAGCTTACCAGCCGAGGTATTTTTTCTTTGAATGGTTTCGATCAAATTGAGCTCACAGTGACTGATTTTCTTCACAACCAGTGGTACAGAGTGTATTTATTAAAAGTACACTGGTCTACATGGATCTAGTTGGCTGAATTTAATTAATGTGCTTGCATGTACTCTAAAACATAGTGCACTCAATTAAACTGTTATATCATTAGAATCTATTTGTACTATCTTTGCCCTTTAAAATAACATAACACATATTTATTTAGCTGATTTTAGGAACACATTGAGTTAAGATCACAATGATCCTGACACCTAGTGACAGCTACTGTGTGATTGTGTCTATGTAGTGCAGTGGATAATGCACTCCCTTCTACCTGCTACATGGATATAGCTATAGGTTTGATCCCTGCAGTCAGTAGTGGCTGTACTCGGGCTTTGACCCGCATCATGCCCCCTTCACACCAACATACACCCCAATTTAATCTGTTGTTAAATGTTTAATAAAAAGATTTTAGATATGTTTCCGATTCTGGTTCGATTCATTAACTGATGAACATGTATCAATAACTTGATTTTTTGTTCAGGTCATCAATATCCCTGCCCGGGACTCGGACAATTCCAAGACATTCCAGTTCACCGTGTCTCGAGTCGCCGATGCCAATGGTCTGGACTGTGTCCAGCAGATGGACTCCAAGTAAGACAACATATGACATCACTGTTGTTATAGTGACATCACTGTACTGATAGTGACATCACTGCACAGAAATGCATTGATATTGACATCACTGCACATAAATGTACTGATAGTGACATCACTGTACTGATAGTGACATCACTGCACAGAAATGAATTGATATTGACATCACTGCACATAAATGTATTGATAGTGACATCACTGTACTGATAGTGAAATCACTGCATATAAATATACTGATGGTGACATTATGAACTGAAAGTGACATCACTGTACTGATAATGACATCAATCACTGAAAGTGACATCACTGCACATAAATGTACTGATAGAGACATCATTGTACTGATAATGACATCTACTAATAGTGACATCACTACTGATAGTGACATCACTGTACTGATAGTGACATCATTGCATCGTTTAATTTACATCACTTTTCTCAAAGTTCTATTACTAGTGATAGTAACATTACTGTTCCTAAATTGACATCATCTTACTAGGTGAAATTAACATCACTGAATTTACATGGACATCATTTTTAGTCCGTTCTATGTTAGTAAGGCCAAAAAAAAATTATTCCTGTTTCCTGTCGCCCGACCGACCCTATCTTTTACCCTCCGACCCTAAAAGGTTTTTTTGTGATCATGATGGTGACCGGTAACTTCGCCAGAATTTCCTCAAAAAGAGAAGTGAAAGTGCCCGGTCTTCTAAATTCACAATCGTGTAAACTGACCTCACTGGCAAAATAATGATAGTAAACTAATATACAGACATTTTTACTTCATAAATTAACCTTGTGGTTATAGTATAACTTGCAACTATCTTATTTTCAGGGTTTATAAATACGGGTGATGCAACAACATACTGTGCATTGGAAATTACAAAAACGATGTTTATTACTTTGAATCCGGATATATAACAGTTAGTTAATAACCTGTTATTAGTTAATAACTGCAATAAATGTTAAAATTATCATAAAACTGCTGTCTATATTATCTTGAAAATTAAACAGATCCTCTACATAATAACGTTCGATAGTAAGTGGGTCAAAGGGTTGGACTAATACCCCAAATACACGAAAGTACAGACACTGATTTGATATTGACATTAAGCTTAAACAAAACAGAAACATTTATCCAGAAAAGGATAAATACATTCATACACATGTAGATTAAATTTTGCAAATAATATTAGTTTTTATTTTTAATTTTAAATTTTTTTTTATTTGATGCAGGTTGTTTTCTATACATTTCATGCATAATAATACATAGACCTTTGGAAATTTTGAATCATCATTAACATACTGTGCACTGTGAACATACTTTTTTCTCATTATAACACACATTCTTAAAGTTTTTAAAAATAAAATATTTTTTAAAAATAAAATTTTTTTCCTACCTACCTACCCTAATTTTTTTGGTTAGGTGACAGGAAACATGAATATTTTTTTTTTTGGCCTAAGGTTAAAATATTTGTAGTTTTTTTTTCATTGATGTTCAACAGAATTTTAGCCCTGTATACCAGGCAGTCCATCTGTCAGGTATACTTTGAATTTTAGGGAATGTAAACAATTCTTCATTGTTCATCATCCCATGGCTAGAAATAATCCCACTACTGCTGACAAAGGTTAAGGAAATGATGACCATCAAAAGTGGCAATATTCATAAAAATCTTATTAATTGTATGTGTCTATAGTAGTTGAGTGATGAAAAGTGTGAGGGAGATACAGTGACAGGTATGGAAGAAGCTTTCATCTTCATTTACCCTGCATTTTGTGGCCATATGATTGGTTCAGGGAGTGACCAATTGCTGACCACACTGCTGCCGGCCTGTTCCTAAACATGGCCAGTGAATTACAGATTTATTAGTGGTTTGTGTTTGGTTGCAAGGACAGACCATCTGGCCTTGACACAAATTAAGCCAAACCTCAATTTCTCATCTGCTTGAGAAAAAAACCCAATTTGATTAGTAGTTGATATACAGGAAGCATGCTCTGTGCAGCCGGATCATTATTTGGTGAAAATAGTCCAAAACAAGTCAACACTCTCTCCAGGTCCTATCTCTGTGATTGTACAGGGAACATGCCATGTACTTTATGTGCAGACCTTTAATATATCAGTGATTTTCAAAATTTTGAAGGGAATGGTGAAGAGGGGGGGGGGTAGTGAATAAGATTTTGAAAATAAAAACATGAAATTAACCACTTTCATGGAATTGGCCAGATTAGTATATTTGGTTTTGGGAAGGGATTTCTCAAAATTTTCATAAGAAGGGGTACATGTATATATTGATAATTGGCCTCCTCCTGTTCTGTTGATGGAGGGAATAAATGGCTTATTGTTGTAATTTAGAGTTGCTGTGTTGTCCGTGGAATTCTTATTACAGTCATGAATTATTTCCCACAGGGAAGTAAATATTATAAAGTTGTACGCTACATTAAGTTGTACATTTGTGTAGTATACAAGTTGAGGATATTATGAATATAACACACAGCTATAGTGCCATTCTTGGCGTAATACAGCGGTGAGGTGGGAGTCCACAGCCAGATTAAGGAAACGCGGAACACACTTCAGTGGGAGAGGGGGCTCGGGGCTGTGACAGGGATGGAGTCACAATTGTTGGAACCCAGGAAGAGTGCACAATTTGTTGTATAGTCATCAAATCCATTTGAAGGAAGATCAAGAGAAAGTACAGAATGTGTTCTTTGGAAAAAGTCATTCCATTTACAGGATTATTTTAGTTTACGTGAAGAGGGAGAATAAAATGCTACTCCTAAATCTAAATTATGATTTATGTAGAGAAAACGTAATGCTGTCCTTACATCTAAATGGTGACCTTTCATCTACAGCATAATTTAGATGCATAAATACACACTATCTATATCTACAGCATTATCAATATACAGATAACATAATGCTGCTATTCCATATACAGCATTATTTATAGACAGAATGCTGTGCTGTCAATACATCTAGAGCATTTGTATAAACATATAGAGAAAACAAAATGTTACTCTTTCATCTGCAGCATTATTTAATATATATTTAGAGAGAACACATGCAATGTTGTCCTTTCATTTAGACACCATTATTTATATATAGATAGAGAACAAAATGCTGCCCTTTTTTCTACTCCATTATTTAAACAGAGAACTCAATGCTACTTCTACAGCATAATGTATAGGGGACACAATGATTTCATACTTTTTCAGCATTATTTAGAGATCGAATGCAGTGCTGCCTCCGTGTGAGGTTTCTTTAAATGTAGAGACCCACTTCAGATCTCACCGACAGAAATAATTGGTCTACAAGTACCTGTTTACAAGGAGAATACCACCTTGACCCGTAGATCAATAATATAATTTACCAACAGAATGATACATGGATAAGAGTTTTTATAAGCTAGCTGCCTTAATAGTCTTCTTAACTATTGTTGATGAAGTATATCAGGTCAAGGTTTTAGATTATGAAATGATTTTTTTTTCCCTAATAAATGTCATACAAATATATGTATACCGGTATATACATGCATATTAAGAGATAGATAATGCTTGAGTTGTAAAACTTATGCCAAAAGGGATGCAAGATTTTATTGCTTTTTGAAATAGATGTCACTACTAAATTTTTTTTTAGAGAGAATATATCATGCCACAAACGAAAGAAAATCAGGTTATAGCTGATAATTAGTAAAAGGAATCAGAGCATGAAGGCATCACACAATTTGTAAATAATTGCAGTTCTAGAGCATTTAGCTGTTGATATTACAGGGATACATTTTGAATTGATGTCATTCAGTGACCTTGGTGTTACAATTTTAGTTCACAAGCTATATCAAAAGTTTTCCACAGACAGACGGTATTGTTTTGGTTTGCTGGTATGGTTGAAATCCCAGAACATTTAGATTAGTAACTAGATGCATCATTTAACATGCATCCACAGATAATATGTAATGACATATATCACCAGATTTATTCTGTCATGTTGCCTATATGTAGATCCCTAGTAAAGACAAGATATCCATCATAATGTACAATGTCTCCTGTTTTCCAGAAATGGAAACCAGCTGATCAATTTAGGAACGATGTCCACCAAAATAGCTGTCCATGCGACATCTGATGTGTTCAGACAGACGAAGGAAACAATGAAAACTGCTCAAGAGGAATGGACGAAAGTCAGGTGTGTATGGGTGTATAAACATGCATTAAATCTACAGGTACACATATAACATGTAGAAATGTTAGGATGAAAGGCCTGAGAATTCCAAAGTCAGGTTGATGCAGAGACAAATGACAAATCATGACACTGTTTCTTCTCTACAAGCCATGGGATGTTTCTAACAGTTTTGAAGAATTAATATTAAAGTTAAGCTGTTCTAGGAACAGAACAGAAACCATTACAAAGTGCTATTAAATTGTCCTCTTGCAGAAACTGTATATGACAAGCTGTCATCTGATGTGAAACTAATCTAAACCCTCCACAGGATTTCATTTTTTAATTTATCCATGAATTAATTTTATTTTTTTTCTTTCAAGCACCCCCTTTCTATTATAGTACTGTAGACAAATGTTACAAACACTTATACTCTGCCCCGAGTTTTTGCTTCCACCACTTTTCGCTTGATATTTTGATAATAATAAATACCTTTGTTCTCAAACTACGTTCATCCACTAATGTGAAAAATGTCCAGATTATCTGTTTTGTAATGCCCTCTCTAGGGCTTCAGGTTTCAATACACATCCCAAAATAAAAAGTCTACGAGGATTTTGCATTGCATCAGCTATTAAGGTGGTATGGGACACTTTCATGTTGTGACATATTTTTTATCAAAATAAACAATAAAATGAAGTCTTATTATATAAGTAGTTTCTTTCCCAATATTGTCACCTAACATCGTAGCAAAGTGGGTAAGAGGGTTTAATACAAATCTGTAAGTCATGAGTTCGCATCCTCCTCGGGGTTTTACAATTTTTAGCTCTACAAATTTTTTAAAGGCTATTTTTTGGTTAAATATTGTAAAATTTAAAAACTCTTAACTGATGAAAGTATTTCAATTATAATGTACTTTAATCAACACTGATATCAACAGAAGTCCCATACCACCTTAATAAGCCCAAATGGAAGCGTTGAAAAATTGCGCGAGGTATTCCGAGTACTTCCGAATGGAGAAAAGATGTAAACATTTACCATTATAAATCTCCGTAAGAAATTTTTTTCCTTCCTGTAAACATGAGTGAAAAGAGATAATTTATCAATGAAGATATCTTGGATTTTTTCCATTTCATCAATTTCAATTGTACTTCTTTCACAGGTATGTATATTTTTTAATAAAAATCATCAGAAAGTGATGGAAGCAATAACTTGGGACAGTTGTTTTGATTTGATGGTGTATTTGATATATGTTTTTAATTACCACACTGATATATAATTTGTCATCATAAATACATCAAATTATTGGAGCGTAAAATAAAACCAAGATCATGGCTCTGGGATGATATTGATCAATCAATGTAAGTGTAAAGAGAAACTGTACAGGGGCAATCAAGCACATCAGGGGTTGATTAAGGCTTTGTTACATATTAATCAGATTAATAGAACAGACTAATATGTAAACAAGGATTTAAGAAATGTTCTGCCAGCATTAATATATCTACTTGGTTAGCAATGTCATGCAGTACCTGAATACATGTGCACCACATGCACATATTAAATAATCACATACACATTACTAGAGACTGTTTGGTTGAAACTGGAGATATTTTACATAATTTCATGTATTAATGATAAAATATTATGCAATAAGCTGTGGTAAAAACTGCAGAAAGTATTGTATCAAACATGCTCTGCTGAATTACGTAACACAGGGAAAAATTGGCCAGGGGTTGCTGAGCTCAGCTGGAATTGTAACTAGTGTGCTAACCTTATAGAGAGGGACATGTTATAATGCTAGGACTTGTACAACTTGTACATTGTAAAGTTCCATAAGAAGTTATATATACTGTATACAGGGAAATATTCGCCCCCGTTTTATTTTCACCCCTTTAGCCCTCGTTGTCAGCGGACGAATTTAAGACTGGTCAAATTCCATGGTTCCAGTCATCTCTTTAATACACAAGCATGTCTGGGCGAATTTAAGACGGGGCGAAACCGTTTGCAAGTGTTGAAGGGCAAAAACAACCCTGTATACAGTAGCTGTGAATTAAAGTTGATATTTGAATTGTTGCTGGGAGATGATCGGCTTTGTGTTTGTAGGACACAAGAAATCAAGCCCAGTGGGAGAAACATTAGCCGCAAAATCAAGCGTGTCAAACGTGAATCGGAACTCAAAAACCCCATCCCCCCCACAAGACAGGAGCGGGAGCGAGAATCGGATCTCAAGAGTCGAATTCAGGAGGCAAAGCGTGACGTGGACATCCGACAGATGATGCACCAGCAACACCAGCAACTTCATCATCACCAGCAACCCAGTGCCAATAACAGTCGAGTGAACCCCTCTTGTCAGACCAGTGCAATAAAAACAAACAAAACCACTGCTGTTGTCTCCCCTTTTACTAACAACAACAACTCGTCCTCTCGTAAAGTCAGTCCTGCCCAGTCGCCCCACGAAGTCTCGTCCACGACCGGCGGGGTGCCCTCCCCTTCTTATTCTTCCAGTCAATCTGTCAAAACCAAATCTGCTGTCATGGCCGTACCCATAAGGTCAGTGCACTGAAATAGTTTATTGTAAAGCAATGAGTGTTCAAATATTTCTATTAAACTAATTTTTTTTCTATTTGTTTAACGATTGCAATAGATAATGGCTTTCTATTTTGCAGAGAAAGAATTGTCCATTTGCTTGCTCTCCGTTCCTATAAAAAGCCTGAGTTATATGTACGCCTAATGAAAGGTAAGCTTATTGTCTACAGAGATTTACAGTGACTGATAGCTGTAAAATCTTACAGTGGTCATTAACTAAAATCTTGCGTTGAATAGTAACTGGTAGTTGTAAAATCTTGTTCATTTACTTTTGTATACACACTTAACTTTAGCCAGTATTGAGAACCTCTTTTCTCTCTTTCCATCTTTTTAAATCTTTTTCCCATAGTAAACCAGTACCTACTAAAGTTAATTAGTGTAGTATAAATGTGATGCGATCTTACAGTAGTAAACAAAGGACAACATGATAATTAGAGTGGTTAGATCAGTCCAATCAGATCTGGCTGTTATTGGTAGCTACCGAGTGCTTCAAGGACCCCACTAGTGCTGTAGTGTAGTAAGGACACAATCAGAACAGGAGTACAGAGGGCCCAGGGGAGGGCTCACAGTGCACTCTATACTTCTGTATGCTCTCACTGAGATCATTAATGTCAAGTTGTTTCAAAGGGTCATCCACAAAAGTGCAGCAACTAGTGGGGCAATCTGATCTAGTAGGGGCATTCTGATTGGGTGTGTATATGATGAAGCTAACTTTAAGGTGTGTATTTTGATGGAGCTAAGAATCCAATCTAATTAAAATTAGACTTGTAAATCCGCTCCTCTACGATATGCTTTAGGATATTAGTGTATCTTAGAGGAGCAGATTTACAAGTCTAATTTTAAGTAGATTGCTAAGAATCCGATGTGTATTTCATACAGTTAAGTATAGAACTAAGAAGTATAGAGCCAAGTATCGGGTGTATATTTGATTGAGCTAGGCAGAGGCCAGGGTGTATTTGATGACGCCGGGGATAGGCAGGGTTACACAGTGTATGTGTAAGAGACGGGTGATAACTTACATTTTGATAGATAATTCGTGTGATGACTGCCTGGGGGCAACACATGTTGTGATTTAGTTGACATGATTTCTGGCAAGTGAACCAGCTGATTGTGACACTGGATACTTTTCCAACAACTCGACCATTTCGCCACCTCCCCCCCCCCCCCCCCCCCCAACACACTTAGTAGCCCGGTACATTTCAGCCTCCAACAGATGGGGATTGAAACACTTACCCTGGAAATTAACATCACAGAAAATCAAGCAATCCCTGCCCTGATCTCTCATCTCAAACCTACCCATCCTAAACCACCCCCCACCCCCCAAAATGATTAGAAAGCGAAGGAAGATTTGGCATGCGTCTTTTTAAGCAGTTGCAATTGAAACATTTAGAACTACAGAATATTGAAATATACTGATACTGATTAGAAATCGGGTTTTGGTTTAGACTCGGCAATGTGGCTGCCGACTCTGGTCTGGAGTATTTTAATTGAATACGGAAGGAACGTACTAATCATAAAAATTCATAATGAGAGAGGAGCCATTGTTATATGGAGGAGTTCTATGTTAGAAATAAAATGACAGGGCAGCATTTAGGGAGAATTATTCCGATGAAAAATGACGAAGTCTGTGACATTTTCACCTGCCATAATAAAAGCTATGTTTATTTTCAATTTCCTGGCCTGCATAAATCTACAATGAATAAATGTAAATGAAGTATTGTATTAGCCTATTTATAGAACAACAACTGATTTTTCTGTTATTTCATAGTGTATTCTCCTGAGGCTATCTTTTGTTTGTTTTTAACATCTATTTATTGTAAACGCCTGTTGCAGTGTTACTGTCGCTGAGTCTGTTAGTTTCTGTGATTTTTGTTGATTTTTCTGGATTTATTTGAATTCTTGTATACCTTGTTTTTTCAAGCATTAGCCATTAAAATGTTTAAATAGATGATTTTATCTCTTGATGGTTTATATTTGTAAATGGACCTAAATTAAAATTCTGTATATCATCATGTTACATATTTGTTCGTATTTGACATTGAAATGCCAGTACTCCTTAGCATACTATGCAAATAAACAAATGTTCAGCTGATAAAGCCTCGGTAAATACCTCTGATGTTGGTTATGATGATATCAGTGATCTGATGCGTTAATGGTTGACTGATTTTGTAGATGGATTGAGTGATTCTGATCGAAAGGAGTACAGTACGTTTAATTTAGACGACATCGCAGTTCAAAATCAGAAGGATCTTCGCTACAGTCTGTCAAAGCATGCGTTCTCTGAAGTCAAGCCTGACTGGCCCCATTACACAGAACAGGAGAAAGAAGCAGTCAAAAAGTAGGTCAAAGGGATATCTCAATAAACAGGAGGTAGTTCTAGAAAAAAATATATCCAGGATACAGAAAAATATTTAAAATAGGTCATGCAGATATCTCCTGGAAAAGGAGGTAGTTTTAGAAAATAATATAGATCCCAGATACAGAAAAATATTTTTTTAAATCAAAGGTAATGTGGATATCTCAAGAATAATAAATATATCCAGGCCAGGATACTAGAGAATATTAGAAAGTAGGTTATGTGGATATCTGGAGGAACAAGGGCTAGTTTTAGAAAAATATATATATCAAGATTACATAGAAAAACAATAAAAAGTTGGTGACATGGATATCTCAAGGAATTAGGGTTATTTTAGAAAAAAATGTAATCAGGATACCAAAAAAGAATTAAAATGACGTCACTTGGATATCTCAAGGAACATGAAGGAAATCTTTAAAAAAAAAACCAATAGTCCAGGATACAGAAAAATAGAACTTGTTAAAAAAAAGTAGATAGTCGGGATATCTTAATTAAGATCAGTTATATAAAGATAAAAAGAAATATAACAGATATAAAAGAAAAAATAGATAATGTTAATAAAAAAAAAAACCCCAGAGGTAATGTAGATATCAAAATAGAGATCTAGAATATAAAAGAAAAATTTAGGAATTTTCAGGATATAGAAAAAAGGGGAGATAATGTGGATATCTTAGATATTAAAGAAGGGTTTTATGTAAAATGAAGACAAAATTATAGGTATATTTAGGGGGGAAAAAAAGATTGGATGGATATAGAATATCAAAAAGTAGGAAGATTAAGGATACAGAAAAAATATTACAAATTTTAAAGTTAAAGAATAGAAAAGATATAGAAATAGAAAAGATATATCTAGAATAAATTAAAAAAAAAAAAGGTAAATACATGTGTATTTGAGGTCACCTAGATTGACAGTATGTTACAGTTAATCACATGATAATCCTTTGGAATCGATCCAGATCAGCTTTTGTCTTCCATCGTTATACATACCACAGAACCTGATCATATTAAAGTCACAGCATCGGTTCACAACCATGTTCCTTTTTTTCTAGGAATCCTAGTTAATGATTTTCAGAATGTTATTAAGGATGAATGCACTTGTTGCAAAACTTCATTATTGATCCATAAACTCGTATATCAAATATGATATGAATTTAAAGAATGACAGATGATGTATATTTCCTGCCAGTGCAGACAATTTCATGATGGAATAATTGTACAGTAGATATATATAGATACACAAGGACACCATTGTTGTGATCAGACGATATCACCTATATACTTCACTCCTGACATTTAGTAGATGGATGTTGTTGATATCGTGCCCATAGCAGCTCAGTGGCACCAACCTCAGGGTCATTCACATGTATTCCCTTAGGTGGGGCAGGGTTACTCTCAGAATCAGGAGCAAGGTTATATCTAGGGCACTGCTTGATCCCTTGGGGTCGGGCTGTCTAGTGTAAGGATTGTCCCCAGGGTCAATTTATTGGGAATTTGGCTATATCTAGGGCACTGCTTGATCCCTTGGGGTTGGGCTGTCTAGTGTAAGGATTGTTCCCAGGGTCAATTTATTGGGAATTTGGCTATATCTAGGGCACTGTTTGATCCCTTGGGGTCGGGCTGTCTAGTGTAAGGATTGTCCCCAGGGTCAGTTGTTATAAAGGAGTGGGCTATATATAGCGCATTGTTTGACCCCTGCAGTGTAGTCACCTATTATATAACCCTGTACCTGTCCAGTCAAGCCAGGGTCACCTTGATTCACTGTTTGTACCTTAGTAGTACCCCATGTCTTATGCTGTTGTATAGACTGTCTGTTCAGTGTCTGTTGTGTAGACAGATGACTGAATGTCTGAATTCTTCTAAAACAATAAGCCACCATGATGCAAAGATTATGACCTCTTGATCCATAAATTTACAAAGAAACAAAGATGTTGTTTGTATAAAAAATAAAATTGGCAAATATTTATATTCATTGATATATGAATTAGTTTATGTGAATTTTGTGTGATATGTTTAATAAATGGAACAAGCAATATTGAATATTTTTGTTGTAACATTTCCATTGTGTTAACTTGCAATATCAATAATGTATTTAACAAATATTTGAAATTTGTGTTTGTAGGAAACTCCAGAGTTTGTCCCCCGTGTCTTCCCCGGCAGCCAGTCACCCCTCCCCCAAAGCCAGCCCTACCAGTAGTACACAGGTAAAAGTCGGCAGTCCTCATGGTCTTGTCTACCAGTCTGCCAATAAGAGTGAATTAACATGAAGATTTATTTCTTTTCTGTAATTTTACAAGATTTTTGTTACATTTAATTTCAGAAACGGCCATGCGAGCAACCAGAAGTTGGTCAGCCGTCAAAGAAACAGCGAATATCTCACTACAGCAAGGAGAACAGGCCGGCGCTGGCTGAAACCGCAGAGAATCGGGAGACACCCGTGAACGACCGTACCTACAAAAAGGAGAACATTGATGGTGAGAGGGGCAAGCTCTCCAGTCCTAGGGCTGTCGTCGTCTTTATTTTTTACATGGTTAAATCGTTTGGATTTTATAATTATATAATAGTTGTCCTTGGGGAAAGGTGGGGGAGGTGGAGTATGCCACATGTCACATATACAACATACATATGTAGATATAGCCACAGAAAATCACTTCTTGTATACCCTGTAAGAAGAGAAATAATTAACGATATACTTCAATCGGCTTTGTTTATCATGCATATTGGTTTCTATTATGCATTTATTTCTTAGTTAATATATTATGCATTGGTTCTAATATGCAATGTTGTGTAATGCACATCAATATACAATATATAATGTTTCATAATAAGCAATGATGTATAATACACATAAGTGTTTTTTTGTGCAAATGGAAGCTGAAATAGTTTGCTATATTGGGAAAATGTATTAAATGTGCTGCCAACAATATCTTCTCAATACACAAATGATACTTTTTAATGAACTTCAAATTAAAAAACAATGAATCAGTATTTAATGATTTGTTTGATGTGACAGATTCTTTTTCATAGATCTGTTCCATTCATGAATGTTTAAAGTGTAAATTCCCAGAACAAGGCCATATGAAGGCTAGGAGTGTCGCTCTCTATAGGGAGACGACCCATCCCGTAATATTGATCTGTTGATTTATCGTACAAAGCTGGGTTTATAGCGCCTGAAGTTGTAGTAATAGTAGCAGTAGTAGTTGTAGTAGGAGTTATGAAAGGTCACAACCGGAGGGTCAATAGTACCATGTAACACATCATGTTTGTTCAGTCATTGACCAGATATTAAGTGGCCCTATTCTAGACAGTGAAATTCACAAAGAATCGACTGAATTGGATACACAGGAAATGCTTCCTCTGTGTATTGATTTATCGTTATGTGAGGCAGCTTCTAATAACCGAGCACATTTATCATATCTTCTAATATCAAACCTAATTTTGTAATGTTTTTCCCTTTTTATATCTGCCAATTTTGTTAAGTTGAAGAGAATAATATGATTTTTAAAGGCATTTTGTGATACTCAATATCATATATATATGTATTGGTCCATCAGCCGCATTGACTGATTTACACAGAGATTGATTTTGAAGTTTATATTATTTTTCGTTGATTTTCAGATTCTGCTGATGAGGCTTCCTCTACATCGGAGACCCCCGACTACTTCCTGTAAGTCGATGGAATCAAAGTTCATAAATCAGGAATTCGTGATAAAGTTTTATGGGGGGGGGGGTTTCACATATAAAATTAAATGGACTTAAAATTTAATTCTTGTTCTTATATAGCATTAGAAAATATGAATTTTTTTTAATTTTTTTTATTTATTTTGCAGTAAATACATAGCAATATCAAATGGTCCCCAGCGAGCCAAATATAAACAGGACTTTAATGCCGAGTACCAGGAGTATAGAGATTTACACGATAACGTGGAGAAAGTGACAAAAAAGTTTGCTGAGCTCGAGACGTTAATGAGACAAGCTCAGCCAGGGACTGAAGAGTATGAGGTAGGGACTCAACATCTCAAATATCTCAGGGAAAATGTTCACATTTTACAGTCTGTGCTGAGAGTTATCAACATTCTGTACTCATATCAGAATTATTTGTGATATTAATGCAGTGAAATTTTTATTTTGAGATTTAAGTTGATCTTGGAATTACTGATACCCTAAAATACAACACTTACTTATATAACCTGCTGTATCTGTTCAAAGACAATACCCTTTGTTGACTATGTTCTAATTCTACATCTTGCTTTACAGAATCTGAAAAATAAGATACGACAAGAATACAAATATCAGAAAGATGATCACAAATACATGGAGCAAAAGAAAAGATTCGAGTACCTGCACAAAAAACTGGGTCACATTAAGCGGCTGATCCTGGACTACGACAACAGCCAGACGACGGTGTCATAGCCGGGGGTCAGGCGGAGTGTATCCCCCCCACTGTACCGGCCCTGGTCCTGTCTGCTGTCTGTGATTCCATAAATAGATGTGATTCAGTTCCCTGCCTTATAAAGGTCTCCATGCCTCCTCCCCCCGGGATCCTCCTCTAGGGTGGAGAGTTGGCCATCTACTGAGTTCTTTAAGTTTGTGTGTGTTTGTATCGAGTCCACCTGGTGGCAGACTTATGTAAATGTTGTTCCAACAGTCCTGGTTGTATGTTCACAATGTGATATTCATCAACTTCATAACTGTGTATATACTACATGTTTGTACTAGATACATGGGTTAAGATCTAGTCAAGCAGGGACACTGCATCCATCCTTGTTGTGATGATACCAGGCTCTTCCATTTTATGAAATAACTTTGCATTTTTGACTTAAATATACTCAGTATGATTTTATTGAAAAACACTTAGAAGTGAAAACTTAAGCAAAACTTTAAAGATATTGATTACTTACTTAGTCTAATACACATTTTAAAATCATAGAATTGAGTTTAGAGATAATTTTACCCTAGATGAATGGAGTAAGAACTAAATGACTAGATCTTGACCATGAGTTAACAAATATTGAACTGGACTAATTGTCAGTACAGCATCGTCCAATCATTGCGCTGTGTGTGGTTGCCAGACTGTCCATTGTCGAGGGCATTACATGTGAGTTTGTGTATCTCTCTGCCATTCACTGATGATGACAAACTATTCTTTGATAATAATTTTTTTCATAACAATGTCCAGACATGACCAAGGCCGACAGAAGGGGTGTTTCCTCTGCTAAGACTCCCCAATTGAATGATTCCCCCCAAAATGATGTATTTTCATTATAATTGATAAAAAAAACCTGATTGCCCATGGATCTGACCTAGAAACTGAAAACAATGTTGCAATTATTTCCATGAGTTTCCATGACTACTTATCAAGGCACTCTGAGTGTCGGACAGTTGGATAGAGAGAAGTGATATTGGAGGTTAGCTGATATAGTTACATGCTGATATCTGATATCTTGTTACATGTTGATATCTCTTTACACTCAAAGAAAACAGCATCTTGAAAAGCTTATTAATTTTAGCATAATTGGGTCACTTATAAAGTGACAGTTGTGATTTTTTTGTACATAGTGATATTTTTTCCCTGTGTTTGTTTTTATCTGAAATGAAGTATATTGGTGAGTGAATGGTAGTGCTGTATTTATATAAGTACATCAAACTTCTTCAGCATCAAGTGCCTTACTAGAACTGTGTCACAACTTAACAGTTACGGTTTCATCTGGTGTCCTCTTTTTATGGAGGCCATTTTCTTAATTTATCGTGTCATTGGTTTAAACAAACTCCCTGTGCCGTTCGACTTAGATAAAACTCTGTCATGGGTGCTGGACCTCAAATCTGCAAATGATCTGAAATTATTTATATGTATTCATGACGTCTTAAAATTTGGTTGATACTTAGATCTCAAAACTGAAAAATTGTCAGCACCTGCAAAACTTGCATCAGATAAGGTTAGGGTGATCTCGCTGGTCTATTGAAGGCAAAGGGAGGTAATACTTTAATTTATTTAGCTCATTGCTAAACCCGATTTGTTGACAGTTGCTATTTATTTATTCATCTATTTATTGCCATCGTTGAGTTGTTCTGATCTTGATCTGAAGGCTGTATCGTACATCTAGGGTACAGAGATTTTTTCATCCAATTATGGCATCATTGATATATCCAGTTTTTCGTGTGAGAGTGAACGATAACCAGTCTTTCCATAAAAGTACAAAAAAATCGTAAAAAATAAAAAAAAAAACAATGTATATACAATGTATATATGTATAAAAATAGCAAAAAAAAGGAGGGATTGGTTATCAGTTGAAAGTCATTAAACAGGAAACAATGGTCTGTGATTGAAAATGATATTCTGTGATTATAAATCAAACTATGAGCACATTTACTAATGATATAAGAGGAGATTTCCTGTTTGATGGGGCAACGATAGAACATTGTGTGTATTGAAAGGGAAGCTGTTTAAAGAGATGTTGGATATCAATAGTTAGGATAGGGTCTGATATTTTTAGAACTTAATTATTTTAATACCTATAGATATTTGATAGTCAGACCAAAGAGTGATTCACTTGGCATTCAGGGTAAATCCTCCAGAACCTCACTCTCTATAGGGCAGAGAATGTCTGTAGATTGGGCTAGATGTAGGACTCTATAAGAAATCAAGCAAATTAACGGTGTGACAACTGTGTAGGAGAGTATACAGTAAATACATGTAATGATTACGCGAGGCGTCTTGAAGTTTTCATGGAAATGTTCTGGAGACTGTGACATTTTTTCTGTATTTATTGTTTTGTGATATATATAAATGTGTGTGGGTGTGTGTGTCTGTGTGTGTGCTTGTGATGGTGTAAATGAAGCTTTCTCTACTCCCGAGTGTTAGCGAGTCTCACGCCATTCATTTAGCCTTCTCTCATTGGTTGAATCCTGTTGTGAACTTGAAATTCTAGTTGCTATGCTTACAGATGGGTATCTGTTTACCCTGACCTTTGGCATGACTCTTAATTACTAGGTAACAGTATAACAATTTTTGAGTTGTGTGGTCAGTCATGGGAGACCACATGATTTTGTAGACCAGTGCTACAGCAGCTGTTCTCTTCTGCTTTGAAAACAAAAAATGTCGAGCATTGATAATGCTAATAGTTATCAAATGGATGCCTGATCTGATTTTAAAAAAAAAATGATTTAAAAAGACTTGGAACCAATATAATTGTATAAAACTTATTTATATTTGAAACCAAATTATCAAAACTTAACAGACATTGACCCCTGGGGTGTAGACAGACTGAAATCTCTTGTATTGGCCTATTTGACACAAACCTCAGACACTGGACACATGACACACAAATACATAGAACCACTGAATGCCCTGCCAAGTTATCAATGTTTTATTTTGCTCAACAAATTATTTACAAGAGTATTGATTTCATTTTTTTATGCATGTTGGTTGTTTATGAATGAGTTTGTAAATATGTTTCTGAAATCAATGATTGAAATTGTACATAGGTACTGTAATGACCCTATTAACAGAGGTCATACTCTGTGCTGACTTGTTTTAATCCTCACATTCCATGTTTTGGGCATAAAGTCTGGGCAAGCATTCCAGGGTATTGACCCCCTGCCGCTAGCGGTGAGACTAGACTAGCATTTTATTAGACAGAGCAGCCCACTGACAGACTCATATTTACAACCATAAGTTCTTGATTTGATAATTTATCATTTTGTCTTAATTGAAAGCTAAGCTTTTTTGATTTTTTTTAAAGAATAATGATGTGAATAAAATAAAATTCATAAATTTTATTTGTGTATGAGCATGTAAACTAGACATACAAACTATTCATGAATGGCATACAAGTAGAAGGGAAATAACTCTCTCCTGTTTCTGACTGCATTATTGTGTTGGGAGTAGCATAGCTGTTGAGTCTGACCTCGGCATGTACTGTGGTAAATGAGGCGGCTACTCACATGACCCAATGTTTTACATGGTGCACAAGGCTAAATGTTTTACAAGATATCATGTGAAGCACATGGAATGGTAAATGTTAACTTTAATAAACAAATGCATTGAAACTATAGTGTTATGTTGTATCTGAAGGTTTTTCTGATCACCTCTTTTCCGTCCTCTTTTTGTGTGTGACGGTTAAGTTTATACATTTTTACTTTACTAAATCTTTGCATGATTCAGTTTCAACTGAACTTGGTATAAAGCAACAACTGATATAGGGCTTTCATGAAAATAGTATGTTGAGCTTTAAACATTAATATTTACATTTATCGGGTAACCCAATCTGTTTCTTACGAAAACCGATTGCAATTCATAGCTCTGTGGAAACTGGCAGGGCTGAAATCTACACGCCCCGTTTATAGATTGGTCAAAAGCTACGCTTGAGAAAAATCACGGACTGCACGAAATAATCATGATGTCAGACTCAAATTCCCAATGAGGCGATTTGGCTGTTTCTTTTAGCTAACGTACTGATGTACATAAACAGCGATTTCGTTAATTTTACTTACTTTTAACAATTTATTAATTTTCTAAAAGAAATATGTAAATATAAACAATAAAATTCTTTCTCTGATGATTCATACGGGTTAAAAAGGTAACGATCTTTGCAGAAAAAATGACTATCGCAGGTTATGTATTTTTTTTAATTTTTTTTTTTTGCAATGTGGCCACCTTCATATCCCATATGAATCACCAAAGAAAAAAATCATTGTTTAATTAACTCCATCGAAACTATCTGTCTTGGATTTGGTTAGTTACACAAATAGAGAGAGTGGAATACAAGTTAGGACCACTACCCCCAGTGGCCCAATTATTAAAGGTTAAAATTAATGCACCTGTCATGTTGTAAATTTTAATTTACCGGGTGTTGTCATGTTGTAAATTTTGTATTTACTGCCACCCGGTAAATTCAAAATTTACAACATGACAGCTTTGAAATATATTCCATCTTGCTGATAAACACATTGCATGTTTATTATACGCAATGATGCCTCTACCAAATCGATCTTTTTTATCTTTTTATATTTTTTTTTAACAAGTTGTGCTTCCTATGAAATTGTGACCCATCGCCAGGAGCGTTATTTGACGACTGTTTGTTCTTTCTTTTGTATTTTGTAAAAATCAAATATTAATTATTTTGATAAATAAATTTCATATATAGTATTCAATTTTATACTTAAACAGAGCATTCCAACAATTTTGTTGTAGCTTATGCTGTGTATATGATAGTTAAAAAATACACAAGTTCGTGTATTTTAAGAGGAGGAACCGGTTAATCGTAATTCGAGTAACCGGTTTATAAGTCGGAGCGATATTCAATCTAATTAAATTAGATCTTTGATCCGCTCCTATAGATTAGGAGCAGATCAAAGATCTAATTTTAATTAGATTGGAGCGAATTGCGATTAACCGACTGTCAATTTTGCAATCGATTGCAATTCTTACAGTCACATGTACATGTATTTACATCATCGGGGGAATAAGGTAACATGGTAAATAATGAGAAAGGGTCTCTAGATGACTGTGAAGAAACCAGTGGAAGTGAGTCATGATATCATGATGGCTTGTTGTGGCTACGTTTCTTTAAAAAACATTTTTCCCCTATTTATGACTTTAAAAAATATTTCCTCCCATTATTGACTTTCTGTGAAATATGAGAACTTTATTAGTGTAATGGAAACCTTATTAATGCAGGTATCGCGCTACGCTCGCGACAATTATGCTTTTGAAACTGCCGAATGCTGTTAGATACCTGTGTGGCAATGCACATTGAAAAAATACGCACTTTTTGGACCAAATCAACTCATTTTATAGAACGATTTCCATAGTCCGTTAAGTTTCGGAATTTTCTCACACATTAACCTTATATATGTTACAATGAGTTGGTAATGTATACCGATTGTAACACAATGTTTTGGCAATGTATCCCCCCTACGTATATTGCTATTATATAACAATGTTCTGGCAATGTATACCGATTTGAACACAATGTTTTCGCCATTCATCCCTTTACGCATATTCCTATAATATATATACAACAATATTATATAAATAGTGCCTGTTTGGGACCCTTACACATTTACAGATTGTAACACGATGTGTTGGCCATATATCCCCTTACACATTTACCGATTGAAACACGATGTGTTGGCCGTATATATATCCCCTTGCTCATTGCTAATTGTAACACAATGATTTGGTCATGTTTACCGATTGTAACACATTGTGTTGATTACGTATCCCCTCATACATTTACCTATTGCATTACAATATGTTGGCCATGTGTTACCTCATAAATTTACATATTTTTACAATGTGTTGGTCATATATCGTTTTACACATTAACCAATTATAATACAATTTGTTGGCCATGTATTCCCCCACACATTTACATATTATTTTACAATGTGTTGGCCATGTATTACCTCATACATTTACATATTATATTTCAATGTGTTGGCCATATGTCCTTTCACACATTAACCGATATAACACAATTTGTTGCTTCGGACTAGAATGTCTCGACGTCATTGGATGAATCGCGTCACGTGATTGCCTTATACATTTCTTTACACGGCGGGCGTCAAAATTTATACGGCAACATGGCGGACGTAACGTTATTTGAGCTGATTTTTTACACAAACGTTCAACCATACCTTTAACTTTTTGGGAGGTCTAAAAAGCTGAAAAATCATGAAAAATTAACAAAATATGAAAGGGTCAAAATCTCATAAAACCAGTAGGTAGAGAATTTTACAGGTTTTGACTAGTAATTTTCTTCAGAAATTGGTGATTGGCCTTATAAAGAGTGAATTAAAGGTATTTGTGCTGAATGGGAACTGAGGAAATTCTAGTTACAGAGTTCCGAAGACATGCATCCCTTGGCTACAATGAATTGTATAAAAAAAAACCTGTCCCCTGCCACTTTAAACGGTGGACAGTATTGTCCAAATGAAAATGTCCAAAAAGCGAGAAAGGGGCAATCGACATTTGAAAGGCGTAACTGCGCTTAAATTTTGTAGTATTTACATATATTTTAAACTGGCAAATTTAAAATGACAATCACATATTCATTTAAAGAGTTAAAATACAAAAATGTCGATTACTTTCTAACAGTATTTAATTTACTAATTTACCTCAGTCATCGTATACAACCCCTAACGCAGGTGAGTCGACAAAGAGTATGGGGGAGTCGATTTTTCTGCTTCGGAGACAGAAATAATTTAGTTAACTCGTTTTGTAGGTATTCAAAACAAGTATTTTCAACAAAAATATACAGTGGCGTCGGAAGCAAATTGAAAGGGGAGGGGGCGGGGGGGGGGGGGGGGGGGGGCTAGACTTATAAAAAATCTTGACATGCTAAAAAAGGTCTTTACTATGTATAGATTGCAAAAAAAGTGGGGGGAGGGGCTAAGTCCCCAGTAGGCCCCCCCCTCCCCCGGTTGATATATACCACACGGAAGACAGCGATAGTAAAACCACTAACGTATAACAAGGGGGATTGTTATAGGTCACTGGTCAAACTTTGTGTTGGTCATTGGTCCTAGTGGTCTTTGTGTCTTTTGGTAGAACTACTATGCTTTTTCTTTCACAACAAAACACGCATTTGTAATGTGATTTTCCTGCCGATACAATTGGAAGTGAAATGCATGCCTAGTTAATCGTTGAATTTTCTTTAGGCGCATACTGTACATTTGACTTAGCTTGTATTCTGCATTTTGTGCACAATTACATGCTTTTGTCCAGCGTATGTCCTTGTTGTGTTAACAAGACTCTCAAGGATTAAAAGAGAGAACGTTTTATCTTGCCATTTAATAGTTTCTTGCATGCACAACAACCATTTGTTTACAATATGAAATCGTGCAATCTCAAAGAGAATAACATTCATTTTATATTTTATAAAAGTAGTAGAAAACGCATATCAAATAATTTCAAGTTATTATAAGCAAATTTTTATAATTAAGAAAAAAGGTAAAATTACATTTTAACAATGTATATTATTAAGTAAAAAAAGAAAAATACATTCTAACAATGTAAACAAAAAGATAAACCAAAAAATAAACCCATAACGCGTACGATTCGAACACCCACTTTTACATTTACATTTGATTAAAGAACTCCTCGCTTACCACTACGTATACACCACCGATTCGCTTGTTTAGATGCTATAATATAGCTGATTCTATTGTTATCAGTTTTCCGCAAACGACTGGACTTAGTCATTTAAAGACCAATCTTAATAATTAAAAGAAGAAAACTTTCTTTTTACCATAGAGTGGGTTTTTGTACCATTTTTTGGAAAATTGAAAAAGATAGACGTTAATATGTGTTCACAATATTCGTTCTTTAAAAAATGGTACGATGACCCACTCTATGAAAAAAATATAATTTGAACATCCGATTTCTATATCATTTTGTTGCCAAATTAGCATATAACTATTTTGTTGTCTTAATATCAATTAAATATCAATTAAATGTGAAGTTAGTTTTTGTGGGTTATGGCAGCACTGACTGTATATGATCACATATGATTAATAAATGTAACGAAAGTGAAATTTGCTAGAAATAAAATATTATTTTTTTTTAAATGAACTTATGTGGTTTTTTGCCTCGGCTTATTCCCCCAGATTCTTTGTGGTGTCGGTAAAGTCCATGCGCGGATCTAGAGGGGGGGTCGGGGGGGTCCCGACCCCCCCCCCCCCCCCCTGGAAAATGAAAATTTATTAAATTTACATAGTAAAATTATCGCGAAAATATGCCTCGGACCCCCCCTGGCAAACACAATTATCCTTCGGACCCCCCCTGGAAAAATTTTCTGGATCCGCGCATGAAGTCCATAGAATCTATGGACTTTACCGACCCCACTTACTGTAAACAGTCAGTAACAGACCTAATAAGTATTATTGTTTTGTCGAGGACCTAAAGTTTGATATGTAAACAACAAAAGATAATATATAACAATTAAATTCATAGGCTTATTCTCTAATTTTGTACCTTTTTCGTCAGTCGTCTGTTCAAACCTGGATGCCATTGTATATGCCATTGCATAACCGATATATGGACTATACTTGATATTTTTGGATTAATTTATGCCATAGACATCTACAATGTTTGAGTTCAGGTAAGAAATGCAGATGTTATTGTCAGTTATGTACGATTTGAGACAAAATTGTTGCGGAAAAAAAAATCGGGTGAGGACTACATTATTGCAGATAACGTAGACGCTGTGAGGGAACAGAAACTCTGACTCCTTTGTTAGGAGAATTAAATTAAAACGCCCTGAAAATCGAAATACATTGTACGTAATTACAAAATGTTAATGAAACTTCATCAAAATGTAAACAAGTATATGTTGTTGCAAATAAATACCTTCGCATTAGTCGCAGAATGAAATAAAAAACAAAACGTGTTTAAATGAGTGCCTTAGCATTAGTCTCCAAATGAAAAAGTGTGTAGAGTTTAATAAAAGGATATTGTTTCGAATGAAAGAAATAAAGAATTACGAATCGTCTCATATTTCTAATTTTTCATTCATCGAGAAAAAGCTTTCATAGCATCTTTCGCATTGATTTATAAAATTGAAAATAAAAACCCAGAGATTTATGTTCATACATATTATGCTTTAATATCAAGCTATTAATAAAGAATATTCAAAATAATGGTATACATGTATATTGGCATAGTAAGACTGTGGCACATAAAACATTTAAAGGCAAAGTATTACTGTATCATATTAAAATTTCTCAGAAACAAATATAATAATAATCAAATCCCAGGGCCTCTATAATTATGGCTTATACAATCAATGTAAAAATTAACAAAAACCAATGTATAGAAAATATACGTTATAAATCATATCAGCTTTGTTAAAAAATGAAAGTTAAATGCAACTTGAAATGTTCTCCCATGCAATGACATTTGCTAACGTCACGTCCGGTAGGAGTACCTGTTGTAGGGCGATGAGTACCGCGATGAGTAAGACGACGATGTCGTTGAAGACGAGTACCTGCTATCACTCAGCGTGCTGTACCTGGAGCCGCCATAGCGGTCTTCGCTCAGCGCCGGCCTACCGGAAGTAGACCTGGTGTACACAGACTCGGTGTAAGAGGACACGTCGCCGAAGTTCTGGAGTTTGTTGGCCAGCGTGTTCTCGTCTCTGCTGTTGAAGGAGAATTTGGCCACCACCCCTTCGTCTACCTCGCGGACTTTGACGACGGGCTCGGACCGGTAGCCGGAGTAGGTCCGGGACGTCCGGTACAGAGTCTCCAGCTTTCCGTCCTCCTTCGTCTTCTCTATCTCGTTTATGTTCTGATCGAGCTCCTCAGTCCGTTTTTCCATTTCAGACAATTTTTCTTTTAGTTTGGTTTTCTCGTTTCCGACTTCCCTTTTCGCCATCTGTAGGACTTCCTGCTCCCTCTCTTCTAGGATCTTTTTCAGCTTGGCAAAGGTTTCCTTGATTTCGTCCGATACTTGGTTTTCCTCTTTGTCTAGATTCTCTATGGCGTCCTCGACAGCCTTATGCTTCGTCTTAATGGCGTCTTTTTCTGAATCCATTTCTTTTATGGCTTTATCGAGAATTGGAATGTACTTCTTTATTGCACCTTCGAAGTCTACCACGGTATGACCTAACGCTTCTTGGTGATCTACAATGGTGCAGTCTCGACACACGTAAGTGGTACAACGCTCACAGAAGAAGTTGATTGGCTGAAATTTATGAAGCGGACAGAAGTCGGTAGTATAACGTTCGGTGTGACTGACGAAGTCTATGAGTTGTATGATACGATGATCTGTTGGGAGTTCCCGTATACCGTCCTGGGTCGTGATAAAGTTCGTACGACACGTGGGGCAGATGACCGTCACAGCAGTTGGAAGTTCACTGTACGCAGGCGTGAGGCTCGTCCTGTATTCAGCCTCTTTCTGAAAAATGAGAAGGATGCACTGAAGACAGAGAGAGTGGTGGCAGTGGAGGAGTTTGGGCGGATGAATGGCGTCGTCATACAGCTCCCGACAGATCAAACATTTAAGGAAGGTCTCGATAAAACTCTCCTCGTCCACTAGGATACTCCTGTTGTCCTTCAACAACTTCTGCTTCTGCTGAAAGTCAAACTCTGTCCGTAACGACTGCAGCGTCTCCTCTGTAAGATTGGGAGAGAGAAACTAACTTAACAATACTGTTCATAATTTGTCTGTCCTACATAGGCACGTTGGAATATGGATATAACGTTAATTGAGGGATGCGAGAAGTTAGCAGTTCAGATTGTGCAAGTGATGTCTGAAAATGTGCAGCATTTGTCAAAATTATCACAACTTGTATGTCAAAATTTTAGTTTAAGTAAAAAAGATACAAAAATATTTAACATACGGTGCAATTTGAGATCACAATACTGAACGTGTTATTGTTGATGAGTATATTATTAAAATAATCTCAGACAGGACATTATACAGACAGATTTTTAATCCTTACAGTTAAACAAACAGAAATATCGTTGAGACAAAAACTAAGGACACCGTCATGCATATTACACAGATATATAGCATATCTCCCCCAAACATGTATATGTCCTAGCTGTGAAAGCAAGTACACATGCCTCTAGAGAGTTAACACTGATGTAGATCATGCCGGAGTAAAGAAGAGGAATGTTGTGCTGAGGAAGATACCAAGGAAACATAGAGGGATATATTGTTTATATTTTATTGTGTTTAAAGAAATAGAGGAAAAGAAGGATATTGCGTTGGTTTGGGGTTATCATTGTTGCATTAAGAATTCCGTCAAATATGCTTTGCAAAATCAGGAAAAAGCCTGTTATTAAAGTCAGAACTGTTTTGCCAAAACATTTTTTTTTCTAAACATAATTATACCTTCTGACGCAGTTCTTTTTCGTATGGGTGAGACAACCTTGGAGGATTCTGCAATAGCAGACGCCATGTTTGTGATGATGTCACTTCCTGTTTATTCTGTAAAATCGAAAGGGATCACTTGACAGGTTTTATTTGAGAATTCATGGTTTTTCTGGTTATTTTATACAAAGCTGACAAACAAAACACTCCTTCAAACAAAAAATATATTTTTCTGATTACATGGTTCACTTTGAATGTATTGGAAACTCTTCAGAGATTTTTGGTTAAAACAAAGGAAGTGTATAATCTCATTCTTTTTATATAATATGCACACTTAGTCCAGTAAGTAAACATAGGACACTTTGATCAATTCGTGTATAGCCCCAGAACACGTAATTTTCTGATGTATCATGCATGTTGTATTAATTATTTCTTTTGTTCTTACGTGATACTGTCGTGTTAAAAAGTCACACAGATCATATCTCCCCAATAAACAGTCAGAGAGAGAGCAAGCAGTGATTACAGAGTTACATAAGACAGGCCTACAACAGCCAAGCAGAGAATAATGAGGCAATATGTAGATTTACACCGCAACAAAACAGAGAAACTGTGCCAAGTAGAAAGTGTTTATTGCTTTTAAGAAGTGCAGTCTATAATTTCAAAATAATAACACCAGACAACAAAATCAATAACAACACAATCAAACCAATTAATATCAAATTCTAATAGACAGTGTGCGTAAACTGTACAGAACTTGTTGCATAATAAACTATTCCAGTTTTCTTGTTCTTGGAGGTATAACTTTCTTTTTTTTACTCTTACACTTTGGAAAGACACCACAATAGGTTTAGTGATATATATATAACTAGTCTAGCCTCCAGATTCAGTGGTATTTATGCACAAAGGACAAAAGGTAAATTGTTCCGTGAGATTAGACGGCCAATAATCCCCCGGGTTTAAACCACGCTAGAACGACAGAAGGTGCAACGGCGAAGTCCGGTCTGGGAGAGCGGCCGGCCGGGAAGAGTGGGCGGTCTTTGGACCGAAATATCAAAGAACAGATACAAATTTATTTATCATTGATCAGATTTAGATCCTGTTACAACTTACAAATACTCTCGAATCATGGTGTTATTCATAGGGTTTTTTAATTGTTATTTTTCGAAATTATAATCTCCTTGAACTAAATCTCGACAAAATTTACATAGCACACCTATCAGGGATTGTTAATGTTATTCTTTCAGCCAGAGGATTTCTCTAACACCGGTGTTATGCGACCCAGATAACTTACACCCACGGCTTTCTACAACAGGTTCCCCTCTACTCCGGTTTTGTGACATGGGACATATCCTCTCTCCGCTATTCCATCTACAGTGTTGTAAATCGATTGTTTTATATAGCTATCGATTTGTGTGCATAATTATGCCAAACACTATAAAGCAGTGCATGTGCAGGATGGGGAGTGCGGAGCAGGCCCTAGAAAGCCAGATTTTCCAAGTAAACTACGCTGTTTGTTTGAACAACAAGCTCTATATAATTTATGCAGATCACACAAATATCTGAGTAAACGGCCCAACTGTGTCCCCAGGTGGTGTTTGCTTCATAAATTCCGGAACAACGAAGTACCGCTGAAGATTTAAATTTTATTTGACCTGCTGCGTTTTGGTCAGCCCAAGAACGAACGTAGATTATTTTATTTACATAAAAAAACTAGCATTCATCATTCAGCGTATACAGACCATGTACTGCACCACGTTATGGGGCCCGTGTTTACATCAATAATCGCGCGCACGAACTCAGTTTAACCCGGGGGTATTGTCGACCGTCAGGCTCGTAAATTTTGCCATGTATGTACAATTAATAACTTTACCTTCCAAATTCAACATCACATCTTCCTTACCTTACGCGCGCCCTGTTTTAGCACGAAGGGCGGGATTCACCATGCAAAAGGATTACTCCATTTTTCTATAAGGTCTGTCGTCTGGTCTGAAATGATTTATAGAGTGCGCGCGCAGGAACCTGATAACCATCCGGTTTATACCAATAACATAAATCATACGCATGCGTTCAAAGTTCTTTAAAGTTAAATTGCCTACTTATTTAAATTGAGAAGGGAGTGTTTATTGTCTGCCTTTGACAAAGGTGATACGTAATCTATTGAAACCATCGAGGCATATCTTTGAGGCTCTGCAGGGTGTAACGAAAATCTTTCTATCGATTGTTTGCGACCTACACCAAAAACACTGCGGGTGCCTATCCATATGAAACGGTCAGGTTTAACCGTATGGATATGTAATAAGACGATAATCTAATTTCAGAAAATAAAACACGATTAAAAAATAAACATTAAGTTGCTTATTTTATTTTCTAACTCCGATTAATGGATGCACCCCCCCCCCTTCTCTCTGTAACAGCCATTTATGTCCTCGAAGGTGGTCGGGGTCTGGTAAATAGTTGTCCTCTTCGTATAAGAAAACGTCTGTAAAATATTATCATTATTTAGCTATTACATTAATAACATTTGAATTCACTGCAGCTCGTGACTATAACTTTTACTGAACTGTGGTACTGTGGGTTCCTTCCAAGTTTGTCACGCACCAAACTTTTGATGTACTTAGATCAAAATCCCAGTCGTTGTCTGTTTTTCAGGGATGAATAAAAAAAAACCCCTAATTGATGGAAATCAGCTCACATCCTTGGTAGAGAGGGGGTTCTTGAACGATGAATTATTCTAGCTACACATTTAACGCGGTACTTGTACAACTTTGTCCGCTCAAACCCCTTGTTGTATACTAGAATATATTCTGTAAAGGAACTATTGCTTACATCCCAAACTGTCTATGGTGAGATGCATTCGTGCTTACGAAACACAATTGACTTCCTTTTTTCCCCACATCAGATCTAGATTCACCAACAATTGGATGGTCACAGTTAGAAACAGTTAACTTATGCCTTTCGTTAACAACATATTGATGGAAAGGTAAAAGCTGATTTATTAAATCAATATAATAACATCGCCACAGTAAGTGACAAAGAAAGCAACAATTTATACACAATACACCACCAACAATTAACAATTCAATCTGAATTTATTTAACCCTACTCGCATAAAAAAATTCATATCGTTCGTCATTGAACGATTATAAATAAAGGTATTATCATATATGTCTTTTTTTTTAAATTTGAAAATATAAATTATGATTGGGATAAATATCGCACTTAAGGGAACAAGATAAACTCTTTACTTGAATTAAGGTATATGATATTGAACCAAACTGTTCCATTTTGAAGATTCGTTAACTGAATCTTCATCAAACGATTACATGAGTTCTATGCCTTGTTTGCAAAATTCTATTGGATTGAAAAGCTCGCAGAGATTCTTTGGTTTTTTCTTGATCATGCATTCTTGAACGTGACGTCACCAAAATTTGAGATGTAATGCCGGATATTATTTTCCTGTCGACTGTTAAACTGGAAGCTCACGGCGAAATCTCGAATTGCGCGAGAAGGACCGTGAACCGTAACCTTCTCCATGAGGGCTTCACGCGCCGACTGATGGTTCGAAAACATGGCAGCAATGTTTTTTGTTTCTTTGGCAGTGTTTAATTTCATTCTCTCCGATTTGAAAGTCTCTTCACGATTTAAAGCTAACTCTAGCTGGTCTGAGATCTCCTGCCGCTTTTTGTCGATCTCGTGCTCCGCCGCTGTGTAGAGTTCCCTCTCCCGCTCATCAATGGCGTCGCGGATACGGTCAAACGTTTGTCTGATCTGGACTCCGAGCTCTTTTTGAATCTGCTCCAGGTTGTCGGACGCTTTCTCTAGAGCCATCCGTTTGTCGTGGAGCGTCTTCTCCTCGCTTTCCATCTCTGTTAAAGTTTCGTCTAAGACTGGCACGTACTTGTGGAGGGCCTCTTCCACGTTCATCACGATGTGCCCATTCTTCTCCTTGTGGTCAATAACGGTGCAATCTCTACACACAGGGGTGATACACGGCTCACAGAAAAAGTTCAGCGGCTGCATCTGGTGCTTCTTGCAGTAGGCGACATCCGGCTTCCCCGTGCATCTGACGAACGCCACGAGTTCGCGGACTGTGTGATCATTTGGAAGCCGTAAAATCTCTGCTTCTGATGCAATAAGTCCCTCCCGACAAGTCGGGCACGATATTTTGACAGCTACGGGCATGCTACGAAACGCTGACGTCAGATTGCGCCGAAACTCGCCCTCCACTCGGAACATCTGCTTCAGGCAATCCAGGCAAAATGTATGGTGACATGGCAACATTTTTGGCATCTTTTCATCCTCGTCAAACGTTTCTCGACAGATCAAGCATTTCAGAAAGGTGTCCTCGAATCTCTCTTCGTCAAAGACAAGGTTCTTCTTATTGTTTTTGTCAGGAGTTGGGATCACCACGCCGGTCTCCATTGGTTGGTTAAACCCTGAAATGGCAACAACCGAAATAAGTATGTATGTTCATAAGAAGATACTGCTAGATCTTCTTATAATATGTTTCACCTATATTACAAAAGCTGGCGTCAAATCGCCAAGATAAAATACAGCTTTAAAGGGTTTTATCTTGATTGGACAGTAAAAGTAACAGATAAATTGCCAGAGTGAATTTTATGACGGGGTTATCCAGTGGCGGGTCAGGAGACAGGCATGTACCTATCCACCATCAGACAGTGGTCCTGTTTCATCATTTCTCATTATTAAACTTTTCTGCTTGCCTCACTCACACGTGACCTAACATGACCAGCTGGGAATTTACTAACGTCTCTGTGGCCCGGGGTCTGGGTGTTAACTGTGCTAAGGTGTCGGACAGGTAAACACAGGTAAATCGAATTTTCTACCACAATGGCCGCGGATTTCCCGTCGGATATACCTCTGTTTTCTGAATAACTTCACTATCTGAATGACTTCACTATCTGACTAGATATATTGGTCTGATTTCCATTGTGTTCTGGGCGTATGACGAGAGGACTAAATGTTAATAGGTTGTTCAGATCTGATGGAGATGTCTGATTCAATGCAGATTTACCCCAATTTACCAAATCAGTTAATCGCTATATGCACAGGGTCTGGTAAATACCCTTGACCAGTATTGGGTAATCTTTATTTGGCCCATCAGAGTTAATAACTTACTTGTCCCACTATCTATAATGTCATCAGTACTTTTTGGTATTTTATTATGCTGGTATTCAGTTTGTTACGATTTACTCTCGACAAGAAGAAGCAATTCCTTGTTTGTTTACCAGAACATTTTAATTTAGGCGAGGGAGTTTCAATTTCTAATTGGTGGTTGAAATATGATTCTTATTTATGATGAACAAGTTTCATTAGTTTGTCCACGGTCAGTTAGTGTTTGAGAGACTAGCCATGGATTTCCAAGGACGACACTGTCTTTGTTTATTAGTATATAATTTAACTTAGCGGAATCCTCAGGCTCAGCTCTAACTTTCATCCAGAGTTTACCCAGACCTAAAGTTCCTCATCCAAGCAATTTTGTTCACTGACGACCCATACTCACCTGCAGCCTAACTGTTCACCTGAATCATTTCAATCAATATTTTCATTCACTCGGTACCTAATTTATATGAATCTGGCTCCTATATATTCCTTAACAATTTTCCGGGAAATTTGAATTGTTATGGTCTCTAGTTTTATCAAAACCATTTTGCGGAATATTTTGATTCATACGCAAATGGGTCCTCTTTAGCTTTACCAAAACCATTTTTTACAGGAATATATACTAATTTTTCGACTCATATTGTCCCTAGTTTTACCTGAATCATTTTCCAGCTCTTTCATTTTCTCCTCCAGTCTTTTCTCTTCCTCCTCTTTTTCTGTTGTCATGGTTTCTGTTTATAAGAAGAATAATAGACCATCAATTTTCAGTTTTTGAAAAAACAACACGCTGTCAAATTGTAATGAATACGCCCGCTAGAAAAGCCTGTGACATCTTTACAGCTGTTTTTTGTGAATTTTACTGATTAAAGCAATATATAAGCTGCAATTTTCATGTGGAATTTGTTTTCACAAATATGTTATTTTCAACTAAAATGACAAAAAATATCATGGTTTGTAAATTTCTATGAGCCATATTTTTGTGGAAAAAAACCGTCAAGAAGCCTTATATAATTGGAGCAAAATTGAAATATAATAATTGTCCTGTACAAAAATTGATCTGCTATACTTAATAGAGGAATCTTTCTTTTGACAAAAAATAATGATGCATGTTTCAAAATCCTATTTATCATAAAAGTTTAAGTTACATGCAGACTTATCGTTCTAGAAGGTTTATGCAGCAAAATTAAATTCTAAAAAAATACAGCTCATTTTGCTTTTAGATAGAATGAAAAAGACAATGGGTTGCAGTTTGAGCACGAACAACACCCCCTCAACGACATATGTTCCAGTTATAAAATGATTGAAACAATGTTCCTTGTGATGAGTTGAGAGCTGTCTCCACTTGATATTGTTATGAACATTAATACCATCTATCTCAGACACAGGCAGTGTGAGTGTTGGTGTGAAATCTGAATCTAATACAGGTGGAATAAGAAATCTCGCCATTTCAGAAAAGCAAAGGTGGGTTTTTAAACAGATAAAAAGCTGTTATATCACTGAATTATTAATTCCGCACTCCTCGCCCCAGACATGGGTTAATCGATCTGGCGAAAGTACACACTACAGACGCTATGTAAGAGCTTCTATAATCCTAGCTTGTAGACACAAAAACTAAGACAAAGAAAAACCTGGAAAGTGAAAGTAGACGTCCACCACCTATCGATTCAGCAATCTGTGGACTTGGAGACCGGATCGCTGGGTGTACACCTGTGATTTCTGTGAGGGACTAGTACATTGTTGGAGTATTCTTACCTGTGTCTCGGTCTCCTGTTCGCTGCACAGTCCCACAAATACCTGTCTCTCTCTAACAGCGCGGCCCTCAAACCACTGCAGGCTCTCTTACTCATTCATTTTTCACCGGTTTGGGCAAAACTGTTTATGTTATGCGCGATTCGATTGGCTGGTTACATTTATAGGTCATTGGAATATTTTAGTCAGCGGACCGTAAACCCTGCTTGCTGTGAGGCTCTTGCAGTTTACCTGTTAATTGTGTAGATAAAACGGAGAGTTTGAATAGATAAAATATTGCATGCATCAGATGTAAAATTTTCAAATAGCGGCTGGTACATGCCTGTTATAGATTAAAATTTTCTTAAAATTCATATTTTCGTTACCGACAAATTCCCTTTCTTTTTTCTCTTTTTTAATAGCGGTGACGATCATTATTTAGTCTATTAGAAAAAAATAACTTGTTATAAATATATTATACTTTGAAAAAAAAATCAATGTAAAAATTCTCAATATAACGATTATTTTATTTTATAAAACGAATATCAGTGATGAAATATACATGTACATGTAAGTACATGTAAAAGTAATCGTCCCTTTACAAGAAAAATAAATAAAGTTGATAAAGAGCAGGCAGGGTTGTAGAATAATCTCAGGTCAGGTGTGGGAGGGTTTAGTCATAATAAGAGTACCTGTTCCAGGCGACGGGCCAATGCCGGGGGTTGACACTTAATCCTAATCTTACTTCAGGTATGTAGTTAGTTTGTATGTAACGTCAGGGCATTGATCGCAGTTACTTCCCTTACGTATAATTCTTATTTAAACCCTTTTATTGGTATTTTATAGATTTAATAGTAATAAAATAAAGATTACATATATACAAGAATACATATTTAATTAATGTAAATCTTAAGTTTATTTCTTTTTAAAATTAATATTTAGGGTTATTATAAAAACAAGATATATTTTGGTAGTTTATCTTAAAAACTTTAAAATTGATTTCTTATTATACTATATAAGTTCAATAAACCATGACTTAGGTACTCTGGTTTCTCTTCAATCCACGCTTAAATCTTTCGCCTTTTACTAAAGATTTCCGTGGAGAGGAACATAAAATGAGTCTATAGACTTATTTTTGAAACCCTACCTTGGTAGGGTACATTAACTCAAATAGAAAATCACAACAACACCACCTATAATGGGTTATTTCCAGTAAAGAGGATTTATCATAAGTTGCTAGTTGTGGATATTATCAAAAGTATTTTGATGCCTGGCATCGTTCATTTTTCCTTAAAAAAAATTCTGAAAATTTTAAAGAAAGTGAGCGCACAACATTGTAAGTTTGCAGGAATCCTCGACACGAATCAATTGGGATTTAAATGTCTATAACCTCAAAAGGCTATATACAGGTTTCAACAAAAATATATAATGTTGAGAGTCGAAGTACATGGCTATTCCGGTTATTAAAAAACTCACAAGCTTTCAAAAAATGGCAATGAGAGGTAAACCGATAACTAGTTGAAAATGTTAATGCAAACATATTTTAATGAAGTTATATTGTGTATACTCTAAAAAAGCTAGTAATAAGAAAAGAAAATAGTGTTCATTCAGCAGATCTAGAAATCAATAACAACAAATTAAAAATACCGGCATATTATAATTCAACATCATGTTATAATGACAAACATTTAAAACAAAAAAGTTTAATTTTTTTTTAAAAAGACCACCAGTTGGATTTGAACCCAAAACACTGAATGTTTGTATTCACTAATCCAGAACGAAACCACTGAGCCATGCGAGACTTGTCAATATGCTCTATAAAGTACTGTTTGAAACAACATTGTCATATCAATGGACTTTGTTATTTATCCTTCAAAATATAATTTGGAAAAGTACATAATTAGTCATCTCTGGGTCATCTCTCCATCTTTTTTTAAAAAGCGACATTTTTAATGTTGAAATATGTTATCTTTACACGTTTCAAATATGTGGAGAGAAGACCCAGAGACAACAAAATCATTTAAAAACAGTTGTAAATAAGTAGGATTTTGCACGAATTGCATCGTGTTGCTATATTTAGACCCATATTATGATAAAACCTTTTGCATTTCAAATATTTTTCCACTCATTCCACATCCAACAGAAACCAAATAACGGTTATAATTCGAAAAATATTCAAAATTAATTGATGAAATTTTCACTCTCCTTGTGCGCCCAGATTCCTGGAAAACATTTGAAGTCATATGTCAAACTCAATCCCAGTGGCCACTATGATAAATGTATAGAGCATTGTCTTTTTAATATCTTTCAATTTTAATATTTCAATATCAAAGCGACACGTACATTTCACAAAATAAATAAATTGGTCATGTTCAACTTTTTCGATTATGGATGTAAATGAAATAGAGTTTCGTAATAATTTGATAACCCTTATTGTGCGATTGAAAAAAATAAACAACATCCTTGTTGTGTACGCGTTTTATTATAGTAGCTGCAATAATGGGGCCCACTCCGATTTTTTTTTTATTTCTGATGTCCCCCCCCCCCCCCCCCCCAAATACTTGTTTGCATAACCCTAGCCTTGCATTATATCATAATGCTGCAAGTTGAGTCTTCCAGAGTTATCTTTCCTACCACGATCCAAAATTTTGTAAAGTGCCCCAATTTTAATATGTGACTACCCACTAGCTGTTAAACCACCACCGGGAACCTCTCCCCTTACCACCGGGAACCTCTCCCCTCGTTGAGATCGATCCCGGGTCTCCGACGATGCAGCTATAATAGCATGCTTTGATTTGGTTTTTTATAGATACATTTCGATTATTGAATGTTCAAAAGGATTTTAGCAAAAGACTCCCAAATACAAAGTCAAGTAGAAGAAATCTTATATAGAATAATTCTATAGAATAAATAAAATGTCATTGGTGTACAGCGTAATAATATTTATTGTACATGTATTGGTCAATGGAAATATAGAATTCAGAAGTTAAGGGAATACCAACAATAAATTATCTTATTTTTAAAAGATAAAAATTGTATTTATAACATTTTTTGTTCCAATACATGCATTCGAATTGATGCACATACATAGAATAGTTCTCGGTTTTTTAATAAAAGAAAAGCGCAGTCAAACTAAAACTATTCCGAAATATCTGACGATTTCCTAAAGTCTGTCTCAAGATATTTATGCCGCACATTTAGTCGATTTTTAATAAAAATACACACACATGATAAGGAAGTGCAATTCAAATCGATGAGGGGAAAATTTCCAAGATATGTTCATTGACACATTTTTGTTTTTCACCCGGATAAAAAAAAGATAAACGATATCTTACGGAGCTAGATTTATAATGGGTAATGTTTACATCTTTTCTCCATTCAGAATTTACTTGGAATACCTCGCACAATTTTTCAAAATTATCATCCGGGTACCTTCGTTTCTTTTGCAATGGGAAATTCCCGTAGATTTTTTTTTATTTTTAGCCATGGATTAAAATATGATAGCCTAGAGGGGGCGTTTCCAAGGGGAAATCTTTGGATTTTTTTTAATACTTAAACAATAAAATGCTTTCTTTGGTGAGTCATTCGGGATATGAAGGTTGCGACATTGCAGAAAAAATACAATGTAAATTTTTTCTGCAATGATCATAACCTGCATGAATCATTGAAGAAAACATTTTATTGTTTATGTTAACATCTTTTTTTTTTTTTTACTAATTAAGTAATTGAGCGTAAAGAATAAGTAAAATTCACTAAATTACTGTTAACGTGAATAAGTACGTTAGCTAAAAGAAACAGCCAAATCGTTTCCTGTGAGACTTTGAGTCTGACATCATCATGGTTATTTCATGCAGTCCGTCATTTTTCTTACGTAGTTGTTGGTCTCGACCAATCGATAAACAGGGCGTGTCAATATCATTCCTGTCTGTTTCTTGTCAGTTTCAGCCGCTGTAAATTTCGACCAATCGCTAAACAGGGCGTGTAGATTCCAGTCTGGTTGTTTATATCATTGAATGAACCCAGATGTACATTTTTTTTTGTATTTATATTTAATCAATTTAAGAAAACGTGCGGCATAAATATTTTGGGACAAACTTGTATATATTTAGCCTTATAAACGATTTCATTTTGATGTTACATGCTAGGCAAGTAAAATACCAAAATCGTTAAAAAAGCCAGAAAAACTTCAGATGTTTCAGACTCTAAAACTAAAACATGAAATTCCCCCGGTCCAAAATCAACTCGAAGAATTGTGCCTCAATCCTTGCATTTTGCTAATCAAAATGATGAAAATAATGAGATTTCTTTCTGTATGGACTGAAGCTTGAAGGAACGCCGGTATTTTTTATTGTTATACTTTCATGTTAAATACTGAAATATGATTGGTTAAGACGCAGTTCATAATCCGTTCTATTACCCTCAGCGTTAGCAACGCACTTAGCAACGGGTAACATTACAAATTGTTACATGCGCGAAAATTATGCGCGTGCGGTTCGCTGTAGAATTCACGTTATTCCTATATTAAAGCAGTAAAATTTTCTTAAAAATTAAGACATTCAGTATAACAAAATAAAAAGTGCCTGTTTGGGAGGATAACAGTTGAAATTGACACCCCTCGAAAACCATTGTCAACCTCCGCTTCGCGTCGGTTGACAATGGTTTTCTCGGGGTGTCAATTTCAACTGTTACCCTCCCAAACAGGCACTATTTATATACTAATCAACGGAGGCGATCAAGCGAATCAAAAGTATAGAACCATTTAACACAGTGGACTTCGTTATGACGTAACTATCTATTTCTGGCATCAAAACAACTTAGCTCAAAAGCCAGAGAAATCATATTGATTCAAAGCGCCATGGCTGAGTAGCCTACAATGAAATAGACAGGTCTATGTCACATTACTGTTTGAAACAACTACATCTAAAAAGTCTTAGCTCCTGTTAAATTGGTTCTAATTAAAGACCCCATGTTAGGGAGTAGTTAACCTAAGATCGTTAACTTCGTTTTGTCAATCCGATCAAAATTAGACATAAAATCCGTAAATAGGTTCGCCCCAATATACATGTATGGTACGCATTAAAAAAATCTAAGAACATACCAGTATATTGTTTAGCTTACGATTGAGGAGCAGATTCATGAGAATGGTTTATAGTCGTCTGTGATATTGATTTTCAAACAGATTTCGGATTTTTTCGATTTGTCACCAAGATGATACTGTGAACCAACTTTATTCGCTGCGACTTTATTTCGCGATTTACCAGAGATACATATGTTTGCAGCGACTACTTTTCGCGATTATGATTTTCGTTTATACCAGAGACTTTTTAAAAAAGACCAGTTAACAGCGAGCAATATATATTCTCGACAAGTTGGCTCTTGCGAACCTCGCGAATATATCTCCTACGCCAATTACAGTTTGTTTACCTTATTATGTGTTGAGGCTGCCAGACTTCAGCAGTCTGGCTTTCACTCGTCAGCAGTGGGTTAAACTGTGTTGTGTTTACATGTAATTAATGGATAAGGGTACATAATATATGACTGAAATAAAAATGAACAACTTTCCTTTAAATTAAATTAATTCTAAAGTATTTCAAAATATAATGCCAAAGGTAATGATCATATTGCAATCACCCTTGAGTATTCGTGTTGAATTATTTTTGAAAAGAAAATTCTGGAAAAAAGTACACTATTATGTTAGTAGGGTTGTTTTCAGCTTTAGTCCGTCTATTTTTTATCCATTTATCAATATTCTACAGGAAAATGCCAAGTCTAGACAAAAGAAATTTTTTATTTCATTATAAAGAAACCTTTTCTAGAGTGTCTGAACACACGTCTCTTCAAAAGCAAATTAAGCAAGTTTTTTTTCCGTGGCATTACATTTCGTATTTATATCCTGGAGACATCGAAGCGAAGACAATAGAAAAAAGAGAAAAAATCAAAAAGTAAGATCACCTTTCTGTTGAAAAGACACCTGCACCTGCTTTCCATTCTTATAAAGGACAGCATAATCTTTTATATTAACCCTTCACGTCAAAACATTTCTTTACATGCATACACAGATTCCCCCCCCCCCCCCCCCCCTTTTTATTTGATACAAACAAGGTGTATATAGGCCTAACGCATAAGTCTTAGCTTCTAGATTCAAGGTGTTTTTTCTACTGAACCTTGAACCGAGTTTGATCACAACTGGTTTTCTTATCCCTTATGAAATACATGAATCACCCCTCTAAACTGAGGATTCTTAACCAAATCTCTCCCCCCCCTCTCTCTCTAAATGATAAATTAAGACTGGAAAATATTTTTACAGCATACTTCCAAACAAATTTATAAACTTAGTTTTAAAAAAGAGAAATTTTAAAAATCAATAAGTAAATAATAACAAAAATAAATGAAGTAATTGTTATTAAATTGATGACGTCACTTTGTTGCTCACCTAATCAATTTATTAACGCATGTGCGTTTCAACTGTTTATATAAATCAGAACTTTTCATCTCATCAGACAATTAACTTATAATCACAACAGTCACTCAAAGCAGTTTGTTCTTTTTATTATGTTTTTATCTTTATTTGTATTTTGCATGAATACAGCAAGCTTTCCATGTAACACGTATTTTATTGTATTGATCAACAAATAACATCACATCAACATACTGTAATAGTTAGAGTTCAGTGCTTGTCCATCGTCACTGACTTCTCTAAGGCGGGCAGGTTCACTTTCATAAAGTTATTCACATTTGCTCTTCTACTTCCGGTGTCCAGCTTCGGCTTTAATAAGTCACGTGACAAGACCGGACTTCCGCCATTTCCACAAATGGCGGCGTCATCGAAGAACTTGACGACGTTGGTGCCCGGAAGTGAACGGCAGGAGTTATTGGAGGCTGTGTGCGAGAGCGGACCCCTTTGGACTCCGGTGGACGTCTGGAATTTCCCGGTAAGTCGCTGGAGCTTGTGGCGCTTCCAGGAAGTTTTCAGGCAGCAACAGCAGCGAACGAACTCCCGTTTGAAGTTAATGGTAAACATACCTAGAGGAAGAAGCAGAGAAGAGTGAGGAGGTTCTCTATCCAGGGTGTGGAGGGAGAAGGTTCGGTCTTAATTAGTGTTGCTATAGCCACCGCCCCCATTTTTGAGTTTCCCGCCGGAAGGTGGTAGTGAACATCCCTACAATATACGGACATCCGGATTCACTCAAACTCTATCCACTGATATACGTCATAAAGATTTAACAAAGGGAAGAAAAGGGTAACTCAAATCTAAAACATCTAGAAAGGAAAAATGAAGGGGAGGGGGAGGATAAAAAGAGAGATTTCTTAAGCTACATTAGAGTGTGCAGACACTAAGTTGCTTTTGAGGACGGTGAAGGTGAATTGCCACCTAGGCGTGTGATCATGTCATTAATAGACCAACAAATGTCCCAGAAAAGACACAGAAAAGAATATTCAACAGTTTAACTAGCTGCAATTTTTAACTAGCTGCAATTCTGTAGCTCCCGGTCTGAAAAAATTCGGATGGACGACCTGGGAGCTACAGTGCCACCCACTGAAAAAATTGTATACTTATTGCGCAGAAATACGTGTGCTAGTTTTGGACTGATTAACCTTATTTATACGCAAATTCTGTGAAAACAATTAGTGTCAATAAATTATACATGCAATTTACTACTGATATCGTCACTTTACTTGCCTCAGACTTTCTCCAGAACACGCTACCGACATCGGAAAATCAAGTATGTTAAATTTACATCGAAATCGAGAGTCGCCATTTTTATATGTAAACAAACTGCACCACTTCAATTCACAGGGCTGGTGATGGTGTTTAAAAGATTATCAGAGGCAAGTAAAGAGACGATATCAGTAGTTAAATGCATGAATAATTTAATGGTACTAATTGTTTACACAGAATTTGCGTATAAATAAGGTTAATCAGTCGAAAACTAGTGAACGTTTTTCCGCGCTGTAAATACATAATTTGTCCAATAAATGGCACTGTAGATCCCAGGTCGTCCATCGGAATTTTTTCAGGCCGGAGTCTACAGACCTGCAGCTACAGTTTAACACAGTTATGAATAATTCCAATGTTATTAAAGAAAACTGTTATAGCAAAAAGGAAATAACTTATAAAAGTAATGCGTTACGAGTTAAAACGAGGCGTAAGCTTATTAAATCTTGAGGTCGAGGGATTAAAGAGGGGGAGAGAACAAAAACAAACCACGCACATCGTTTATTCAGTCAGTCTTAAGAAGCCTTGCAACTGATAGAGGTATTAAATGCATTAAAGTACTGTATTCCCAATCCCGTTAACTGTCCCTATTTAGTATAACTAAACTGCTATCATGCGAACAAGAACCTCAAAAGTACAAACAATCATTGATTATTTCAAAGAGCAACTACAGGTACCAGCATATCAAACAAAGTCCGTATTACGTTCGTAAAAAATTTAATTATTAGTTAATTTCCAGTATAAGTTTTTACCCTTCAAATAAATTTTTCATTCGACTAATTAATTCAAGGAAAATTCCCTCGTTGCTTTGTGTATAGTAATAAATTCATACATCTTTCAAGACCCAATCTTCGCTAGCCAAGGGTTTTCGGTCCGCTTTGCTCCCCATAAACCCTTGGCGGATTTCATTATGAAAACTCGGTGACAGGCTCCGCTTTATGATTGGCTGCAGCTGCGAGTAGCTGATCCAATCACAGTGCATGTAAATATAAACTTTAAAAGAAAACAACCGAGTACAGTGCTTCTTCAACGATGGTCTAACCAGATCGCTTTAAAACCTACTGTTACCTACATGTATCTATTTTACTGGGATTGAACATGTAGCTCTACAAACTTGTCATGGCTCGCGTGATCAGCATGGGAAGTAAACATGGCAAATGTAGAAGTTGCCTATCCCGTTAGTATATACGTTTCTGCTTATGGTTATTGCTTTTAAAGATTCAATGATCTTTGTTTTATTTAATTTCTTTGGTCCGCAATATTCACGACAGCGATACCTGGTTTTATGGCATGAAAACTTTCATATACATGTAAATCGGCGACTTTCTCACTCCGGTCTTTACAAAACACGATGAATAAAACATCCTGTGCTTTCCGTTCGTTATTACTTAATTCGTATTTAACATGTTTAATAGCATCGTTGATTATGTTCCGACATTCGGTAGTCAGCATGTTTTTAAGTTGTATTAATACTGTAGTGTGTATATAACCCGTTGTTTAATTCGATTAAAATGTAAATATGCAAGGGGCGCAACTCAAGTTGCTCGCTAGATAGCGCCACCACATCACCGAGTTTTCGTAATGAAATCCGCCAAGGGTTTACGGGGAGCAAAGTGGACCGAAAACCCTTGGCTAGCGAAGATGTCAAGACCCCGAAGTACATGTAATTCATGCTATACGTACCATAAACAATAGGATCCATGCATGAGTTGGACACAGCGAAAAGAAAAAGCCCCCTCTGTACCTTGGGGTCTAGCTGACTGGCAGAATCACTGAAATACAAAACGTTAATGTATCGTAGAATCTGACCACAGGCACTTGTTTCTGAGAAAAAAATTTACCCTATAGTATAATAATAACACAAGGTATCTAACTCCGAATGAGGTAAACCAACCCCTCCCGTGTGTTGCAGTCGTTTTCGCTTTTATACGAAATGCAATGCAAAAGTGTTTAGTACCATTTTCTTCTACAATAAATTATCTAAACAACCATATATAGCATGTTTACTTTTGTTGTTTTCTAATGTGCATAATCTGCGTCAAAACATGATAGACTCCAATTAAACCGTAGACACGGAAATGATAGCATCGCAGAGGATAGTAATTCGGATTCTGATTGGCTAGGAGTCTGTTTCTAAAATTACACAGGAAAAACTGAACGAGTTATTTATAACCTCGAAGGAAAAACAAATTTATTTAAAAAATTATTTAAATTATTTATGAATACCATTAAACTATATGTGGCAAACTTTTTTTCACAGAGTCAGTTGTCAGTGAGCTAGATTGACAGGCACTCAGATTAAAAAAAACTCTCCTTGGTATTATACAGAATTATAAGCATTGTATGTTGTAGGGTTTTTTTTGTTTTTTTTTTTTAGTAAAATCAGAACCGAGTGACTGTGATTTTTTAAATTGAAAAATACACACAGCCCATTGTAAACTTACTATGTAACGTTAACTATATTGAAAAAAAAAATGTTTTTGTATTTTTCTTTATACGTGTAAGCTGTCTATCATTATGATATAGTTATTCATTTAATTCATAGTTAAATGTTGTATTTAATTCATTCCATAAACAAAATCCTTCTTATTGCAAAATTCACTGTGTTTTCAAATTCTATCACCTGAAATGTTTTCAAAATCTACTATCCGGTGATTATCTTCGTCTTTCTTTCAACGCAATGAACATTCTCGAGGTATACCGAAAACCTTGGAATTCATCAGTAGCTAAAAATAGCAGCTAGCAGTGGCTGATCATCAATTCATATTTAATTAACGAAACGTTTAATTTGCAATATTTTATTTTATTTAAACATCATTAGTTTTTTGCAAATTTTAGACACTGAAAATGTTTTTTAAATCACGTAATTTTATTCATTTTATTCTCTGCGATACTATCATGTCAGTGTCTACGGTTTAATTGGAGTCTATCATGTTTTGACGCAGATTATGCACATTAGAATACAACAAAAGTAAGCATGCTATATATGGTTGTTTAGATAATGTATTGTAGAAGAAAATGGCACTAAACACTTTTGCATTGCTTTTCGTATAAAAGCAAAAACGACTGCAACACACGGGAGGGGGTGGTTTACCTCATTCGGAGTTAGATACCTTGTGTTATTATTATACTAAAGGGTAAATTTTTTTTCTCAGAAACAAGTGCCTGTGAATCTGACAGGAAATGACTAAACAAACACAGAATAGTTTTTCGTCTTTTTAACGACCAAGAGCAACGGAAAAAGCCTTGTGTGACTATTAAGATTTTATAGCACGAGATTGGTTAATATCCGGAATCCGGACAATGGCTGACGAAACTCGAAATTTCGATATATGTTGACCATTTTTCTGATTGTTAAATAGTTGCTGGAATGCTAATTGCGCCCATATTATGCAGTCCTTCTTCTGTAAGTGTATGAGAGTAATATCACTTTTACTTTCTATTTTATAAGCAAATCATTTTTCTGAAATATTTGATATCTTACATTGAATGTATAAACGATACACATTATTTTATTACTTTCATGTATATTGTAACTATTGGATGTTATTATTTTTTCTGTCGAATTTCAATATTTGCATATAACTACATGTACTAGCGTTGGTTCATTTTCAGCCATCAATTCCGTTCATTACTCCATAAATGCAATTGCTACATACATACCTATTGTTACATGTCATTTAAGTTATTTTAGGCACATATAACGTGTTACGCAGAATAGATTAACTTTGCTGAAAACATAATGTGTGTATACTGTTTCACACATCTTATCTAATCATAATACAATTCTGTGTATTCCAGATGAATATCAAATTAAAACAAAACAGCACAATTTTATGAACATATATAAATTTTAATTATGTAACGTTAAGTATAATAAACGTTAGGATCGGTAGTCAACATCGACCCGAGACAAGCCTCCATCCATCGGGTAACTATCTATCAGGCTATGATACTGGGGTTGGAGTGTAAACATGTTAGCAAAGAGCTTTCAGAGAGCCAACAATCTCAAGGATAGCAATGAGAATATCAAACACAAAGGACCGCGCTCATTTTACTCCGATGTAAGACTCTGTCTTGATTAAAGATATTAAGAGGTTATTGTGATGCTAAATTATTTCCTGACACCCAGAGAGTTCGGCTTTATAAATGTAGCCACTCAATCGACAAGTATAAATAATGTAGCATAAAGGCGGAAGACAAATCCAGTTACTTATTGAAATCTTAATTCTTCATTTACTAGCGAAAGGCAGCTAGTTTTGGAGTGAATTCATAATGCAGATATAAGATAAAGATGTAAGATAAAGTCTTTTCTAGAAACATATCTATCTTGAATTTAAAAAAATTCAGACCGGAAGTGACGTATACGCACCTGTCAAACCACCACCAAGCCGAGAGAACAAAGTATGGCGTCCAACAGATCACGAACACGCTGACTGCCAGAAATAAAAATAAAGATAAATGTAGGGAGGAAATAGTAAGCGACAATTAAGTGTTTATGATAATTGCTGATCTACATAAAAAAGCTATTCATATGGGTACTTCCCTACGGCTAACACGTAAGAAGGCCAAAAATTCAATAACGGGTTAATTTTTTCCCCCAACTAATAGACCATTGTTACATTTACATATATGATATGTTTTCCTGCATTCTATTTGTACTAAACGCCATGACATATACACACCACACACCTTATATTAACAGTATATGAGGAATTAGGTTATATTTTAACATGGCCATGTATGTTCACCGTGGGCATTCATGCTTTTTACAACTATTCAGACAATGATATTAAGTTTACCTATCACAAGTGTCATTTTCAGAGTTCGTATTCGTGCTCTCTCCATATTTCCAACCGAGGAGCGACGCAGGCGCGACCGAGTTGAAAGGCATTTCGTTTCTTCTGAAAAAAATATAAAAGGATATCACAGAATTTGATTGATGGTACAGCCAATCTATGTGCTAAACCAAAGATATCGCTCTCGCTTTTCGACTGTGATCTGTACAAAGGCACGAAATTATTTCTTACAGGTTTAATCAATGCTATCTTTGTTGAATCGAAGAAGCATTCGGAGAGAACTGTAACAGAAGTAATTCACTGCTATCAGTCAAACCTCGTCTCCTGACGGCTTCAGGTACATTAATGTCTATAATAAGCTGCGTTCATTAGTCATCTCTTCTTTTGCGTAACGGATAAAGTCTTTTTATTTAAGGAGAAGAAATATAAACTTCCGGTAGAAGGCTAATGAAGTCGAAAACAGCCGACGGGACAGTAGTAAATCAACCCAACATTGCCAGCATTTAACCCATTTATAAAAAGATTAGTATTGTCTTTTACAAAAAGTGGACGGGTGATTTCTTTTTGGTATAAAACTATTCACAGGTGTGGAAAAAAGAAGAGACTGATTTATTGCTTTGTAATGGAAAATTAGCTAGGAGTTCCGATTGGTTTAGCGCGTTCTGAGGCAAATGTTCCACTCAAATTCCAAATAATCCGTTTACCCGCAAAAAATGCAACAATTTGCCCTAAAATTCAAGCTTTGCACATAAAATCCGTACATCTCGAGTACAAATGAATTTGAGTCATAAATTGACGATTGAACAACAGTAGAACAACTTGACACACTAGCGGGAATAGACAAATGTAATGTTAAAGTCGTAAACTTGGGGAGTTCGGTAATGATAAAAGGAATTTTGCTGCCCCTGCATATCGGGCCGGTAAATGCCTGATGCACTTCTACAAATGATAGCTGTCATAATATTCTGCAGGTACACGGTTTCTGCCATAAACCCAAATTTTATGTTCCATCAGTTTCAAGAGAGAGCAAACAGTGAACAACTGTCTTGACTAGGTAGCACATTTTCGCTGTGTTTCATTATTTGCTGATACATTAATCTATATATTTTTTTGTAACTATGTAGATACGATGGCGACAACTTATCCAGGTTAAAAGGGGACTACGTAATAAGTAAGGTATATATAGTCCTCCAAACAAAGGTTCCGCCTCCCTCCATTAAGAGTACATATGTATTGTTTGTACAGAAAATAAAACAGTAATTGTTTTATATTTACATTCAGTGTACATGGTATTTCCCCTTGTGTTTGCTTTCGAAATATGCGACGTTCAATTTTCTGACAATAAACTTAGCCAATCCATGCGCCTGGAGAACAGTATAAACGTCATCACGCATTTTGAGTATATTTACTATTGTAAGATTAAATGATACTTTCAACTTATAAATTACCAATTTAATGTTTTGGTAATTGTTGTAGGTTTACGTTTGAAATGCTTTTGAAAGATTAATTCTTAACAGCATTGACCTTTACATAGGTTATTTGGTTTGTTTGGAGGATACCCTTTACATAGGTTATTTGGTTGGTTTGGAGGTTTACCCTTTACAGTATTGACCTTTACGTAGGTTACTTAGTTTGTTTGGAGGTTTACCTTTTCCATAGGTTATTTGGTTTCTTTGGAGGTTACCCTTAACATAGGCTATTTGGTTTGTGTGGAGGTTTACTCTTTACATCATTGATTTTTACATACTACATATGTTATTGGGTTTGTTTGGAGGTTCACCCTTTACAGCATTGACCTTTACATAGGTGATTTGGTTTGTTTGTCGGTTAACCCTTTAAAACATTGCCCTTAACATATGTTATTGGGTTTGTTTGGAGGTGAACCCTTTACAACATTGACCTTTACATAGGTTATTTGGTTGGTTTGGAGGTGAACCCTTTACAACATTGACCTTTACATAGGTTATTTGGTTGGTTTGGAGGTGTGCCCTTTACAACATTGACCTTTACATAGGTTATTTGGTTGGTTTGGAGGTGAACCCTTTACAACATTGACCTTTACATAGGTTATTTGGTTGGTTTGGAGGTGAACCCTTTACAACATTGACCTTTACATAGGTTATTTGGTTGGTTTGGAGGTGTGCCCTTTACAACATTGACCTTTACATAGGTTATTTGGTTGGTTTGGAGGTTTACTCTTTACAACATTGACCTTTACATAGGTTATTTGGTTGGTTTGGAGAGTTACCTTTGTGTTACTTGGTAGATTTACCTTTCCGTTGTTTATTCTTTTTTAAGGTTTACCTCTGCAATGTTTTTATATATTTACCTTTGCATTGCTTCGTCTTTTTGGAGATCTCCCAGAGTATGAGCGAGTAGGAGGTGGTGATGATCAAGAGGGGTAAGGCATACAGGGTGATCAGGTTAAACAGGTTGTAGGCCAGCTCGTGGTTGTGTGACGGGAAAAAGTTGAACGTCACGCACTGCCTAAAGGTCCGGTACTTAGGGTGGGTCTCCACGTGGAATATGACGCTCTGAAAAAAGAGCAGAACGGCGTGATTACTCAGAGCATCACGTGACGTAGGATTTCTCACTGTTGCTTGTTAAACTGGGGAGAACCATAGATCCTTGTTTCTGAAAGAAATCACCCTAACAAAGGAATTAATAAAGGACAAAATAAAACCAAAATAATTTAATGTCATTAAAGTAATTGGTGTCGCTGGCCCGGGGGGGGGGGGGGGTGGGGGTTACGTAACATTACTAGTAATAAAAGGGAAGAGAAATGACGTTCATATAGAACCTCTTTGTAATAAGGCAGTTTTGATCCAAAAATAATCCTCATAAATTGTCCATTTAAAGCAATGAAATGCTACCTGGTACATCCACTAAATGCCGATTTGTAACTCATTTCATCTTTCTTTAATTTATCTGGCGTGGTATTAATACGGTCAAAGGCGCCCTCTACAGGCACACTGTCAGCCAAATCAGCAATTATTTCAAATACCTTACGTCTGAAGTTGAAGTATCTAAACATCTAAGGACGTATCAATTTCGTAATGTTTCTCGTTTTTTTTAGGTTAGAAATTTCAATGTTTTTGATTCATTTTTGAAATAAGATTGCTCATTTTTTTAGTTTCAGGTGGGAGAAATGCAATCAGATTTCAAAAGAATTAATAAAAATGTTTTCCGGCAAAGACAACTTCTTCTGCTTCTATTTTCTGGCGTTCTATTGGGTCCCTCTTGATAATTTTTATGACTCAGTAATGTGGGATAATCTAAGAACTGTCATTCATTTAAGAAATCATTCAGACAATAATCAGCGCATAAAAAATAAACAAAATATAAATGCAGAGAAAAGAAATTCTAAAATTCTTTTCAGATACCTGTAATTACAAGGTATTGCAACAACAACAAATTACCTTAAAAAGCAAATTTTGCCGCAAGTAAAGATAAAACTGTTTATGTACACGTACGATATACAAGAATAATTGTGTAGAACCTTGCAAAGTGCGATTTTAAAGTCTTGATTAACGCGTTATTGATGTGGCCCAAAGAATGTTCAACTGCGAACAGCAACGAAAAAAATGACAAATTTTCCTACAAAGTAAAGCGTGTCCCGAAATTACCTTTAACTTAGAAGCCATAACCTATTATAAATATCTATAAGCAAAACAAACAATGGATAATTGTCTTTTGATGAAAATTGGATACAGTAGTCGACACCACAGAATTGTAACTCTACAGGAAAATTAGTGTTGATAATGGAAACCATATCTAGCTTTAGTTCCGTATTATACAATCAACACCCCCTTCGCTAATGTAGGCTTATGTTGGGATCATTTCCCGAATTTTCTCAGAGGCTGAAAGTTTTGTCCTTTGGGAGGTGAACCACTTCCATAACCGTCCAGCAGACACATCGCAGTGATTTCATATACCAGTAAAAATGGGTACTGATTAGTTTAGTGATTACACTAATTTACTCGTGTATACCACAATAATAATTATGCAAGTTTATGCATTCACTTAAAAAATTAAACACTATGAAATATTTTGTTTTCATCCTACAATTTGTTAAAAAATATATGTTTAAATAAAAACTGAAAATTCTTACATTATGGGTTCTGAAAAATGTGTGAGCATTATCGTGGGTATTGCAGTAAAGCGATCTATTTACAATTTCTGGACATTGACTATTAGGTACTTGACTATTAGAGAGGTAGAAAGTTGATATATAATGCATCCAACGTGTGCGTTATATAACGGAAAATATAATTATTACATATTTATGAAAAGCTGCCTTAAATTGATATATGTCTTTCATTGATTTGAAAGCTTAACACCCATGAGTACATCAAGTACTTTGATTCTATGAGCGAAACTTCTTACTTACCGTTGATTTATTTGGTTTATGAAACAATTCGTGTGATTTTTATAGATTCATGCAAAAGCATTCATTGCAATTTTTGAATGTCCTTCGTGATTGGTCCGATTTTCACTTAATTTAGTACCAATAAAACATCGAAGGCGCTATACATTATTTGAAATAGATGAATTTTAGAAGAATAACTCCTCGATTAGTAAATTAATGATAAAAACGTGAAACTTTCAGAGATTGTAGATTAATATATGTAGGTGATCCTCTCATTTTGCAAATGTAAGAAATGCACAGGGCGCCGAAACTCTCCTGAGCTCGTAAATTGCCGTACAATTTTTCCCATACTTTGAACACATTTTGAATGCGTAAAGTACAGTTAAAGTTATATATTTTTTTGTACGATTATTTGTCATCAAGAAATATCGAGCCAAAAAAAGACAACATTCTTTTATCGAGAACTCCATTACGATCCCCATTTTGTAAGTTAAACAATACAGTAGCAAAAGCGTCAGCATCAGCAACGTGTAACTGAATATGATGACACGCTTATATGAGCCGTTTGATCAGGAAGGGTAAGGATTATTCATGAGAATGAAAAAGCTCAGCAAAATGTTCAAAATACGAGACTTGCGGTGGGTTTCCGGTGAGGCTCTTGTGTCTGTCAAGCAGAGTTTTTGAAATGAGCGATCACTTCTACAGCTATGCAATGATCAGTAAAGAACTTGTTCCCAAGAGGTTAGAATGTATATAAACAGATGCATGAATTAGTTTGATCTGCGACACGACCTTTTTTTGTAAAGAAATGTTTCTTCTGGATATATACCGGAAAGCATCGTAACCTAGGCGAGACAGTCAGATGGACAGACAAAATCGCCATTTACCAATAGCATACATATAACTGGGTAGATATTGATGAAATACATAGTTAATTGATGCTGGGACCAAGTATATATACATGTATGTGCAAATGACCAACTTGTTACAACTGTCGATCTGTGACCATATTCACACGGTCGATTCATTCATAAGGTTCGTGGCTCCTTAGCGTCATCGGAGCTTTAAGATGAATTTTTGCATCACACAGAGGTGATGTTACGGCAGATAAATTTTGTTTACCGAATTGCCAATCACCAAAAATAATAGCAGCTGTCCATATCACTAAGCCTGTCGATCCGTTTTGGTTGCCTGCTCCAGTATAACGCTCTGCTAGCCAGATTACAGACGGTTCATCTTCATCAGATCCTATTCAAGATAACTTTTTTTTTACTGATTTCTCCATTACTTACTGGGTTTGATTTCTAACAGATACTCTCCTCCTGAGCAAGTCGAAACAGTCAAGAAAATCTTAAGAATCCACTCCAATGGTGTGGCTAAACGGGTTATTTTAATTTCTTTTTACCAAACTTTCATTATTTTGGTTAATAATTGACACATTCATAAACCTCTATGATATTTTTCCTCACTGGAGGGCTAGCATGTTTTGCAAGTTTTTTTTTCTTCTGTTTAAATTATTTATACTTAAGTAGTTGATGCTAGTGCCCTAACGTTGCCGTCAAATGACGCCAATCCGCACGTGCAGGCACCCTCCTCCTCGCTGCGTCCGTTTTATGACTTTTGGCTTATAAAACATTTTAAAAATAATTTCAACTAATTTCTGTCTCATAAAACATTATATTGACTATCTGCACACCACTGCGCGTAGTCATAAAACGATTTTTAATGAAAGTGTGAAGAATGTGGGCGAACAGCAAAGGCGAATATTTGCAAAGCAGCTTTCAACTGCACGAATGCTTTAACGCCGCTGCAAATTACGTAAACAGTTAGACTTCTGGGACCTTTAGTAAAACTGGCATGTATAACAGGTCATACCACGATACACACTGATTAAATTTTCTCAAGGAATTTAAAAAAGATCAAAGAAACTTTCGAAAAAAGCCATCACAAACAAAATACAAACCAAGTACATGTACTAGTATGCTAATAAACAATTAAACAAGTACATAATTATATTATGTTCAAAGTACCTTGATTCTTAACTTAACCTTTAACCTCTTGGCCTTAAAATTGTTAAGGGTCATATACCTTGTAGGAGACACCAGTCTGTCGATGTTGGTGTTTATTCCGCGAATGAATCTCATGATATTTAGCGGACATCATCGTCTTATGTCGGTAGTAGTTAGATATGCAATTGACCTTTGGCCTTTGACTTCATAATTTCGAAATCATTATGGCCCATCTTCTTTGTTTAAACCATTCCTGATGGATATTGATCCGACAATACACTACCGATCGACACACCAAACAAATACATTGACAAATACATTGAAAGCGGGGGGGGGGGGGGGGGGGGGTTAAATGGACAAATATCTTAAAATCGGCGTCGGAAACGGGAGGGGGCGCTAGTTTTGTGCAAAGTTATACATTACCATAACCAAAGACCTTTTTATTTTGCTTGCCAAGATTTTTGATAAGTCTAGCCCCCCCCCCCCCCCCCTTTCAATTTGGTTCCTATGCCACTGCATCGTTATAATGAATTTAAAAGCTGTAAAGTTAATCTTATTCTGCATCATTTATAGCAAGTGTATCAAAAAAATTGGAATGCATTTTTAACGATATGAAGTACATGTATTTAAAATTTGTTATAAATCTCAATAATGTAGGTGAACATAGAAAGGCTAAACTCCGGTGTCTTTGATCAATACATATCAATATTCCTGACAGGGAGCATTCAAGTCCAGTTGTGGACCGCCCGTGGTCATTTCTCTCTCGGTCGCAATCAGGACTGACAATTCTGAAAATCATTGGTCTAAATTACCAGGTTCTTTAGATTGTATTTATTGTTGTAGAAAACTAAAGTTTACTTAATTTTCTCAGGACTGAGTAAAATTGTTCTATGATGATATGTAATCAAGTGCAAAAAGGGGGCAGATAGATTAGATCTTATGAGTAAGAAATTGTATTAGTCTAGAGATTACAGTATCATCTAGCTATTATTGCTGTAGGTATAGTCCTTAAATAAAGCTATCATATATCACCATTAAATGCAGACTACATCTGATTTTTATAGTAATGTGAGGTATCCAGAACTGAACCATTCTTCACGTAGAATTTTTGGTACCCGTGGGCTTAACATGACATTAGAGCTAAGAATAACATTATTCTAAATCACACTTCATCAAAAACCGCCAATTGGTTGGATATTGAATTATGAGGCTATAACTAAGTTAAGGGTTTGTCATGGTCGCTATTCATTTAATAGCACTACTTTAATCTCCTTACCAAGAAATATGACGCAGAATTTAGTCTTTAATTACAAGTGTGTTAAGTTTTTAAATGTTAGTTACACATTTGATGATACACGTTTTTTTTTCTATAATAGGCTTAAACTAGATTGAACAGAAATCTATAATATTATTTGAGTATGAACTACTCTGAAATAATAGACGTCATCAGGATTGTTCAATAATTTTTTGTATGTAATCAACTTTCCCTATCGTTATAATTCAGTTGAAGAAAAAAATGGTAAAAGACAAGTAGAATTATTCTTTATTACGAGTGTGGGATAGTAAATTTTCTTAGAGGGGACAAGATTCACGGTCGTGAATCTTGGCCTCGAGGTCGAATTTCACTATCCCACGTGAGTGCCAGTATATAATGAATAATCAATTTCCACACATTATTTTTTCAGGTGTTTTTAACTAATAAGGGAGATCCCACAGTACCTGTTACATAAGTCATTTTAATAAATTTAAGTATTGACTTTGTCAGGAATCTCCCTGTTTGTGATGTGGTTTATTTGTACAAGTTTTTGATTCGTCATTAATAAATGACATTATTTCGTCTATGACTTTTTAGTTGTTTTTTAAGGTAAAAAATTAACAAGCTGCAGTTCATAGATGGAACCAAAGATTTAAGTCTATTAATGGAAAAGGCTTTATTGGTAATTGTTAAGATCAATGTATGGGCATAAATTATTTTACGTTAAAAATGATGTCTGAAAACTTTCTGTTATAACGTTCAAAAGATCACTTTCGATTTGTCCCTCCGCGTACTTCAAATAGTGTAAGTCAAAATTAGAGCATACGGCAGTTTTTTAAAAATAAAATTATGATAAATTGTAATTAATTAAGCAAAACAATTACTTGATGGATAATCTCAATCCATAATTTTGCATTTCCGTACAGCAGACAAGGTTTGTTTGCGTTTAAAAGCGGCGTAGCAATACACAGTGTTAGACAGAAAGATCTCACATGCTGTCTCACACCGGGCAGACTGATCTCACACTGGGCAGACTGATCTCACACCGGGCAGACTGATCTCACACCGGGCAGACTGATCTCACACTGGGCAGACTGATCTCACACTGGGCAGACTGATCTCACACCGGGCAGACTGATCTCACACCGGGCAGACTGATCTCACACTGGGCAGACTGATCTCACACTGGGCAGACTGATCTCACACCGGGCAGACTGATCTCACACTGGGCAGACTGATCTCACACTGGGCAGACTGATCTCACACCGGGCAGACTGATCTCACACCGGGCAGACTGATCTCACACTGGGCAGACGGATCTCACACTGGGCAGACTGATCTCACACTGGGCAGACTGATCTCACACTGGGCAGACTGATCTCACACTGGGCAGACGGATCTCACACCGGGCAGACTGATCTCACACCGGGCAGACTGATCTCACACTGGGCAGACGGATCTCACACCGGGCAGACTGATCTCACACTGGGCAGACGGATCTCACACTGGGCAGACTGATCTCACACTGGGCAGACGGATCTCACACCGGTGATAATGCGAGAAAAATATAGTCTGTACATCATTTTACAAAAGAACGACAAAATCGTAAATCTTTCCAGTTTGATACCATGACCCTTAAACACGATTACAAACAAAACCATAAATATCTTTGAATCACTATGTACATTTCACTTGCACCTAGGTGATATGAGACAAAAGTAGATTGTGAAGAATGAAAATTAAAACACGAGGTCGTAAATCTCGAGTCATACGAAGAAACTTACAACTTTCAAAATACTTATTATTTATAATCTATGACTCTACATCCTAGACAGTCCTGACAGAGACTGATATTGTGTCATAACCAAAACCTCCGCTCTTCTTTGTGTTCCTTGAAATCATACAGATTAAAACCTGTCGTAAAACGTCATCAAATCAAGCATGGAAACCAACCAGCAGCTTCCAATGAATGTGATGACGTCTCCATATACACAAGTGATATAATTCCCAAACTGTTCTGTGTACATATGTAATGTTTCGAGTGAATTTTGTCCGTTTCTCCTCTACATGCTGATTCGTGTTAACACCTGGTTGGTATGACTGCGCATGTTTATTAATAGGTGAATGTATTTTTAATTAGAAATAAATAAATGCTATTTGGTATTGGACGATCATGATTTCCTTAAAGTAGCTAAACACCTTATTGACCATGATACACAGGATTTTTTTTTTTCGAGACATCATGAGAAATGTGGAGATGGATACCCGTCTTCCCCTCTACCTTTCTATTTCCTGTCAACATGACGGCCCTTCTGCCTAAACTGTCGATATGTCAACCAATTCGTTTGTTTATCAAACTGTTAACTTGTCAAATACCCCGAAAACTTGTCAGTCTGTCAAGTTGTCAACCAAACCGTCGCCATGTGAAATTTGTCAACTAAACAAACCGTTGTCCAGTCAAGTTGTCAAGCTTTCAATATGTTAATCGGTCAAATTGTCAAACTGTCCATATTTTAACCCTTCGATTAATTAAACCGTTGAATTATCAACCGTTTGACTTGTCAAGATGTCGACCTGTCAGCCTCTCCACTAATCAAATTGTCTGGGTTTTTTCCTCGTCAACTTGCTTGAATTATTAATCATATTGTTGAACCGTTGACCTATTTACCCGTTGACTTGTCAGACTGTCGACTTGTCAACCACCATATCGACTCGTTACACTATCGACATGTCAGCTGTTTACCCAATAATCTGTCAACTCGTCGAATTACATGTCCTTAGTTTCTGTCTATATGGATTGTCATTTCACATTTCCTATCTTTAAAATAGCATAAAATAATTAGGCATTTATCAATTACTTGGCTTTTATCAATTACTTTTCATATTTATAATGATAAATACAAGGACATGCATAAATCATGGATCAGATTTTCCCAATTGTTTAACGTGGCGGCTATAGAGGTTACATTGGTGATGATAGACAGTGATAAAAACATCACTGCAAAATTGTTTGGCATTATGGTTGGTACACATATAAGATAGTGAGTTTGCTAAGCCAATATCTATAACAATAGTTGTTTTCGGACAATAATCCGAATTTTATCTATCGATCTTTTCTTTTTTTTACTTTCAAATCTCGGTACACCTGAATTAAAGTTCATATGGCCTGCTTAAAAATATATTTAAATATGATTGAAGATGCAATTCATGTATGTATGCTTGTCCTTTTTTTTTTACCATGCCTGCAGACCTGTTACAGAAATCTAAGAAAACCTCTCTATGAATTTATAGCAATTTGCTGGCGAGGCTTTTATCCCACAAGTTACTTGTTTTTATTTTTTTAATGGGTAGACAATAATATCCGAGTTTTACTGACAGAAAGGAACAGTTTAGACTATCTAAGCATTACAGAACACTACAGGATAATTATCCCAATGCCAAAGTGGTTTTTTGACACACATTCAAGGTACAAAATAAATACAGTGTAAAATATTATGTACATGTCACACAATAAGTCAGTGTGTAGAGAGTACTTACAAATAATTATTTTTTTGTTTTTGTGCTTCATCTCACCTGCAAAATATTTACCCATGAAAATATTTTATGTGAAGTGTATTTTTTAAAAATAATTTTCATCTAACACAACTTCTAAAATCAATATATGACTGATGAGATTAAAAAAACAAAACTGGTTTTAAATTCTTAAAGCAATAGTGTATCATTTGATATATTTTATTTTTAAAAAGCTGCACATCAGACGGGTGCAATAATGCCAACTTGATTTTATACATATTTATACTTTAACAAAATACATATCTGTATCATTTATGCACACCATTCCTGTATTTCATCTGCATTCGATGAATTTACATAAAATGTCCTATATATTCTAGTTAGCGCGTGATACCAATCATTATGTCAGTAAATGGCAATTGCTCGTCCCGATGGGGAGTTTTTGTACAATGTCTACATCTCGGCTTATCGTCGGAAACAAGTTCGGAATTAAATATTGATATGCAAAATAATGAAATTCTAGTATTTCCGTAATTCCCTGCAACGGATTCTTATCTGTATATTAGATAACGGAAGCGCTGATACAAATAACATCGTATGCATGTATACCATTTGGTATGGTTTTTACAGCTAAACCTTAATGTTCCATTACAAATATCAGTGGAAGCTGGGTGCTTTATGTCAGAGATTCAAACCATACCCGGATAAGGTTATAGGACCAGAAGTCAAAGAAATCATGCCCAGCAAAAATACCAGCATTTCCATCTTTTTTATCCTAAAATCTTACTCTTTTACCAGTATCAACCGCTGAATCCCACAAAACTATCAGCGATTTAACATGGCGGTTTGACAAAGTCTTATGTCATGACTTTCGCCTCGGCTTTTGTTCTCGGTAAAAACATGTATTCCTTTATCAACTTATCAAACTTAAAACGGTTACCATCAAAAATGATGGCAGGGGTAATTGTTCATTTGTCAAATTATTGGAAAATTGTTGGAAAATTATTGTAAAACTGGCACGTGTACTCTGAGGAAAAGCGTGTACAAGGTGACAGAAAGCATTCATCATATAGACAAACACCAATGCAAACAAAGCTATATAGTGACAACACTGAAAGATTAATTGAAACAGCCATTAAGAGATTATCCCTCGCCCGAATAAACATAAAAAAAGATAAGCTTATAATGTATGAAACAACCTGGGTTCGCCGAAAGAGACATTTACAGGGGATCCATCCTTTATGCCTGTGTTAAACATGATCCCCCAAAACCTCTGATTTCGGATGATTAGCCCCATTACAAGCTATTAACAATATTCTGAAATAAGCAATTACATTTTTATGTAAATTTTCACTTTTTGATCCTGTTATGATAAAATGATGTCCGGGTCAGTGACATTATCATCACTCACATATATACATGTATATAGTATACAAAGTCCAACCGTCAATCAGATATTAACACTACAACAAAAATCACTTCTCAAAATATTTTTTTGAAACATCTAAGAAAAATCTGACAATCTGACAAGCATCAGAAATTCGGAGCAACGATATCATATTTCGTAATGATAGATACTTTTCAATTGAGACAGGAAAAATGATTTCTGGTGTTAATGGGAAAAGGGATTAGGATATGGTCGCAGGGAATCGTAACGGGATCGGGAACAATATCAGATCTCTTGTTAGGAATCGTCCAAGTTGTTTTTACTGATCCTCATTACGGAGAAGTCCTCACCACGGCGCTATAAATCACTTCTCTTTGTGTTTGAAAGATCAGAGATTATTTTTGGAATGAGATCCGCTCTAAAGAGTCTTTCTGTTTCACTGAAACGAATGTTTCGAAAAATTAATGGCTATGGTTCAGATACTGTAAATGATGCAGATAAGTATGTCTCTTTGGGATTCAGAAAAAAAATCTACCAACGAGGTATTATTTCTGTTTTACTGGTGACCTAGACTCAGCCCAGAAATGGAGTACCCCGGTAACTGGTGACCTAGACTCAGCCCAGAAATGGAGTACCCCGGTAACTGAGTGATTGATGTACGACTACTGCTTATCGGAGTGTGGTGGAGAAGTTGTTTAACGTGTGTTATTATTTTTGGAAATTTTTAAGTAATGGTGAATAATTATCAAAGAATGTCAATAGGAAGAATTGATATGTGTCATCAAAAGTTCATCCATCAAATGTTACAAATCTAGATTGAAAAAAACTCTCACTGAGCTTAAAAATCTATTTATATTCTATCATTAAATAACACTTTAAAAAAAAACCTTCATAATGTTATGATATTTAGTTTGAAATTAAATCAACTATCACCGGAGAAAGCATTTAAGATTTTGATGAAAAAACACTGTAAACAAAGGCGTATCGGTCAGGATGGTAGTCACCCGCCCTTTACTGACCAGACCGGAAGTCACGTGTTATTTGCATATTGTACCAGTTACTCACTATCTAGGAATTAGACTGGAAGTTGACAGTCTATATTAACTAGATTAGCATAAGAACAAATATCATTTTACACTATATTGAACGGATCAAAGTCAACAGTCTCTATCTGCTGGTCATTCCACACGTGACCAATCAACACAGACTAGCCACACAGGCACCTGGCGTTATATAGTGTTCTCACAATAAAACTATTTACTCCTTCCTAATATCACACAAGGCAGAAGCATATTTATTTATCATAAGAAAATATATAAGCCAGTTTTACTGTGACTAGCCAGGTAAAAATCAACTGGACTGGTCTGAGATTTTATCTACTGGTGTAGATGGAGGTCAATCTTTTACATAGTCTTAAACGGTCTTCATTCAATGTCAAGACGTAAAGACAGAAATCTACATCCAGTAATCAATTGTCCTCATGTATCTCAACATCTACCAGCCATCACACATTATACACATCTGAATATTATGAACCTTACAAGTGCCGTGTTTTTAAGCAAATGGGCTCAAATTACCCCCCCCCCCCCATCACCAAGAAAATAGCGTGTACCATGTCCAAGTGGTCATAAAAGACAACGAGACCGTTACAGCACCATATACGGTATTGCTTCATTGAATCAGAAACTTAGATACATACATTGGACCGAGGCCATTTTGATAATTATATTGATTTACGCATCTAAATCCGTTTAAGATTTTTACAACAGTCGTCTTTATAAACATAGTTGTTTTTAAGGAATAATCAAAACAATGGTTAAAATGACATCTCCAATTTCAGCCGTGTTAATCATAAGATGGAGGCGATAATATGCTTCAAGAAAGCCCTTGATTGAATGGTTACCAGGGTGACATATCGGTGTCTTTGTCAATGACCTTCTTATTGTTAAAACAACACATGACGCCAACGCAAAAAAATTATTTAAAAAAAATTCAGTGCATGTCGGTATTTGAATGTTATTGAATGAGTAATCCGCCTCGCTTCCGGATTCTTCCGAGAAGACGGTCTAGGCCGCCGACCCGGGGGAAGGAACCGCTGTCAGAGACTGGTCGTAAAAAAGGAGTTCCTGTACCAAAAATTAAAGACTTTGTTGTCCACCTCTAGGCGCTCGTTTTACGACTTCAAATTAGATCCCTAAAAACCCAAAAATGCAAGCATGCCTTCCTCCCTTCTGGTGCTTCTTGTCGAGCCTACTGCAGAAGTTAAAGTTCTGATCATTAACTTAACATAAACTTCCCCTTTTGTGTCGTAAAAGTTGCGAACTACTGCAATAAAATGCGTTTTATAACTCAGTAAGTAGTAGATGTACAAGCTTCTAAACTCCAGGGCTACAACACTGCGCAAATCGTTCTGAATCTTTTCCACTTTTTTTCAATTTGGGTGGCTTAACCAAGGTCATCAAAGTCAGATCTCCTATGGGTAATTATCTTCATTAACAGACTTGGGAGTACTTTTATACTCTTAACATAATGACGTGGACTAGAACTTTTCTTGGATCTCTGATCCTATAGTCGGAAGACCCAAGTTTAACTGTGCTAGTCCGTGTGCCTTTCGTTTGTTGTTTTATAGCACCCGGTGATCACCCCTGCCCATAAATCAATCCACTAATTGAAAAGGACAAATCTCCTTGGGAAACGAAATTAGATTAAGATACTAGGATGGTTTCTTCGACATTGCGTGATGCATCTTCGACAAATTAAGATGTTGATTTTTTGGTGTGAAAAGGAACAAGCATTGAGATAATTTCTGTTTAGGAGAGAGATGGGTTTTTTAATCCGGGCATCATTCACTTAAATAAAAGTCGCGTGACAGTTTACACAATCGTCCCCATGCAGTCACACGCCAACAAGAAGTTAGAGATGCGCGCTCTCTCTTATAACTATAATGAAATATTGGGCTCGCTTTTTGAACCCAAAGTGAATTGCACTTTCATTATGCCCGCTAAATGAGCTGTTGCTTTCCTCCCCTCTATCGTCGACCACTGCTCATTGATATTGCACAGATAAAGCTCTCACCGACTCTTCAAGCGTTAACATGACTAAGACGAGAAAGGAGAACGAGGCTGTCCTCCAGTAGTGACGTCTCGACAAATGATGAAATCAGGAACGTCCACACGGTCCGGGAAACAGCAAGTAATTACTGAATATCCGGGTCTCTGGTCGAGAGGACGGTCACGTGGTGCGATTAATTAAAACTAGCGCCGCGTCACAGTGATTAGGTAATGAACCTGAAGATGATAGCCAAATAGCAGCGGTGGATTGTTTTCTTTTCATTTAGTACGATGTCAGGCATCAGATTACAGTGTCGTCATATGATTGTCTAGATTGAAAAAACATGATAACCTAGATCAGTTGATATTGTTTGCTTGTAAATTATTATTTTTATTTGCGGGTTTCTGAGATAATGCGAAATTTCAATTACGGGTATGAAATATAATAAGTTTTTAGGAGAATTCATAATCTCTGTTCACATGGATCAATCATCGTCTTTGTTGTTTTTTCATAGCGACGTAAACATCACTGACCAGATACTGGGGGATTAAGAGAAGCCTGACCAGATACTGGGGGATTAAGAGAAGCCTGATGTTCTTGACCTATCACAACAAAAGACTATAACAGCTGCTTTGTGATCCCTGTCTTATACCCTCACACTGTGATCCCTGTCTTATACCCTCACAATGTGATCCCTGTCTTATACCCTCACAATGTGATCCCTGTCTTATACCCTCACAATGTGATCCCTGTCTTATACCCTCACAATGTGATCCCTGTCTTATACCCTCACAATGTGATCCCTGTCTTATACCCTCACAATGTGATCCCTGTCTTATACCCTCACAATGTGATCCCTGTCTTATACCCTCACAATGTGATCCCTGTCTTATACCCTCACAATGTGATCCCTGTCTTATACCCTCACAATGTGATCCCTGTCTTATACCCTCACAATGTGATCCCTGTCTTATACCCTCACAATGTGATCCCTGTCTTATACCCTCACAATGTGATCCCTGTCTTATACCCTCACAATGTGATCCTGTCTTATACCCTCACAATGTGATCCCTGTCTTATACCCTCACACTGTGATCCCTGTCTAATACCCTCACAATGTTTCTTCTGAAATTTGTACAGAGTTTGTAAGTCGTCCTTCTACCGCGTGGCTATCAGAGAAAACAGAGTAACAAAATGTATATAATATTAATTATATACACAACTTCTTAGTTTTACATGTATCCCTCGATATTCTTTTTAAACATCAGGTTTCCGCGCTGTGTTGGGTTCGTGAAACAATCCTTGTTACAGTATAAAGCATTAAGGGACCTGGCTATTGGTTTATGATCTTTTATATAAGTTGAAATTAATAATTGCAATTGTTTCCACCCTTTGTAGGAGATAAACAATTGAAAAGTCGCAATGTATCTTGCAAATTTAACTCTAAAAACAACCACCCTACCTCTCATTATAAGATAAAAAAAAACGTGCGTTATTTCAATTTGAAAATATTTTTAAAATTTCTTTATCATTCATTTCGGGAGTCTAAAGTAGATTGAATGCTATGGAAAACCCCCAGGTGAGAGCGTTAATACGTATGCTAATGGATGTACTATAGTCAATTCTGCCAATTTTAATATTGCGTTAATTATGACTTAAAAAGATTATAATTTTCTTTAGTTGTTTGTAAATTAATTAGAAAGCTGTGTTAATTTTTATAGAAAAATTGGCATTGCTGGATATCTTGGTAAATGACATATTTGTTAATGACGTCATAATTGGATAACAAGACGACTTCAATCGGTGAATTTATCTTAACCAGCAAGGCGAACACATCTAATAAGTATTATTTGCGATCTTAACTCCAGAGAATCGAGTGGCAGGGGTTTCGCTGAGAAATGGATGCTTAACTAGCCTCATATAATCTACTCCGACAAACAAGATTGTAATGTATCTCTGATTGGCCTATTACATGGGGTATGCTTACCGGGGAGGAGACGTTTACGATAAACACTCCTTATAATACAACGGAAAAACCAATCCAAAGACAGACGGACGGACGGACGGGCTGACAGACAGACAGACAGACAGACGGACAGACGGACAGACGGATCATGTCTTTGGACAGATTGTACAGGTATTGCTTGTTATCAAAAGAGAGAAAACACGTGTTCAATAAATTTGCAATCAATGTCGATTCTCAGAAAAAGTTTATTACGTTGACGACGCAGTCATTGGTATCATAAGTGATAAAGATATTTCATTGTGTTACCTACATTTTCAAAAACTCATATCCTCCCCCTCTACTGTAATCAAGTATAATGTCTGTTATATTTCATTCCGCTTTCAAAGTTAGTAATTTGACCCCGACAAATACAAGAGAAACCGTTCAGTCTTCATGTTACGAATACCGCGCTCTTCGTTAATCCGCCGTAAATTTAAGAATAGCAATTTTTATTTTGAATTTCTTCCAAAATATACAAAATGAAGTGAAACAGTTTAAAAACTTCAGAACATTTTAGGGAAACTCAAAGTTTTGTTGAATTTTTATTTTTACTAATGCAATTACATGTATCAAAGTCAACTATTTTATTTTGAAAAGGACAGAGACGGAAAGCCCATCAAAAGAGACAAAACAACATAGCAACTAAAAAAATGGAGAATTTATACAGGTAATTAGACATTAAAATTCACTTAATTTGGTGAATACTAGATTGCATTAATATCAGAGGAGGACCCGTAGCTTGAGTAATACCTGCAGTCATTTTTAATACAGCCCTCTTCAATAATTAAAAGAGTGAGCTAAATTTTAAAATTCCTCATCGGTGGTCTTTATAACAGAAAAGCTTTTCACAACAATTCGTACATTAATAACGTAAAAACTGGCATCTTAAGGCCTAATAGATATATCTGAGAGCCTTCAACACCTCACACATTGCATAATCTTAGCGGAAAAAGTTAGGTACTGTATACATCAATTACTTTCTAATGCCAGAATCCAACGGTGGAGGCTAAAAAACTATCCTAGAATAAAAAAATAAAATTAAAACTCACCATCAGCTTTCCAATTATTTCAATTTTAAATAAACAACAGACACAATTTTAAGTCATTTTGACAATATAGGTGCTTTAAAATTGTAGTAATGTTAAGAAGAATTGACTCAAGTTTTTAAAGATGCGAAAAAAATGAGTATTTGAATTCTTTGATGGTTTTTTTGATGAAAGTTTTATGATATTAAAGCAGAAGATAGAAGGAATTTACACAGACATTTAAGGCTATACTGATGAAGTAGCTTCACAAATCATGGAACGAAAGAAAGCAGAAATTTGACCGTAAATGCAGAAAGGAATTATTTCCTGACTTCAGTTTGAATTTGATGAACATCAGTGGTGCGTCATGTCACACAGTAAACAATAAATGAATCCCGGCTATTGTTTTTAAAAGGGAGGTTGTAAAAAAGGATGAGATAAGAGAGGAAACGGTCAGCGTTGACGGTGTCCTGTAGGTGCCCCATCAGACAACTGCTACCAATTGTAGTTCCATATATAGTTCAGAATTATTTTTTTCCTCGACTTCATTTTTACATTTCCCTTTACTCAGTTTTAAAATTTTTTGTACCACTGAGTAGGATATTTCATATATTTTGTTAGGTGGTGATCTTTTTTCACAGGGACTACTTCTTTCAGGGCACATGCAGCAGCTTCCTGGGGAGTGTGCAGTCTGTTTACATACAAATGGAAAACACGTGGTTTTGAGGGTAGACCTGTTTGGAGCTAGACATTTTGAGAAAATGCCGTATCGCTTGCCCTTTTTATGGTGTTAGCTGATGAGATAGGTAACAAATAATATTTCCTCCGAATATTTTGTCATGAGAAATACAAAATGATTTTTAAGAATTTTTTCCCCTCTATGGTGCTATATAGTGAAAACAATTACCGGTGTGATACCTTTACACCAGATAACCACTCTCACCGAAACCCCGTTATATTCTGCATATTCTCCAGCCAACCAATTTCGGTCTTGATAGCCAGGAGATTATACAAATTTTAGAGTTACATTTGAATGAGAATGGTTTTCAATTTGTTGCCGAGCGATGGGTTTCATCTTAGTCATGGTAATCAATTTAGAGACCCTTTAACTAGATTGAAGGCCCGTGAATTGGTTCCATGAATGGTCATTTTGATCTCGTCTGCTCAGGACAGGAGTAAACGTCAATGGCTGTCTATCACTTGTATCTTATAACTCCCCGCTGGAGATTCACTTTATATGTATAAAAGTCGAAACCAACCGCCGAATCATTACATTAACATTTAAATGTGTCATAACATTGTATGAAGTCAGACACGTCTATGATGGATAACTTTCAAAACTAACAGCCAAAAATCCGCTAAACTTCATACAGAGCATCAAAACAACGACATCATAATTATCCGCCATGCAGTGTTTACTACCCCATAAAACATCCGGGTAATAAAAGCTGCTAGTTTTAAAAAGATTTTATTACATTTTTCATTAGGTTTATTAGCTTGGCAAGCCCTCACCTCTCTCCGTTGTTCGCTGAGGCGCTCTTGCCATGGTTTTGGAGTACATTGCTTTTGGAGCCGTAGAATCCCTCGGGATGGTAACGGATTCATTTGTTTTAACCTGTCTCGTAATTATCTTCGACTAATTAAGATCTTTTGAAGGTTGTGCCAGCGTAGTCATTTTAAAACATTTGACCTTGTCAGAGATAACTGATTAGGGTTTCGCTTGTCGGGGTCAGAGCTGACATACATGTATTTAATTTAAGTAAGGGCTAAGACAGTCTTACGACGCCGAAGTGATATATGACCTGCCGTTCCGAGTTTCTTCTAAAGTTTTACATTTACCGTCATACGTTTCCTGATGTTTTTTCGTAAGTTTTTAAAAGTGTATGCTCAAGGTTATAATAAAACCTGTCCATCAACACCTTTACTTCACACAAAAGGGTATATTTTCTACATGTAAAGTATACGGCATATAAATCATAGGTGTATGTAATGGATAAATCCAAATCAAAGACAAAGGTCTATTCATAGGCTATCCCTGGGCTGACTGACCATATTTATCTTGTCAGGTATTGGTTAGCTGGTACTGACGACAATGGAATGGTCAAAATCAGCAGCTGGCAGAATTGCCTAATTAAATGAAGGTCATTTATAAAGGTCAGGTCAAACTTGTGCAATCGTTTTACGAAAAAGTTTTATCATTTTCGACTAGGCAAAGTTTACATTATTTGACCATGCAGATCCGAACCAGAGAGACTCAGTACCTAATATGAACTGGTTGCCATGTATTCTTTAATCATCTGCTTCATGAACCACTTCAACCAAGGATAAGATGGCGACAATCGTATTCAAGAGACATGTATGGCTCTTGCATCTTTACAGATACATTAATCCTTGTCTTGCATTATTCAATATTTCAGACGGTCCCTCAGCCAAGGTTGTCTATTCATGTTCATCATAACTGTTGTGTAATATCTCCACTCTCCATAAGTTGCCGAAGGCAAAACTGGTTCCCGGCCGTGTTACCCATGACATGCCAAATCACTGGTCAACAGGGGTCAGTGTATATTTCTCTTGTAGAGTGATGACAAAAATAGTAGCTCTTAATCAATAGAACCATCAGAAACATACAACTTTCCTCAAGCCCTAGATGAATTACGACGGTCGGACAAAAATATCCTTTGCGGGGGATATGGCGTGGTAACAAAAGGTTAACATTTACATTTGCTTCGACCAGACGTGTAGATATGACAGGTTTTGACATGAAAGAAAAAGACTTTAGGTCTGGAAGACAGTGGTCAGTCAGAGATCAAGGTCAAGGGTTCAAAGGTCACCAGAGGTCATACCGTCTCTGTTCTGCAACCACCTCCAAAATTTTTTTAAAATGTTTGTCATTATATTTATATTTTATTTAAAAAAACCCAAAAGGTTGAATTTCAAAAATACTAACATTAACAGACGAGAAAACAAAACAAAACAAGCAAAAAATACATATATTGTGTAATACAGTCTTGATTTGAAGAACTGGCTGGCACTTATTTCACAAAACACAAAGTACAGAGGATAAAAAGGTACGCATCTTTAGCTAAGACAATAAGGCTAGATGTTTCCTATTAATAACAGGGCACCTTTTTATAGTTGTTTCACCCAAGTTTTTTCATTACGGCGATGGGAATTAAAGACAAAGGAACAGAAATTACTGACATAAAGAATAAATCAGAACTCATCTTAGAGACAAAAATCAATGCGAAGCCTCACCCGACTGAACGCCTGAACAGAAGGTACTTGAAAAAGGGGCATGTACTATTACTGCAGTTGGAGATACATGTACACTGTGTTGTAAAATACAACTAATTCATTTTACTTGTATGTCTGCCTTGCACTACAGTTTCATAAAAATACAATTTAATGCAGGTTACATTTCGTGGCGCACTCTATATACCGTTTTGTTAAAGCAGTATATTTTTGAAAAATTATGCCAAATCAAATTCTAAAATAATTGATATTTTTTTAGGCATAAACGTACCTATACTATTGCTGATGTAACACACGTGTATGTACGATATATGACACCTTTTCATTCTATATAACCGATATATTACCCATAAAAGTTCTCTACAGTTCATTGGAAATGAAGCGATCAAAAACAATATTTTGGGGTAATTTCAATATCCGTTTTCTGCCGGGAGATGAGGTTTTATGTAAACGCTACATGAAATGAATCCAGCTTCGACTTAACAAATCATAGGTCTTAAATTCAGAAGATTGAGTTTATAACACAGTTCCAAAGCATGGAATTAATGGCCGCAGCGAATTCGCATATTACCTAAGCGACAATGATCCTATCGAAGGTGATTGAAATTCTTAACCGGAAGTGATTTGGTTTCGGTAAAGACCATGTGATACGGTCTACGGACTTTGTGTTTGATCCACAAATGACTGATCTCTGTTGACAGGACACAATGAATCTACGACTCAGAAGCTATAAATTGGCAAGTTAAACAGTCAATATGTGTTTAAACTGAATAGAAAAATGCTAACAAAAAAAAGCGTCGTTCATCATCGATATGATGTTGAAATCTATTTACATCCGGTCATTTATTTGGTTTCTGACTTTTTATGACAGAAACATACGGTTTTTTATTTATATGATTTATATACCTTCAAAACCATTGGATTTGATAGCTCGGTAACAAACATGCTATAACAGTAGAATAATAAAGCATAAAGATAAAATTGTTTCTATTCATCTGTCAGTCAATATGTCTGAGTAAATCATCCGCTTCTTGTTTTATTAGACAGGAAATCATAGATACACGAAAATTGAACCACTGGGGTAAAGCACTTCGACTCGGCTAATCACCCGAAAACTCAGTTTTCCCCAGATATCAAAATCGTTGCAAAGAGCGTGTTTACGATAAAAAGGATACTGATATTCTGTAAATATTTATAGATACGTGGATATATTGATGAGCATAAAGATGATTTAGAAAAAAATGTCAGCTTGCTTTAGAAGGGTATTTATCTAGTATTTAAATCTATTAAAAATAACGTGGACGTGCTTGGATAAAAATGAAAATTTAGTAAACCATAGAATTCAGTCAACATTCAAATTCACGTTCCATCAGAATTGTAGATTTTGATAGAGGTGTACTTTATCGGAATTTGCTTATTTTAAGTCTCTAAAAGAGAATTACATGTAAATTATCAAAACACAGTATGAATTCTACGACCATAACAACAGCACTAATGGTGTGTTTATAAGGAATCAATGTCGATGCTTTACAAGCCCCGCGATCAGGTAATAGCCGTGCAGAACACGTTTATTGTGACGGCCGGACTTGTATGAAAGCGTCCACCGACGTGTTGAGGAAGCTTCTAAGCTTCCAGTGTCGGAACTGAAAGTCAAACCGAGTTCGGGGTGTTTTTGTTGCTATAAGAATCCATGCAGTTAAAAAAACAAAACACCCCGGAGCAGCTAGTGAGAGATTCTGCAAAAATCAGCGCTGTTTTCCGGACAAAGTACCCGTGAATTACCAATAGTGTGGCCGTGGATTAGCCCTACACCGTGATTTCTGGAACTTGTAGAAATGGCGTCAACGGAGACTATTTCTATTACACCGGCAACCCAAGCTTGTTTTACACGACGTAATGAGAAAATAAAGACTAAAGTACATTGTTACAACGTTAAAAACTAGATGAAAGCAACACCACTGCTACCGGAGAGACAGCAGAGAGAAAAAGCTAGAATAAATCACAGCTGATGCCGTTCAAAAACATCCAAGTTTTAATTTTAATCCGAGTCCTCTACATAGGAATTTATCTGATGTCAACGCTTTTCTACATGCAATAATTTTCCCCAAGATATTTTTTTGTTTTTAGTTTAACACATTATGCAAAAAAAAAAAAATATTGTGTGAACAATGTCTCATAAAAATACATGTTGCTCACCAAGATAACCAGTATTTTCATGCTCACCAAGATAACCAGTATTTTCATGCTCACCAAGATAACCAGTATTTTCATGGGAAGAAATGCTGCATTATATCTATATTTGAGTCGAAAAATTGTAAAAGAGCGATGACACTTATACATGTACTTATATTATTAATGAATTGTTTTCTGCAGTTACATACTTATTAGATTTTATCCAAATCGGTTAAATCTTTTTTAAAATATGATTATAATTTTTACTATCAATTGTTATGATATTACTTTTATCCCTTTTTTCATTTTTTTTCTATGCTTCTCTCTTAATTCTTTTGTACTAATGGTTATGAACTCACAGATACGTGTACATGTAAGTAAATGTACTAGTATACAAGGTATATTGTTGACCTTTTCTTTGCTTGAAGAATGGTCAGCAGTAGCTAACCAATTTTGAGAGAACAATAACAATATTCATTATTATAATGGGCCATCAAGGCGAATTTCCTAAGGTTACCGTTATTTATACGACCATAGAAGTACGTTGAGGCTTTCGTTATCAGAATTAATTTGTCAATTAGAAGATGGACATGACATCCAGTTACATGTATCATACGTGAAAAAGTTAGGATTTCAAACTTTGAATCATTATTTAATTCTATTGAGAAAAGATTCATAACTGCAGCGGTATGTGCATACAAAATGAGTAACGCTTGTTAGTCCGTTATGATTTGTTTGCACATATGTATTTTGTCGATAGATATAAGATCTGCTCGATGGGCCTTTTACTAAAATATATTAACTAGGGTAGATATCAATACTGTTTTTGTTAGTCTCCAGGGGATGAAATATTACCCAATGCGATATATACAATAGGGCAATATATATTGTCCAAGGGGGCTCATATAATGAATATTGCCTGAAATGTACTAGTGTAGTTTATAACTGGCAAAACCTCATGTTCGGACGGTAGCGTTGACCATCATTAAGGGGGCTCGATGGTCGTGGCAATTATTAGACCTTATTGATCTCCTTTAAAAGAAGAACTCCATTTTAAATTATAGGAAAGTTCCTAATTCTAAAAGGCAAAATCTATGGAATTTTTCTTGACTACATTATTATTTATAGCTTAACTATTTTTATCTTAAAATTCAGGAAGATCTGATGGTTTATTTGTCATCTAACCCAGCCTCCTTCAGCCATCTGACCTCAGCGTTGACCATCACTAAGCCATCTCATCTTTTTAATTTGATACTTATTTTGCCGATTATCACTGTTGATCAGACATGCTGGACACTTGAGTGTACTCTAATTGCAATTATAAGCATGGAATTGTCCCAGCGGAAAATATCTTAACGGATTTATGAATAATTCTCTATATTAATGGTCACAATTTAGAAAACCCTATAGTGTTTCATTATACCGTATATAATTTGGAATGAATCGCATCATTATTAAGAGTAATGATAAACTTTTTTCTCTATACAGGTAAATTACTTTAACTCGAAAGAGTTCTTTAACAATAGCTTTTTACTGCTCAAATCTTTAGGATAAGCAGGCCGGATGGTCAAAAAAATACTAATCAGATAGGGTTTAAAATTTTAAATTTTTAAAAAAAGTTTTGATATGCAATTTTGAGCACAAACTATCTATAAGTAAAGAAAGAAAAATCCAAATATTTTCGATTCAAAATTTGAATATTTTCCTATATCTTTATACAGTCCTCTTCACATAAAGGAGATTAGTTATAAAACTACACCCAACTAGCTCTCTTAAAGACAAAATCTAATTCTATAATTTTAAAAATTAAACAAATCTGTTATTGTATTAATTAGATTAGATTTCTGGATTTTAAGGGTTCAGGTAAATTTACATGTACCAATTGAAATGTTGACTAGAATCTATAATTTAAGTTAGACTTTTCGATACCTTTTTAAGATTGATGGTTTTACTTTTTCCGACTTTGCTTTAATTGGATTTGATTTGTGTAAAAAATTTAGGGTTAAGGAAAACTTACTTGTGGAATGCTGGCTACAATGCTAAAACACCAGGCCAGAATCAGCATGATCCGGCCCCGCTTGTCCGCATCGTTCAGACTAAGGGGGTGAACAATGGCAAAGTACCTGTCCAAACTAATGGTAACCAGGATGAAAGACGACAGGTACAATCCCAGAATGCGGAAAAACATGAGGATCCTACAGGCGGGGTCCCCCGCCTTCCAGGCCACCGTGATGTTCCAGATGATCTCCAGGGGGAGCATGATGAAGGTGACCACCAGGTCGGCGATGGACAGGTGGAAGATGAACTGATTCACGCGTGATTTGATGTTACGGTTCCTGAACAGCGTGATGAACACGGTCAGGTTCCCGCACGCCGCCACGATGAACATGCACGTGTAGGCCACGATAGTGACCATGTTTTCGTCCGTGAACACCAGGTCCATTGGCAACATTTCCGTGGTGTTGTTCTGACAGGAACCGTTTTTCTGAAATTCATCGAAACCATTTTCACAGGTAAATTTCATTAGAAGGACGCCGTCATTTGGGGCTGTAGAATACACATCCTCGTAGAGGGAACTTTGGTTGAATCGAATTGTAGTATCCGCATCCGCGTCGGAATTCATCTGCGATGTTCCTCTGATATCCAAGCGGATAATAAAAAAATTTATTTCATTCCAGACTTTAAGGATTTCGTAAAGAACCAAAATTTTTCAGTAAAACTTTTTTTAAACTTTTTAAAACTCTCTCAATAATCCGCAGTTTTATATAACTGGAAAGCGATGCTGAGTGTAAGAATTTGGCGGCGTTATTCCAGTGACCGGCCTAGTGAATGGAGCCGTGCTGTACGCAATCAATGCTCCACGCTGCAATCCGGGATTTCTCTTCTCGCTGTGGTGAATCGTAGGTATGTATTGATGATTTCCCGGGCAGCTGTTTATATATGTATCAGCTCAATCTAGTAACGCAAGGGCATTTTATGTACATGTATTTAATCAACGGTCAGTGGTCGTGATTGTATCCACATATCAAGTTTTAAACTATAAATGGGAACAATAATGAAATGTCCGTAGATTGAGCTTTATATTTCTGGTTAAACTAATTGATCACTTCTGGCCATTACAATTATGATAACGGTGACTGAATCATTTTCATTATTTGAGAGTGTGATGTAGAATCGCTCTTTTTGATGAAAAAAGGAGAGTTGTGTCAGTTGGAGGGTTGGGAAGGGAGAGCTTACGGTCGTTATTTTAAGGTGTAATAAAATAATTTTCTTTATTACCTAATCAAAGGGATTTTGTTGTTTTATTACAAATTAAATATTTGCGTCTATTTTGAACTGCCGGTCAATAGACTGCGATCTATTAGACCGCCGGTCAATAGACTTCGATCTATTGGACCGCCGGTCAATAGACTGCGATCTATTGGACCGGCAACGTATTTCAGAACGCGGGTATGTTAATGTTACATCCTTTCGATAGTTCTCAGGGAATGTATATTCCTTTACATACACGCTGTTTTTAGTACTTGGTGAAACCAAATACAATGTTATCAAAATGGAGTATCAAATAATCAACAGGTTTAAAGCTTTATATGAGGTAAAAGACTAATGAAAATCTAATGGGTTGAAGACTCCCCCTTCTTTGAGTAAACTAATATTAAATTGAATTGTTGTAATGCATGCAACAGGCTTTGTGCATGTAAAAGATGGAAAAAAAATCTGAGTATATTGAATAATGGCACGAAAACCATCTGCAATATGCAAATTGTAAACCCCGAAAACTAAAAAAGGAATTAGGTAATAAAACAATTATTTAATGCTTGAACAGTCAATAGACCAGAATTTTTTCCCTTGATGCAGGGAACAGCTCAGTATGATCTATTGCCCTCGGCCGTTGGCCTCGGGCAATAGATCATACTGAGCTGTTCCCTGCACCTCGGGAAAAATATTCTGGTCTATTGACTGCTCAAGCATTAAATAATTGTATAATATGATATTGTAATTGCATGGCATCGGAAGTCCAATAGGTGAAGATTTGAAGATTCTGATTTGATTACCTCGGTTTAAGGCCATCAGTACATGTAGACAATGAATGGAATAGAGAAGATAAAACAAAAACAAAACACCCCCCCCCCCCAAAAAAAAAACAAAAAAAAACCCAAAAAACAAAAAAGAAGAAGAGAATCGAAAAAGAAACCAAAAAACAAACAAAACAAAAAACCAATAAAGAAGAAGAGAATCGATAAAAAAAAAAAGAACCGAAAAGAAAACAGAAAAATAAAACCACAAAATGAAAAGATTTACACCCTCCCCCACAAAAAACCATGCCAAAGCGAAACGAAATTTTCAACGAAAAGGGACGTCAATGAGCATGTCAGTATTAGTTTTAATGAACATATGACGCATGCACATATGCACATTTAAAAAAAATAGTATCAATAAATGCAAATAAAATTATCTTATATATATAAAAGAAGAATAAATTCAATATTGAATTCATTGCATATAATTTATATTTTTTGGGTTTTTAGTTTTAAGAATGACGTCAAATTGTATGAAATTCAAACGTAACGTCAGGCGGATCGTACGTTTTTGACGTTTATCTTACTATGAAGTAGGCAAAATTCAATCAGTTATACATGTACACACACACGTCATAGCAAAATTGGTTCGCTGTATACTAATTTTCGTGGATTTTGTTTTTGAAATAAAATTAAATATTCATTTATCTACAATTTCTAATGACAAATTGTATATTACCGAGCGCAGCGAAGCGAGGACTAATGGTAACACGTATATATGAGAAAATCAGTGAAAAATAAAAGTCTAATCAGGGGTACTAAGGCCAAAAAAAAAATTCTTCCAGCCCTGGGCGCCGCCATATTGGAAGCCATTTTGTTATTGAAGAGTTAGTTCGACCATTGATTGACTGGTACTTACCGATGTTTATTGCCCCTAAACTCGATTAAAATGTTCCAGTGTTTCAAAAGAAGGTAATTTGAATTGAAGGAAATAAAAGATGACACAAGATGAGTTTCAATAGTGCTTCAATCAAGAAACACGACTAGTTCTACATATGTCTTATCAATTTATCAGATAGAAAATAAAAACATTAAGGAACTGATCTTTTAGATACTGATTAAGGTATTCAATTTTATTAGCGCGGCATTTATTTGAATTAAATTGATAAACAATGAAAGAAGGAATGATAAAAAGTTCGGAAAAAAGTAACTCTCTTCGGCTATTTCCGAAGACAAAACGTGTATGTTTTACGTCTGAAACATGACGTCATAATGTAGACTGAGACGTTTAGTTAAACTTTGGCTAGTGATTTGAGTTGGCAACCAGGCGGATCCTACTGTGTGCGTTTCAAATAAATTTTGTTCTACAAAATCAAACCGCACTGTGTTAAATCTGCGCTCGGTCCAACGGTCACAACGTTAATATTTTAGGATTATTATCGACGAATTTACGTACTCTTGAATGTCATCAAATCTATGATGCTAACGATTACAAATAAAACCAAAGTACCCCCAGCGTTTTCCAACTGTTTAAATAAATGTCTGAGAGTCGCATGATCTGTTTAAATGTATGGACACGTGGTATCGCGGATTTAAAAAAAAATACGAAAATGGACTTTATGTACAATCAAAAGTCATGTAACTCTGAAATCAGTCTCTATACATTTAAACAGATCACGCGACTCTCAGGTTTTTCATTTAAACAGTTGGAAAACGCCGGGGGGGGGGGGGTACTTTGGTTTTATTAGTAATCGTGAGCGTCATAGATCTGTGTCACACGCTGTATCTGTGCACGTATCTTAAAGTGTCTTTAAATCAACACGCCCTTTAAACCTGTTAGTGTCTTTTTCTGATTAGTTAACTTCAGACTATACATTAACCAACTATTAGAAACGCGTGAGATACAGATGTATCATCAATACAACGATTGGGCCCTTCTTAATTGACAATTTTCTGTTTTTCAATTTATTTTTTTTGTACACGTATGTTGGTAAATACACATTATACCATGGAATGACTGAACTTCTCCCCGTGGAGTTTCCAGATTGTAAAGATTGTATGTACGACATATCCTAATAAACAATAAATATTACAGTGACGTGTACTTCGTAAAATTTCTTCCTGGTTGCTGGGGATTATGATTAAAAAGTTATCAGAATAAACTGGATTTTTAAAAGAACTGGTAACTTATGAGCTTATCAATTGCAAAACGATACCCTCTCTCATTTAAAGCAGCCCCCCTCCCCCCAACCTAACCTGAAATCTAATATCGTTACTGGTCTGCTGCTCCTCCTGGGAGAAAAAGGGGAGAAAAATTATTGTAAAAAGAAAACATGCCATTTATTACAGAGTGTGTTAAAATGTAAAATGAAAACAATCGTAAAAAATATTGAAATAATTTGTTTATATCAGACCAAGAGTTTGCATCAAAATTGTAAGATTCTTATCGCCTACAAAATCAGCGACCAATCAAAAACGACCGAACAGAGGAAAATTCTACCGTATGATGGGAAGCATTACTTCCGGTGTCCCTTTTCAAGATTTATCGATATTAGAAGCAGTGAAATTCTGAGAATCTTTTTTAATGTAAGTAAGGAAGGCTTTTTGGAAGCCTGAGTTCAATACACACAGATAAATTTCAAGTAATGTTTTATTGCCATTGAAAAAAATCCTTCAGTCGGAAAGAAGCGGGAAAATATTTCCATAAAGAATTTTATAACCGGAATGTCTAGAAGGAACATCGACTCCGGATCTATTTCTTATGCATGTTGAAATTGCGTTTAAAAGAATTAGTTCTTACTGCTTATTCATAAAGCAACGGCTTTAGAAAATCACCGAGTTATTCAGATTTTTTTTTTGTTATTAAAAAAATTCAAGACATGGCCTTTTATCTTAACAGTTTTGATTCATCGATGAAGCTCTGATGAAATCCACTAAAGGAATCCCGTTAAGCGAGAATTGTCGTTTAACCCCATCCCCCCCCCCCTTCACCCTGACGCCTTAGGAGATGGATTGAGTAAATAGTTGTCTTGTATTGTTAAAATAATTCTACTGGGAACTATTTGAGAGAGGTGGGTAGGTATTTAGTTCCTGTCTTGGTAATGTCGATGAAGTCTCGTCTGTAACGAGAGTGACGTTAACGTCTGTCGGGATGGGCGGATTGCGAGGAATGGGTTTTGTTTAATTATCTGTACACAAACTTCATGCTCCATTTCAACCGACTTATCCAGACACAGTTAAAAATATGGAAACAAACTCAAAGACACGAAAAACAGTGCGTATACTATATGCTTCTGCTATAAACCTTTGTTGTCCTCGTTGTCATACTATGATATTATAACTAAACACAATTACTTATCAAGTATATTACAAGCTTACGTACGATGACGCCTATGTCGTGCTCGATATAATATTTTCTATTATAATGGTCATTTGACCATGCATCTCATCTCCCGCTTTTTCCACATTAGTTAATTAGACGCCTCTTGATCGCGACTTCGTCACACCAAACAAAATATTGTATTTTTGTAATTTATAGGATACTTGAATACGCGTTGTTTATAAAGTATAGGGTTCAAACGATGTTAATTTAATAATGGGAAAAAAGATTTTCCCGTTGAAAAGCCCCATCTAGCTTGTCAGGTTTAAATACGAGGCGTCTTGCGTATTGCCATGTTGTAAATTTTAGATTTATACCGGGTCGCAGTAAATGCAAAAAATACAAATTTTGTATTTACTGCCGGTAAATTCAAAATTTGTAAGTTTACCAGGTAAATTCAAACTTAGTAAATTTTGAATATACCGGGTGGTAATTCGTACAAAATTTATTTTTGTATTTACTACCACCTGGTAAATCCAAACTTTACAACATGACAGTACCTCCAAGAGTAGAAAAGATGTCATATTTTCCGATACGTATAATAATTTTTAATATCCGGGAAATATTAATTTCTCCGAATAGATGAAGAGTTAACAAAGAAATTTTGGAGTTTTCCATTCGCTTCCATTCCAATCGATTACCCATGTGTGTGTATTTTCGAAAATTCGTATAGTAACGCCAGCGAAGTAGCTCCTGGAGGTTAGAAACCCCAACGCCGATTTCTCACCGACATGGCCGCCATCACACGTATGTGACAGGAAATGGACGTGATCATACTCATGTCACGAACAGACAAGCATGGGCCAATAAACTCTTAGGTTCGGCAAAGAAGTTATTCAAAACTCCAAATGTTTTTGCTCAATCAAAACCAGGAAAAGGAAAAATTAATGACAAAGATCTCATCTCCAACATTCGTAATTGATTAAAATTCAATATTATTCATGTATTCCACATGTCTACGGGTTGTTTTTTTTGCTAAGCAGCTGCAGCAAAATTTCCTGTATTTACACCCACCCGCACACATTCTTTTAACCAATAGAGTCTGTCCTTTTCAATATAACATACTTGTACCGTAATAGTATTATCACAGAGTTGAAATAGTATTGACATAGTACCCGAAATAGTATCGACATAGTACCGAAATAGTACCAAAATTGCACCAATTTGATTGTAAACATTGATGCTCTGGGCCAACACCATCAACAGTTCATATTTACCAGGAAACTATCGATTTATAAGAAATGTTTAATGTTTGTTTGACATTAAATTAAGTTTAGGCTATGTCTTTTACTATTATCGGATATGACAAGAATCATATGGCGGCCCGGTCGCTCAATTGTCATATTGACAGAAAGCAACATTATACCCAAATCAGGGTCCAGATTCTAATTACATGCGGAAAATTATCCAATAAAAATTTAAATCCTTAAATTAAAATCTCTTTTGGTTTGAATTTTGATTATATTTTGTCTTTTTTGTTCAGGGGCAATAGGTGGCATGGATAGAGGCAGGTATGGTGACACAGTTAAAAAAAATATTCACTTATTCATGGATGTTAAAACATGAAAGAAAGGCAATGCAAAATCATATCTCATTACATGTATTATTTTTTAAAAAGTTGGAAATCTAGATCGATCAATTCATTTGTCGTGTTGTGTATACTAAGTTCCTTACATATTGTTCCATATAACCAATCAAACAAGCATTCTGAGAGTATTGCATAAGCACTACACGTCCCCTACCGGTTTGTGGAAATTGTGAAAACAATGCACTGTTATGCAGAATATCGAACACGAACATTAAACAATTGGAATATAAAAAATTATTTTTCTCGAAAATATGTCAACCAGACGCTACAAAAGTGTAAACTTGATCTGTAGTTTGACATTTTGAAGCTGTTCAGCAAATTTCATATTATTCCTCAAACGCATAAAGAAAAAAAGTGTGGAAAACTGAAGTGGGACAGACAGACGGACGGACGGACAGACGGACGGACTGACGGACGCAGAGGAAAGCTATAGTCCCCTCCGGTGAAAACCGGTAGGGGACTAATAAGGCATTCAAACAAAGTAAAATTAACTTGTATGCATTCTTTTAAACGATAATCTTTACGGCATACCTTGTTAAAATCCATAAAACCCTTTTATGTCAAGAGATAGACAAGCACATCATAAATGGCTACCACAAGTTTTGTTCTCTGATATCATTATTGGTAAAGAACGCATTATAACTGTCAATGTAAAATCTACTGAGCTAATCGGTTTGACTTGTTCACTTCGGATTGATATAACAGATCAAAGTATACCAAACCTCTCCACATACATTTCTATAACGAATCATAGTGTGGAGGGTGTATCACATTCAATTGGTTGATGAGACAAAAAGCTCCAGGTGAAATGAGATAGATTTAAGTTAGGTTTTTATGAGAGGTTCCGAACACACACAGGTGCCTGCCTTTTATAAAGGGCAAATAGTAACAAGTCGCGGGGCAGAAGAGATAAGGCGTTTTATCTCAGTGAATGATCAGTGTGTACCTGGGTTCCATTCCAGCAAACAGGTGAGTAGTGCAGAGATTCGAAGGAATTTTGTACCTTCTTTTTAATGGTGTAACAAATCCGTTCGGAATACTAAATACGTAATTCACACTACGATGTGCCGAGAGCCTCTTCATCCCGTTTATACGCGTCAGATATGTCGGTAACCGGAAGTAGATAAACCTATCAGAATATCAATCACACATTATTACCAATCACTTTAATCAGTCAAAATTTATTTCATGATAAAGTTTGCTTGCAATTCAGTGCAGTTGTCTCGATAGATTTTATGTATATGTAGGTTTCAGTATGACCTTCGGGGGTATGTGGCGATTACTTTGTGTGGCCTTCTTCTGGGATCATGTGACGACAAGTGATGACGTCATAAGAGGGACATATCATGCATGGTGGGTAATAATTCCTCTACCAATCACCAACGTGCGCGAAATGGTTAAATGTAAGTCAACGTAGTGTTTCTGTCCTGATGCATTTTCCCAAGATGTGCACTGATTTCTCTAACTTTCTCTCTCTCTTTTCTTCATGATGATGATGTTTATCATCATCATCATCATCATCATCATCATCATCATCATCATCATCATCATCATCATCATCATCATCATCATCATCATCTATACAGGATAAATACTAAGTGACTTGAAAATAATTTACCTTCTGTAAATTAAAATCTAAACCTTTTTTTCACAGGCACAGATATCATGATAACTCCTCCCTCTTTCAACCATAGTCTTAGTGATATGTACGCAGTCCGGGTTTATTCTCTTGTTTGCGTATATGAGTGGGAAAAGGTGTAACATAAGGAATGTGACCAAGCTTTATCACTCATTTTGTAGACACCAGCACCGATCCCCCCGCGGAGCTGATGAGACCCCCGTGGGAGGCGTGGCCTGAAGACAAACATCCGGTTTTGATGGAGATTGGCCGCGAGCTGGACTGTGGACCAATCCATCCATCATGGCTGCGGTCCAACTTCTTGGAGTACAAGTTTGATATTCCTTTTGTTCGGCGAGAGGCAGGCGGTGCGCCACTGAACTATAAAGTCGTGTTGTACGAGGACAGTGAGGTTAACAGCGTGTCGTCGGAGCTTGTCTACAAGTTAAACGCGACCAAGGCAGCAATAAGGATAACCGATACGACGTATACGATATCTAAAAATAACGCAACGTTCTCAGCAACATTTTCGTCAAATATCACGTGGTTTTTAGCCTCTGCTATGCCAGAATTTCAAGTGTACAAAGATATAGCAAGGCTAGAATGGTTCGGCGGAAGGGGACCTGTGACATGCGCAGAGCACCACTACGATTTTGAATCGACCAAAATAAGACCAGCAGCAGTACTAAGTATGACCTTGACCCCTGACCTGTTAAACAAATTCTTTCCTGTATACAAATTCCGGACCAACCCACTGTCTGGGGTTGAGTTCTTTGGAAGCATCGAGGTGATGACAAACTTCACCATGTCTTTACCGCATCCCTGCACCTAGTGCAGACTTTATTACCAGACAGTCTAACAGACGTCGGGAAATCAGTTTATGACAATACTCACTTCCTTTGACTTTACAGAACTTGATGTATCTCATGTAATGAAATTCACGGCAAGACATGCTGCGGAGAAAAGTTCTGCATATAGCAATTAACATACGTTAAAGTTGACAGGCAAAATACAGTGGCGGATATATACAATTACGAATTCAATAATATGGGAATGGTTCTAAAAATGATCGAACAATGGTCGTGGTCTATCATATTACGTCTGGTTCGGTAGGGTGAACATATTTTATTTCAAGCCTCTTATGTCGCCCTCTCTTTCTTACTGTTTAAAATTATTCATGTTACATGATTCAAACAAAAATGATTAAGATAAATGTGTCAACCTGTTTATGTAACGATTTATTCAAGCAATAAATAAACATTACAGTGTACCTTAGCGTATTTGATAACGTTAACACACAGGCTGGATGCATGTGCACATATTTCGAGGTATGCAAGAGGGTCAATTAAAAAATACTCGCAGACGAAAGTAATCTTGGCTTAATACCTTCCTTGAACGAGTGAAGACGGTTAACTCGTTTGTACGTAAGACGGTTAACTCGTTCGTACGTAAGACGGTTAACTCGTTCGTACGTAAGACGGTTAACTCGTTCGCACGTAAGACGGTTAACTCGTTCGTACGTAAGACGGTTAACTCGTTCGGTCGTAAGACAGTTAACTCGTTCGTACGTAAGACGGTTAACTCGTTCGTACGTAAGACGGTTAACTCGTTCGTACGTAAGACGGTTAACTCGTTCGCACGTAAGACGGTTAACTCGTTCGTACGTAAGACGGTTAACTCGTTCGTACGTAAGACGGTTAACTCGTTCGGTCGTAAGACAGTTAACTCGTTCGTACGTAAGACGGTTAACTCGTTCGTACGTAAGACGGTTCGTACGTAAGACGGTTAACTCGTTCGTACGTAAGACGGTTAACTTGTTCGTACGTAAGACAGTTAACTCGTTCGTACGTAAGACGGTTAACTCGTTCGTACGTAAGACGGTTAACTCGTTCGGTCGTAAGACAGTTAACTCGTTCGTACGTAAGACGGTTAACTCGTTCGTACGTAAGACGGTTCGTACGTAAGACGGTTAACTCGTTCGTACGTAAGACGGTTAACTTGTTCGTACGTAAGACAGTTAACTCGTTCGTACGTAAGACGGTTAACTCGTTCGTACGTAAGACGGTTCGTACGTAAGACAGTTAACTCGTTCGTACGTAAGACGGTTAACTCGTTCGTACGTAAGACGGTTCGTACGTAAGACGGTTAACTCGTTCGCACGTATGACGGTTAACTTGTTCGTTCGTAAGACGTTTAACTCGTTCGCACGTAAGACGGTTAACTCGTTCGTAGACGGTTAACTCGTTCGGTCGTAAGACAGTTACAATGTAACTCGTTCGTACGTAAGACGGTTAACTCGTTCGTTCGTAAGACGGTTAACTTGTTCGTACATAAGACGGTTAACTCGTTCGTACGTAAGACTGTTAACTCGCTCGCTAGTAAGACGGTTAATTTGTTCGTACGTAAGACGGTTAACTCGTTCGTACGTAAGACGGTTAACTCGTTCGTACATAAGACGGTTAACTCGTTCGTACGTAAGACGGTTAACTCGTTCGTACGTAAGACGGTTAACTCGCTCGCTAGTAAGACGGTTAACTCGTTCGTATGTAAGACGGTTAATTTGTTCGTACGTAAGACGGTTAATTCGTTCGTACGTAAGATGGTTAACTCGTTCGTACATAAGACGGTTAACTCGTTCGCTCGTAAGACGGTTAATTCGTTTGTACGTAAGACGGTTAACTCGTTCGTTCGTAAGACGGTTAACTCGTTCGTACATAAGACGGTTAACTCGTTCGTACGTAAGACGGTTAACTCGTTCGCTCGTAAGACGGTTAATTCGTTCGTACGTAAGACGGTTAACTCGTTCTCACGTTAGACGGTTAAATCGTTCGTACGTAAGACGGTTAACTCGTTCGTACGTAAGACGGTTAACTCGTTCGGTCGTAAGACAGTTAACTCGCTCGCTAGTAAGACGGTAAACTCGTTCGTACGTAAGACTGTTAACTCGCTCGCTAGTAAGACGGTTAACTTGTTCGTATGTAAGACGGTTAACTCGTTCGTTCGTAAGACGGTTAACTTGTTCGTACATAAGACGGTTAACTCGTTCGTACGTAAGACTGTTAACTCGCTCGCTAGTAAGACGGTTAATTTGTTCGTACGTAAGACGGTTAACTCGTTCGTACGTAAGACGGTTAACTCGTTCGTACATAAGACGGTTAACTCGTTCGTACGTAAGACGGTTAACTCGTTCGTACGTAAGACGGTTAACTCGCTCGCTAGTAAGACGGTTAACTCGTTCGTATGTAAGACGGTTAACTCGTTCGTATGTAAGACGGTTAACTTGTTCGTATGTAAGACGTATGTAAGACGGTCAACTTGTTCGTACATAAGATGGTTTACTTGTTCGTACATAAGACGGTTAACTCGTTCGTACGTAAGACTGTTAACTTGCTCGCTAGTAAGACGGTTTACTTGTTCGTATGTAAGACGGTTTACTTGTTCATTCGTTGTTCTGTTTGGATTACTCACACTGACCTTAAAATAATCGATAATAAATCGCGTATCACGAGAAAAAAGCCACAAATAATTATTTAAAAGATAAAAGGAAGTTGAGAAATTACAATGAAAAAAATGCAAAATAAATCATTTACATACTAAGATTCTTTTACAATTTTCCCAAGCTTTTGTTCAGTGGCATACTCTCAAGCCACATCTATAATACCAGATCTTCGATAGAATTAACTTTATATCTAAAAGGAGCAGATTTTAATTCGTCAGTGCCGACAAAGAAACTGATTTTCTATCCCCTTAAGAGGAGGATATTGTAGTTGGTAAAAAAATTGTACATACAGTAAACATTTTTCTAAAAACTTACATTGATTTATATTTTTGTGCGCGATACAATATAAATAAGAATAATACCAACTTACAGCACCACGCCTTACTAGTATCTTTGTGTAACTACATGTATTTTATCTATCGCCATATGCATTCGCTCTTTGCGCTAGTTTTAAAAAAAATATTTAAAGAAACATAATTAAATTTATTAAGAAATGTACGAAAACATAAGCATGGAATTGTTTATTTTTGACGTCGTAGCATTCAATTAAAAACTGTCTTCACGTGAGCGGATAAATCGGAAGTTGCGCATTAGTGCGTCAGAATAAATCATAACATTTATAGTACTTATAATAGTATCCATATATCAAGAAATCACTTGTATTGATGCAAGACTTGCATTGCAAGTTCGTCTTCTATGTTTTATTAACATCTCAGATTGTAGGGGACACATGTACGGCGGGTTCTTAACGAATAACATGTTGATTTTAAAGATTTTACCCATAGTTCCTATCGAATCGCTGGGCCAACCTTTTCATTGTCAGATGGTTTCTTTGATGTTTGCAAAAGAAGCAATAGTTTGTGGGGTTTTTTTAATAATAAAACATCGTCTCCGTTTTTTGGTTAAGATTTAAGGCTGCCTTGACTGATGAACAGTGACACCTCTTAATGAGAATGCATGTTTTGTCATCAATCAAAACAGTGACGTTACTCTACAGATCTTGAATGGTTGTAAAATTTGTAAAATTACGAAAGACTTGACATTCGGAACGCATCCATCGTTTATGTATTGGCATACCATTCTTTCTCTCTAACCAGATCTCACATCGCATCTTTTTTTATCATTATGACATTTATTTATAATCCTGACATTTTTGTTTTAATAAAATTCGAATAACGTATCATTAATTGTTACTGATATCAATTTATTTCAAGCACAAGACCATCCTATAGCTGATTTATCATTGATATCAAAATTACAATTATCGCTACAAAAATATAAACTAATATACGTACTGCAACTGCTGGTGCATTGTACATCGTAAAATTAAACTTCATCTCCTGTTACATTTACCATTAAGTCGGAATATCTGAATTAATTGGGGTTTTTTTCAGCAACCTATATATATATTAAATCGATGCACTATTATTCAACACGTTATTAGCTGTAAGAATTACGCTCTTAGTAATTACTGCTGTACACCACATAGATCCATAAAAAACGATTCTCATACCTGTTGATCTGCCGTGTTTGTTACAATGCATTTGTCGGAAATTTAAAATACATTCCTATTTTATTCGTTCAAAGTATGGAACAGAATCTTAAAAAATATAGAGCCATTTTTTTGTTTTTTAAGCACTTTTAAAATATGTCTTTGAGCGAGCATTCTCGGTTCTAATTTTAGTATGGGAAGGTTTGCCTCTCTATTTTTCTTTGCTCCTTGGCGTTTTTGATTGTTGTAAAACTAGTCATCACAACAATCAATCACCATGAACTTAAAGCATACCAAACTGCAGCACTGTAACAGGGTGGATAGAACAGACATAAAGAACTAAAGGTAAGATTACAATAAAATCTGACAAATACCCCACCAAGGATAAACTAGCACCCAGTTTAAAACAGAGTGTAAATTAAAAAAAACCATATCAGTTTATACTAAACATAGACAGGCGGAGTTAATTGGAAATAAATGAAGTGCATTTAGAATTGGTTTTTTAATAGATATAGCAGTGGCAATGTTGTTTGATTTGAAATATTTGAGGTACAATTAAATAAAACGAAGTGGAACGTCATCTTTACATGTAGCACACATATCTTAAAGTTCTAAATGAGGTCCATTCACTGTAAAACATGTATAATGTAGAAATTACCATTACAATGCAATAAAGATTTCCGCTAGCAGTCCATGCGTTGCCCTTTTACCAACATTATGACACTGATATAGTGTGTTGTTCTAATGTCCAAAGGAGCAAAGATTGTACATTAAATATCTTAAATATCATAATGCTTTCTCTTACAAATGTATCCGTATAAAAAATTAAGTTTAATTAGATTAACAATTAATGATTATTGGCTAAGTTGAAAATTAAAACTTGTTAACAAACAAAAAAGTTGTATTGTTGGCTTAAGTACAGATTTCCCCGGGGGAAAGCTTGCTATGTTGGTCAATGACCAGTGCAAGCCAAGTACCAATTTTTATAGTTCTCGTCATTGCAATGTAACATCACAATCTAACATTCAAAATTAAGCTGTGGCGAGAACTCTGGGTACATCATTGTGACGTGTAAGAAACGCTTACCTCGGGGGCGCTCAGGATAGCACTGAGGACCCAGGCGGTGGCAGCCATGAAGGAGCGAGTGCGAGGAGACTGGGTGAGAGACCTCAGTGGAAACACAAAAGCCAGGTACCGGTCAATGCTGATACAGCACAGGAGGAAGGTGGTGACGTACTGCCCAAAGTTCCACAGGAAGTGGTACAGCTTGCAAAGGAAGTTCCCACCTAGCCAGGCGATGGTAGCGTTGTGGATCATCTCCCCTACAGGAATAACGAACATAACCAGCAGATCAGCAGACGACAAATGTAACAGGAAGAAGTTTGTCGGGGACTTCCGGTTCTTGCTGCACAGTAGAGTGACGAAGAACGCAATGTTCCCCAGAGCACCGATCAGGAAAACCACACCCAGAGAAATGATGGAGTGAGCGTAGTTGTCGCTGAATTTCAGATAACTCGGAAGACTAGTACTTTCGTTAGTCGAAAGATGTTCATCCATTTTCGACCAAAAACACAGAATAATTTGAAGGATATACTCTTGAATCTAGAATGTGAGAGATAACGACTATCTGTCCCGGAATAGCTCAGGATGATAGGACGGCAACAGAACATGCGGGAATGCCGGGAAACCTTTGTTGGAGGGGGGGGGGTGCAGGTGCTGATGATGCGGGCCACCATCCTATCTATGTAAATCGTGGACGTTTTAGACGTCTATGTCAGGCCGTGAGGTCAATATGAAAAAACGGTTTGTTTCAGTTCATATACAGTATGTATTTAACATTTTATTATCACTTTCAAACTTGGTCAGTTTTGCAGCCCTTCCTTAGACGTTTCAAATAATCTCATCACAGATATTTCTTAAAGTGAAACCAAACATGATCATTTGTACTTACGGCAAAATACATGTCTGTCGGTTCTATTTTGGGTCGGAATTCAGTTATCTAAGGTTGGTCGAGGAACTGCAAACACTATTTTTCTTGACCTGACTAGTCAGCTACAGTATGATTGAATGTGTGTCATGCGCGGATCCAGAAAATTTTTCCAGGGGGGGTCCGAAGGATAATTGTGTTTGCCAGGGGGGGTCCGAGGCATATTTTCGCGATAATTTTACTATGTAAATTTAATAAATTTTCATTTTCCAGGGGGGGTCGGGACCCCCCCGACCCCCCCCTCTAGATCCGCGCATGTGTGTGTTGTGTTTTAACTTATACAGTTACGATATATATTATACATGTATAATTTCAACGCGGATTCCGACAGATGTGATACACATTTATGTCAGAAATAAGTTAACTTCTACATGATTTGATTTTTTAAATAATTCAGCTACTGCAACACGACTTGAGTATTTGACAATCCATCGTAGTTTATAGGCCTTGATGTTTTCTGAAGTTCTGTCAATTAAAATTCAAACAATATACGCTGATACCGAAAATTGAGCATGGTGTAGGCTGCGAATCATTGCAGCTAAATCGACATTGATACTTGTTCCAGTTATATCTCAACACTGATCGCCATTGTAATGTAGACAGGGTAGGGGTCTTTCGGATACCAGGAGAGAGGCTTCAAAAATGGCAGAGAATCGCACTTACAATTGAGTGTGTCAGTTACTCCGGCTGGAGAATGTTGTAGTTCTTATCAACCCACAAGATATTGCAAAGGCATACAACAATAAATCAATTCTGACTATCATACTTGTAATTGAAATCTGCCCACTGATCAAGTCTAAGTTATCAATAAATTGGGAGGTCTAGATTTATTTATAACCTTCGATTAACCATAATATTTATCCACTAGTAAATTTTAAATGAAATGCTACATAAATTCTAATCAATCCCGTTACTATGTCCCTGGTAAAGCTTGTACTTTCGTTTGATTTTCTTGTTTAAAACACAGTTCTATGGTCAATCTTTCTCATTTAGGAAGTTTGTGATTTCCAATTGCAATATATAGGAACTCCAACACGAAAAGGGGAGGAATAGATAGTAGTGAACACGATATATAAATTTATTATTAAATATATCCAATGCACTTCAAAGAAATAGCCAGTCCAGTAGTAATGCATTGATCGATAATATCTCAGTTCAAGAAATATACATTTAACAAGTAAGATTAAAAACATCACTTATAAAACGTATATAGATATTGGTGATGGGATGAAAAAGGTGTTTCTGTCCTAATTTCAGGTAACGCATTCTGAATATATATACAGTAGGTAGATTGTTTTCCATTTTAGAATTATGAGAACATTGCTGATCCGTGCCGTAAAAAACTTTACCACTCAAAGTAATATTTTCTATAATCATTAGTTTATATTAACTATCAGCATCTTAATATTTGAGTAAAAAGACTCCAAAATTTTACGTGATAAGCAAGTTTAACTATCATCAACATCATTTTAATCAACTGTAGAACGTCGTTATCATCCTACCTATTCATTAATAGAATTATGAAAGTCAAAGCCTTAGTGTTTTGAAGAATGGCTGCAAAAAAAAAAATTATTTTCTTGACTTTTCCCCCAAGGTCTGTAATAAAGTTATCCGTTGATACAAAAGAAATGTTATTTTAACAATGGTTAGATCTCGCCATAGTAAATGATTATTCATCTAGCTTTGGTTTCTGTATATAATTAGTTATCTATAGAAACTTATTAACTTTGGAATGACTTTCTGATAATTTAAATAACGACCTTTGTAATGTGGCTATCATATATTCCCAAGCGGACTATTTTTGTAAAAACATGATTTATTGTATAATTTGGCTGTATTTTTGTTATTGATACGATCTGGTTGTCCGTTGAAATGTTTTGCTATAAATGTGATGTTTTGACCTGGCTATTTCAAAGATAAGTTAAGATATGATTCATCTAGCTATGAACTACTGGCAATATTTAGTAAATAAAAAATTTGAATGTTATGTTCTGCTTTTCTTTTCAAGAAGATTTATTTAGTCTGACCACAATAATACCGCCTTTTTAAAGCAATCCGTTAGATTGTTGGATCATAATTGTTTGGCTATCATTGAAATTTGGTTGTTTCTGGCTACCTTAGACAAGCAATTCGTGAAATTGTTCGATCATAATTGTTAAGCTATAATACAGATTTGTGGTTTTTTTTGCTATACCTTAGACAAGCAATCGATTATATATGACCACGATTTCTCGGTGTGTGAATCGTTAAGAATTGTTATGCTATCTTTGGGATCAATTGATATGGCTTTAATCTTACAGTTTTTTCAAGCTATGGAGACATCTAGAATTGATTAGTATCTTTTATGGAGATTTGTATACATGTATTAAAAACCATCACCACAGATGAAGGTTGGGTTGTCGAGGTGACTATGTACACAATTTTAATGAATAGACTAGCTTAAGGTGCAGTTTCGGTTATATTTGGCCTGTATATAGTGTTGGTTTTTTTTTATATAACAAAAGATAAAAATGTAGCATTTATTAATTTTATACAAAAATACCCAGGAATTAAGAATCTATAAATAGTCGCATGGTAACACCCTCATTAGGGTTACTGTGACGTTATAAAAAAAAACCTTTGAAGTTTCTCGTATTTTCCTACAAACTTAGCAGAAGACAAACATTTTTCAATAATTCATAGAACAGAAAACCACGCACGCAGTCGTCAACCAGGATATTCACATCATAACTTCATCATGCGATATAACATGAAATATATTCTTCTTTTTGTGAGCGACGGCTGCTGACACAATTTTCCTCTTCAAAAAACTACGAGAAAATGTGCTATTTTTCATCAATTTTCTTTACATCTTGAAAATATGACATATTGATTGCCATTATTCCCTTTCGAAACAAAATACAAGTGCATAACTTGGCGCTTTGTTCACACACGTGTTCAAGATGGTGAAAAGTATTTTTATGATTTTTAAACAACTTTTGTATGTTGGGGCTAGTTTTAAAAAAAAGAAAAGAAACTATACCTTCTTCTTGTTCCGTACCGGTATCAAGAAAATAATTTGGCTAATGATAAAAATATGCATATTTGGCTATCTCAAGTTAGTATTTCGGCCTCAATAAGATCGGTTGGCTTACCTGCCTTTTTTATAAAATTGCCTCTCTGTTATATCCACTGGCTGCTCTAGCTTTACCTTCAGTGTTGTAAAGCTACCACAGAGATTGGCTTTTCTGGCTAACTATGCAGGATTGTTTCGCTCTCACTGAAATTTGGAAATCGAATCGTTTATCTTATTGTGAAGATTGGGGGATATGGCTGTCAATAGACTAAATTCATTAATTTAATTAATTTTGATTTAAAACTATTATTAAGAATGGTTTATTTGACCATGTACACAATATAGTCAAGCTATCATCAATATACATGTATGTTGACCTGACTTTCTACACGATTATGACGCTTTCATTGAGATTGGGGTATATTTTGTTCTCAAGAGAACAGCAACGCTTTCTTTGGGGTTGTGTGGTCTGGTTATCAAGAGACTTACATTATTTGGGTTTTTGTAAAATAGCCTCGTTATCATTGACATTTTGATAATGAAGTTATAGATCTACAGAAAGGGTTTGGAATTGAAATTTGCTAATCCGGCTATATTAGGCAGGGATTAGCTGCCATTAAAAGTGGTTGCTCTATATGCCTTGTTGTACAGTTTTGTTGATTGTCGCTTGGCTTTAAATAATGAAGAGTTCTACAAAGATTCAAAAGACAATTGCTTAAGTTTGATAGACACATGTATGTGCACAACTTATTGACGACAGAGCATTGTATAAAGGGACAAGTGTGAATTGTTTCTGATAAGATATTATAGAGAATACATATGCAGGGCAGTCAGAATATCTGCATTCTCACAATGTCAGGGGTCCTGAGTCCACTCGTGGCTGTGGGACCCCTGACCAATTAAGTTTGTCAGATAAAGAATAAGATGGACTTAATTCGTCTTTTTAAAAAAAAGTGAAACCTAGCTGTGTGTGGAGAGTCTGGGATCAGTTTTAATTAAACTTTTCATAGGAAACGCTAATATAAAGTATTCACTCCTTTTGTTAAGAAAGATTTTCAATTATGATACTGTGGAGACACCAACTCGGTATGTCATGTTAATACTTATTGAATACATCAGTGGATGTATAAAACAGTATGTCCTGCAGCCAATCTTGGCAATTTGCTATCCATTATTGATAAGATACCGGTATCATTCCTCCGGTTTATGGTGGTTTAATGTTATACGTCTGAAAATAAATGTGCGGTTTTACACGTTAATTTAGAAAAAAACAATGGGCATCAGAATATATTTTTCTCCGAGCGAAATCTGACAAGTGCCAAAAGCGGTGGAATTAATAAGTAACCAATTTGCGTATCGTGGATAACCGGGATCATTTATTGGACGTCTTACCTGGGGGAGATGACCAGTAATCACCAGAGATCGTAGTCGGCCAGGGTCAACATCCACTGCCCGCAATGGACACATTTGTTCCTCGTTTTTAACAACATGAGGTCATCTTGAGTCGTCTACCTCTCATTGTGTCTTTCGATACATGAAGTCACCAATGAAATGGCCATTTAAGTTACTTTATGGGATTGTCAGGCTCCAGACAAACTTCTACAGTATCAGAAGGGTTTTCGTTTTATTTCAAAGGAAAACTTAGAATGTTTCTTGTTCTTCCTTTCTGACTCTGCGGTTTATGGTTCGAACCAGTTTAATGTCTCTTTATCAGCGGTGTGCCGCACTTACTGGTGATCACTTTGTTTTCAAGATATTCATTTGATAAAAAGCTTGTGCAAATTTATTTACAATGCTGAATAAATTTACTTTTTCAAAACTATTTGGATTGTTTCCCCATCAAGAAACGGATTGTGATCTCTCGTTTGACTTTCATTCAAGAATGCTTTATATCATGTTTATTCTAGATCAGTCTAATTGTTCTGTTGAAAAATAAATGAACGTGTGAATGAAAATGACCAGTCATTGTCCAGCCGATTGGTCAGGAAGAACTAATGCATGCGTTGCAAAAACTGCATGAAATGTACATGCAAACAAAACCATGTCCATGAACAATATATAAATAATGCCTGTTTGGGAGGCTTCGCGTCGGTTGACAATGGTTTTCTCGGGGATGTCAATTTCAACTATTGTCCTATTAGTTTTAATATACTGAATGACTTAATTTTAAAAGAAAACTTTACTGACTTCTTTGGGAAATGACTTGAAATCTACTGCGAACCGTACGAGCATAATTTACGCGCATGTAATAATTTGTTTTGTTATACTTTCATGTTAAATACTGAAATCTGATTGGTTAAGACGCAGTTCATAATTCGTTCTATTACCCTCAGCGTTAATAACGCACTTAGTAACGGGTAACATTAAAAATTGTTACATGCGCGAAAATTATGCGCGTACGGTTCGCTCTAGAATTCACGTTATTCCAATATAATAGCAGTAAAATTTTCTTAAAAATTAAGACATTCAGTATAACAAAATAAATAGTACCTGTTTGGGAGGATAACAGTTGAAATAATTAACACCCTTCGAAAACCATTGTCAACCTCCGCTTCGCGTCGGTTGACAATGGTTTTCTCGGGGTGTCAATTTCAACTGTTACCCTCCCAAACAGGCGCCATTTATATAGTGCTACCCGTTGCTAACTGCCAAGTGTGTTGCTAACGTTGAGGGTAATAGAACGACTTATAAATTGTGTCTAAACCAATAGGATATCAGTAGCATAATAAATCAAAATAAAACTATGGTAAATAAATTATGGCAAAAATAATTAACAAATTCATACAAAATTGTCATAATTTAATTTCTTCTCATGAAATACTGACATATTGACAAATGTAAATAAATACAGTTATAAATTATAAATAAATTTCATTAACACAAAACTAAACAATGTAATGAACGTAACAAGGAACACTGTATGATACGGAGACCATCCAAACGCGATTATATCACGTGACCAGATACAAAAGAAAATAAACCCTTTCTCCAAAATTAGCTTTACTAAGTGTTAGAACATTTTAACAAGACCTTGGACTTTCGGAAGGATGTAACTATCTTTTTCTTGCATAAAAAAAAAGGTCAAGAATGACGCTGGTTTCAAGTGAAACAACACAGATTGCGTAGATATAGCTAAAAAGCCAGACAAATCTTGTTGATTTCAAAGAGCGATGGCTGAGTGGCCTACAATGAAATAGACAGGCTTACGTCACATTGCTGTTTGACACAACTACCCAAAGTCCAATCTCGTGTCAAAATTGTTCTAATATATGATTATGTGGCTCACCATATATTTCAATACATATTTTTATGAACGAAGTCAGGTGACTGGAGCAAGTCCACTTGTATACATTAGACCTTGTCATATCTAGCCCAGTACAGTGTGACACCCCCCCCCCCCTTTACCACCATATAGTGAACTAGTAAAATAAGGCTTCTCGTAAGAAGAAACATTTCCAGAAGGCGACATATTCAGTCCAGTAGGGGCGTTCCCGGTATGTTTTACAGGAAGCAGTATGGACACTAATGAAGTTCACTTCCCATCTGGTACATGTAAAGATCGATGAGTGAGCTTTTAAAAGTTAAGCAACTGAAAAACATCCGAAAATGGTCTGACCAAATGGTCATCTTTAGGTAAAAAAAAATACAAATATTCCCTCTTTCCATCCTCGTTAATATATTGTCATGTAAATGATAGGGCGGGTTTCATCTACTAGACTAGCTACTGTGACTGTGATCAAATGTCAGCATGTAGCAGTTGACGAGCCGTAAATATTGATTACATTTCACTGCATTATTTTCAATATCAAAACACATTTCCGTGTGGCTCATCATTTGTTTCAGAAAAAAGAGGAAGTTGGTTGGCTGCCTGTGGAGAGTGTACAGCTGTGAGTTTAGACCTCTTCTTGACTTCTCCCAATTTATTTGTAGGAGCTTGCAGATTAATGGCGGAAGAAAACGTCAATTCCTCAGATGCTCGTTAAAAAAATAAAATAAAAACTTCTCCCATTAGAAATACTATGTTTTATGAAATTTTTGGACGGAATTACGATAATATTACAATCACAATGGATATATTTCTTCTGCAAATACGCTCATGAAACATTTCAGAAATTAAATAAATGTTCTACGGCACTGCAGTAAAGTATACGTCACTGTCCCGTGTTTTAAACAATCACAGACGAGCCTATAGACGAGCTGTAAGTGGGTGATCCTGGACAATTCCTGGAGCCTCGTTCTCAGTAAGAGACGGTCGATGACTGATAGTGTTCTATCTTGTCCTGTAGGATCTGAATGGCCTTGAGTTTCTGAGTCAAAATGTGGCTGATTTTTCTAATGTACTCGCTGTCATTCTACAAAAAATATGTTCACTGCAAAGTTAAAGATATCACACATTGTCAAAAAATAAGTAAATCTTTAAAAATATCACAATATTAAAAGATCTGTCAAATATTAATTTCTAAAGTCAGAATTATTTAAACAATGACCATCCCCTATATTTGGTGAAAAAAACCCATACAAGAGTTCCTCTTTCAAAAAAAATATATAGTACATGCGTGGATCTAGAAATTTTTTCGGGGGTGGGGTGCGGTGGGGTGGGGTTTTTTTTGCGGGCCGCGGGTGCGAGGCTTATGTTCAGGAATTTTGTTAAATGAATTTTTTAGAAGAAAAGAAAACTGAGAAAAGATTTTATGACCATTAGGTAATCATAGTTAAGACACTCCACACGCTAATAAAATCGTTTTGGGAAAATTTGCAAAAGTGAGGCAAAAATGGATTTGGATGCACACTAAATTTTTTTTAGTTCATTCTCATCAAGGAACATGAACATGATAAGTTTACAATTAACGAATGATGAGTAGAAATGACCTTTGCCTAGCTCTTAAGATGAGACTTAACATTAATACTTAATTGTACTTATAAAATCTGGCAAACTCTTAGTCTATAACAATGTTTTTATTTGGTTAAACATTGCCATTGTCTGAAGATAACCAGTAAATTCTATTTACATTAAAATGGTGGATTAGCCTATCACAAAAGTGTCAGATCAGTGAACACAATTTGAGGTAAAACCAGTATGCATGTCAAGAGGTCAGACAAACTGTCTGATTTGGACGAGACATTCAGTATTTAAACCAAAGAATCTAAAATAGAGAAGACAAAAGATGTAAGAAATGAGATACACCAGGCCTTATAGATAGTTTTGAATTCTTTGACTTTAATGTAACACCATGACCGATGGTGTACTAGCCTACCAGACACTGAAGCTGTAGCCTTGATTCCACAAGGCAAACTTGAATTCCTGTACCCACATAAGTGATAAAAATGCCTTTTTTATGTGAAATCTCTCATAACTATCACTATAAACATGTCCACTGTGTGATTATGATTATGAAATTAATGGATTGAGAGAAATGGACAATATGTCTAATCCCACGATAATTGCGGCTTTCCTCTGTGCATGACATGAGAGATCTAGACCAATATCCACTCGATAGTAAGTAAAAGGAAGTGGGGATAGACAGATCATTAAAATGTCAAGCTTTCAGAAGTCAATAGAAAAATCAAACTCTGATCACAGAGAGCCATATCATTTCTCGGTCAAATACAGTTCCCTTCACCCTGATCTCGTTCACTGGAAGTTGTCAACGTACATTTTATGGTCAATATCCCTGATAAATCAACAACTTCCTCATTACTTGCATGCAGTAAAACTCTTTTAGTACGAAAATGTAGTGAATTCACAAATATATTAAATTTTTTATGTGGTTCCTATCAAAATTCTTAAAAATTACCATTTCAAATATCATTTTATAACTAACTAGGATATAAAATATCTATGGATCAAAAAATTGAATTTTTTGGTACTGAAGAATAATAAATTTATTTCTAATAACAGATTTTTTTAAAAAGTTTAACAATATTCAATTCACTTTCATTCTTTTAATCCACACAAATCTTTCAATTTACAATCTGACAATTCCAAGTAGGTATTTCATATCATTCTAATACGTCCATGAGCAATGTGAAGAAAATATTCTTACTACTGCAAAATCCCTATAATAACGAATTCATTATATGGATTTGACAAATTAGGATAAAGCAAGGTAAATTCTGATGTGTCTAGGACTTTGCTATAATTTAAGTCTTTAATCAAGCTTTACTGTACATGTGTTCTTTTCTTTTGCTCTTAACACAATCTCCAATCATTTATTTACAAGCGTTTAATAACTAAAATGTTTTATCATCATTTGTATTCCAAATACTGTAGATTCCTTATTTTACGCGAGTACTTAATTCTGCAATTCAATGGTTTTCCATCAAATCGCCAGAACATAAAATTGCGAATGCCAAAATTTTATCATAGTTTCATGTAGTTTACATATGTTTGAAAATTAAAAGTGAGATTTTAAAATTTGTGTGATGGGCTTCTCGCGATTTTACGCGGATATTAATTCCACGCGTTTAATTAGGAATTTACAGTATGTCAGTTTGCTCCAGAATTATCTGCCCTTGTACTCACTCTTTGCCCTGCCTTGGCCCCAAGCAACAGCTTCATTTCCTGTTTACAAAGGGAGGTAATTGTTGCTAACTGTTCCTCATGGGCAGAAATAATCATCTGCCTGAAATGATAAACGAAAAATGAGATGACAAGAATTAGTTGTTGATGATCCCCTTCCCCTTGAATTTGTCCAATTTAAATGCCTTAAATGTCACTATATAAGCTTTGCTGCAAAACAATGTTAATGCTGTCACCCCCTTTTTTTTTTTATAAATGAAATCTATCCTTGACCCAAACTAAAACATCTCAACATACTTTCACAGTGACTTTTCTATAGGCTAAGATGTAACACGAGTAGAGCACCTTCGCTGAAGGTGACTTTTCTATTACAGATATTCTACAGTGCCTGTATGTATAGGTTCATAATCAGTTCTTTGTGTGAGGACCATTTATTACCTGTTGTCTGTCTGGGGACTATCTTCCTCTGCCTGCCCGGGCTCCTGGTCCGAGTCCTGGGGGACAGGCTTACCCTTGGTCCCTGGGTCAACCAGGTGTTTGGTGACTGGGGTGCTGGTCACTGGCTGGGGGTGGATGGGGAGAAAGGCTGAGCCTGTCCTACCCCCTCCCTCCAGCTTCTCTGTTTTGATAGCAGAGCTATTGAATCTGTTGGAGGAACTCTGACTGCTTCCCGAGGTGTCGGCTCCACTCCTGTCGTCCGTCCCCCTGTGTTTGGTCTGTGTGTTGTCTTGCCTGGCCGTGGTGTGTGTAGATGTTGTTTCTCTGTAGTCACTCGATGAGGACACGTTAGATTTATAAACAGGACTAGGGACGGTAGTTGATGGCTGCTGTGGTCTATCTGAGGCATCTTTAAAAAATACAGACCGCAATCTGGAGGCCACATCTTTCCTTGATGTAGCAGGTTTATCATCATAGTAACCAGATCTTTTCTGAATGGGTAGAAACTCACTGAGACCTGTATCAAACTTGTCATTTATGTCCTTGTCAGCCTCCAAAGGTTTCTCTGGCATCTCGTGGTCCGGTTTAGTCTGCACCGTGGCGGGGTGAAGGTGATAGTCTAGGTTGGAGGTCGACTTTTGGACTGAGGAGTAGATGTGTACTGCGAGGTTAGCAGGGGTGCTGTACCAGTCATTGGTGGAGAGGGGGTCCACCTCAACCAATGAGGGCTTCTCTTGTCCGTTGTAAAAATCTACAAACTGTCCATCTCTTTTCTCACTGTCCATCTGTCCTGAATTCCTCCTGTCTACATTATGTCCATCATCCACATCATGTTCAATATTAGATCCAGTGTACTGACCGTTTTGAGTGAACTCGACCTCGTTGTTGCCCGAATTGTCATATGACTGGTACCCATCTTCAGACCCAGGCGTACCTCTGCCATCTAGCTTCCTCCTTTCCTGGGGAGGAGTTTCCTTTGGGGTTGGAACTCTTCGTTCATCGTATCTCTGATACGGGCTTGAGTTCCGATTCTGCTGAGTGGGAGGGGTATCCCTGTCCCTATACTGGCGGGGAGGAGTGTAGTACTCTACCCCATCCTGAACCTCAGGTTGACAGGGGGGCGGAGTACGTAGTATTCGGGGTCGAGATTCTGTTGGGTTTACCAGGGCCAGGGAAAATGGAGGGGGAGGGGGAGGGGGATTCGGGTTATATCTTCCAAATCTGCCAGGAGACCTTTGTGAAAATGTTGTCAAGTCACTACTCTTTGCTGTCATGACAGCAGGCAGAACGGGGTCCACAGAGGGGTCCTGTGGGGTCTTCAGTTGAACGCTGTTCCCCCTACTGAGGCCCAACACCAAGGAGTTCATATCCCCAGTGCCGGGGGTTCTAGGTGTTCTCTGTGATGGAGAGGAGGGACCAGGACCCCCATCAAACAACAGATCATCTGCAAAACTTTCCAGTGATACAGGGGAATGTCTTAGCACAGGTTTCCCAGAATTCTCAGTCCTTCCTGAGTTATTCTGAGACACCTCAGACACCCTAGGGACATTATTGTTGGTGTTTGTCATAAAGTTATTGTTCAAGGGTAAGTTCCTGACTGGATTTCTTTGACTTGCCTCTGTAGCCATGTTGGATGAGGACTGAGTAGAAGGATCTGTGTAAATCTTCTTTCTGAGGACGGGAGGACTAGGGCGTGATGGACCTTGGGGAGAGTTTCCCCTCTGAGGTGAGGTCCCCCTTTGTGGTGAGGTCCCCCTCTGAGGTGAGGCCCCCCTGTGTTTGGACGAACGACCAGCGCTAGGATTTGAATATTCTTGGTTTTCAATGACAGGTAAAGGGTGACCGGAGGAAGACAAATGAACTCTAGCATTTTTCACCGAGGACACACTCTGTGGAACATCACCAACAGGAGGACCATTTTGTCCTCCTGTTCTGTTTAAGTCATTCAGTTCCACCTCATTATTGAAATCAGTCGTGGGGAAATCGTTTTCTGTGTCTGTAGATTTTATCACATGAATGTCTCTGCTTGGTTTCATGTTTCGTTTCTCGCTGACATTACAGGAGTCTGAGTCAGTGTGATTGGAGTCACTGTCCTCCAGAGGGCGCTGTTGCTGGGGGTTGACCCTCAATGTCTCCTGGGGTGGGGGCGTGTGCCTGACCACTGACAGGCGACTAGCCACAGTAGCACTAGGCTTTCGGATCTGAGGTTTGGTGACAGAGGAGGTTGAGGAGGAGGCAGACGCTGGCTTGGTCTTCCTCTTGACCCCGTGACCCTTGATTGGGGTTTCATTGGGATCCAGATGGAGATCCTGCATGGAAGCCCGGGCCACGGAGTGTCTGGTTGCTTTGGGTTTGATAGGGGTGGAGGAACACAGGATGTTTCCAGGCTGGAACACAGATGGCGCTGTCAGTGGGATGTTCATTAGTATGTTACTGGCTGTGCTGGCTCTCATCCCTGAGGAGGATTCACGTCGTAGTTCCTTCACCCTGCAGACAACAGACACATAGCAGTCAATGAATGGGAAAATAGTATACAGTATTACACTTATTCTTTAGTTACATGTAAAGAACAGAGAATAGCAAACATACATGTATAGAAAATCATACCTCACATAAAATTCACAAGAAAGAGAGCACTGGCACATGAGAAAATGTATCACATAAGAAAAGAAAATGTGAATTTCATGAAAAGTAAATTTCAGCTTAAGTGCATGTGACATAATTTTGTACTTGGTAATTGTACTGAATACAGGAAATTTATGTGGGAAAAATTCTTGTGAAAAATCATAGGAAGTGAGTTTCATGTGAAATTTCCAGTGAAATTGGCATGAATGCTCTTTTCAAATGAAATGAAATTCATGTGCGGATAGTTGGTTGCATTACATATTCATCAATTAATGAACAAACAGGTGGTTAGAATAATTCTGTTTTCATACAAGACAGTGCTCAATGTAACTCTTCCATCCAATTCATGCAAGACATTCATGATTTTACATTGAACTCTGTAGAATTTACAATATATCACTTTCAATACAGCATTCAGAAGTTACCTCTTTTAGTAATGTATATCACTAATACAGTTTTGATTGATTGAACAAGCAGGCTTTACCTGTCAGCGTATCTGAGAGTGTTGAGTGTGTGTTCACATGAGGACTGGATGGGGGAGATATTAGCGATCATACAGGTACGGGAATTCCCCACAAAGGAATCCTTCAGGATGTGGGTTAGCTTGCTCTGGCGGAACGGCTTGTGTTTACTCTCCTGGTCAATGGAGCGAATACACTCCTTCAGCTGAATGTGGAAATATAGGATGTTTTAGATTTCCTGTTAATTTTCTCACAAGTACATGTTAACAGAGGAAAATGGATGAACAATTTAGAAAAAAATCAAAATAAAGACTTTGAAATTCTTAACAATATGAACATGCCAGTAACAGTTTTCTGATATGTGACTTGGATTTAGGAATTTACTATGGACCTACCGCCAGGAGGCTTTGGTTAATTTCGGCTCCCTCCATGCGAGTTTGTTTGTCTGTGTCAGTCACGTCAGAAGCTCGCTCACTACCCGCCAGGTCAATGAAAGACATTCTATCAAAACAAAACACAGGAATCAGTTTCTGCCATGATGATAGAGCTCTGGAGAACCACGTTCTCCGTCTGAAATCACCACGCACAAAAATCAACGAAATATCAACACAACTTTGATTTATTTAAAATAAACAGTTTCAATCCTTTAATCACAAGTTCTGTGACAAGGCAATTCCTAAGGCTTTTGTGTTGGACAGTACAAGAGTGATAACTCCAGTAAAGATCTGAGCCACACAATGGCTGGTGCAGCATCTTGATCACTCAAGATGCTTGTTTGTACATGTATCAAACAGATAAAATTCATTATATGAATTGTATAATGCTTTTATGTACATGTACAGTATTTTTGCTGCATTATTCTATCTGATCCATAAACAAACCATTTTAAAAGACAATTTAAGAAGGCTTATTACCGTCCAAGTTTTTTGTCATTTGTGTTTCTGACTTCTAGCTGGAGAATGGCGTGGGAGCGAGACGAGTCCGGATTTACTCCAGTTGCTCCTTTACTCCGAACAGAATTACCATATTCCAAAATCTACAGGAAAAGGAGCAATTCATTTACACATTATATGCAGGGTTTTGTCAATGTATTCCCTATGAACATAGAGAATTGTAAGTTCTGTTGGTAATTTTTTGTAACTGAGAAAAACAGGAATCAATGAAGATAAACCTAGTAGACAATTTTAAGTTGAATTTGTTAATTTAAGGTTCAGCCTTGACAAACTGAACTGTACCGTACATTATATAAGATGAATGAAATGGGCAAACATGTATTACTTAAACATGATCAGCATTCTAAAGTAAAATATATCTGCATCTTAGTTCTATTACAAAAGTAAATATTTTAGGTTTTCTGTTAGAAAATAAATGATTCAGCGTGGGGAGCACACAGCTTTGTGTAGCATGCTGATAAGGTCCTAAACATCTATCAGATGGTCATTACTAAACCCTTCATGGTCTCCGGTCTTACCTGCAGTAGAGACTGGACGTCCGTGGCCTCCGTTTCTGTCAGACCGGCAATGCACACTTTGTGGGAACCATCCTCACGAGCATGGAGTCTGTTTTATAGAAAACTCACAATAAATATTGAGAAGTTGTCACCCCTCTTTTATGTACTGGCAGTTCCAATTCTTCTTCATTCATATCAGGCGGCACACATAAAATAGAGCTAATTAAAAACAGCAAGCTACTTAACCATCAAATAATTGTGGTATGCCAAATTTAAGAAAGGGGTAAAATATCTTACATACATCAGGGGTGAAAATGTCATTTGATTCGCTGCTTCTAGGGTTAGATTGAGGAGATACTTTTTAAAAACTTAACACAAGCACATCCCAGTGTGTTAGGAAATTCTGAAGGTTTAAGTCTGATCTCAGTTGTACTATCGCTGATTTTTCTACACTTGCAGTTTCCATCCGTCTTGAATTCCCAAAGACACAGTTGTGTTTAAAGAAAGATAATTTGAGATTTTGAAATTTGCCCAGTCTTAAAATGCCTGCTGACAAAAAGGATGAAAGGGGCAAAAATAAATGGTGGCGATTATTTCCCTGTATACAGTATTGAAAGGAAACTAGTATACAACATCTCAATGTTAAAAGTCAGTTAAAAAAACAAGGGGAATGAAATATCAAAACAAAAAATGTCTTTTTTATGCAATTTTCCTGAGAAATTTTTAAAAACATACATTTTACTAAATAAATTCTTATATTTACCTATTTCTTTTGTTCAGGAGGTCATACAGGTTTCCACAGTAAATTTCAAAATAGCTGACCCAGACACGAATACCCTGCCCATATCTCCCGGACTCTGTGATGGAGAAGATGTCATGTGATGCCAGCAGGTACAGGCCCGGCACCTCCCGTGAGCCAATCATAGTATGCGTCTTACCCGCTCCCGTCTGTCCATACGCAAAACAGGTCGCACTTCCTCTACAGGAAATATACAAGGGTTACTAGTTCATCACTACCACCACTGATGATGTTTAAGAAAATGTTAATTCAATTCACAACAATTTGTATATATATATATATGTATAACTTTTCCCTTTGCTTACCCTTCAAATATACAGTTGATAAGAGGCCTGGCCGCACGAATGTACACATCTTCATTGCTGCAGGCTTCATCAAACACTTCATCAAAAATGAATTCATGCTAAAACAAAAATGAACAAAATTTGATTTTCAGGATGAAAAAAGAGGTTTCTGCAGAAAATGAGTGAATAAAAAAAAAGTTATAATATTGTCAGAATATATATATTACAGCTTTTCATTGCATAATGATTTTCAAGCAAAAATGGCTAGGGTTATGGTGTGTTCTAAAACATATGGTTTCAATTGAAATATTGTTATTTTTGAAAAAGTTAAAATTCTTTTCAAGCTGTAGTTGGATATATGTAATGAAAAAATTAATAGTCATAGACTTTGAGTGAAAATGAAGTTTTGTTCAACATATAGTTACCACACCATTTAAATACATATATAAATACGAATAGTTAATTAGTTAATCTTGAACCACCTATTATATAAATATTTGATGAGAATGAACTTTTGTCAGTAGTTAGTTACATGCAACAGCTCTTGGGTCGGATTAAATAACTGACCTGTAGTGTGTGTGGGGTCAGATCCACCGCCACTTTCGGTTCATTGACCACTAGCGTGGTGGTGCTGACTGCTGCCACAATGTCCGACTCACCACACTTTATCTCCTTTTTATTCAAAGGTCTTTTACGAACACAAACTTTTATTTTTTCATCCCCACCCCCATGTTTAGCCGAAGACGATCTTGAACTTCTGACAGAGGAGCTAACATTTGTTGGCACTCCATAATTATAACCTGTCTGTTTCACACGCTGGTTTTTGGCTCTCTTTCTAACGACAGGAGAGGCAGGATTTAGATGTTTGGAGGCTGGTTCATAATCGGATTGATCGGATGAATCTGCCTCAGATTCTTCGTCACTGCTAGAGAACCCCAGTGCCTGTGCCTGGGCGGGTGAAGAGCGAGACCTCTCCACCACCCGTACATTGTTTGTTGGGGTCAATCTCTGACCGGCGTAATCCCCACCCCCACTTCCTGGGGCACGGTTCCGTTTTAGCGGTGTTTTCTTGTTTGTCACAGGACTCTGTCGTGGTGCTGATGAAATATACAGTGGGTCTGCGTCATTCACAGATTTGATGATTTCTATAAGGTCGATCAGCCGTCTACGATCTTGGGGAGAAGTGACCCCGATAGCATCACAATCTGCTGGGTCAAGTCTTGCCAAAGCTTCTGAGCGAGTTATTCCATTGATTCGAAATATTTCATAATATTTTTCTAGCCTTGCTTCTTTCAGACATTCATACAATGTCCCCATTGCTTTAACTTTGAATGCAACAATGAATCTGAAATATATAAAATTAATCCATACAAAATAAATGTAGCCTAAATACAATAAATATATTTTTGCCAAATCATTTTTATACTATACTATACACAGTAGAATGCACAAAATACTGAAAATAGTCAGCCTAGTTGTACAGTTTCGTCTTTGCTCTGAAACTATTATGATTTTGTTCAATGACATCTAATCTATTCTAAATTCAGTAAGCCAAACACATTTGTCATTGTGCAAGCATACCTCGGTTATAAACTTTCAAAACACGATCATGTGATAATCGCCCTAATAAACTTTTTGGTGTAATTGAACGAAAGAATATACGACAGTTTTAATGGCTACTTACTCAGGAATCCATCGTCGTGCCTAAAATTAAATTCTGACTTCAGGCGTTACGTCAGGTACCCTTGGCAAGCAGCCGAGATCGGGAGAAGACGGTAAGACGGACGCACTGGACATGTTATGACTTGTCGTACAACAAATCGGAAGTCGGCGATCCGCTTGGACATCTACATATTTTCTTATGTAAAAATGTTGACTAAAATGTAGGGTTTAAATGCATTGATAGAAAAATAACCGGACAGATGGGGGCATCAATTTTTAATGATGCCATGTAGCCACAGGAAACGATTTTTTCGCCATTTTAAAAGACGCGCTTTAGCGTGTCATGGAAACAAACTGAAATCCCTTTTACGGATAGTTACGGAATCTTATTTTGTTTAGAAGAAGACAAAGACGAATAAGAACGTTTCTTTACAATAAATCCGTCATTTATCGCACCAGACTATATCAAAATGTCTTAAAGCGCTCAAATATGAAATAGGCAAACCAATTAAACATGTCAGAACTTATATTAAACATGTTGAACCGCTATCCATGGCATTAGCCTACATATAATAAATTATAGGCCTATGAATTCATGCTATTTTACATCATAATTTTTTACCATCGCATAAACTGTTAAAGATTAACAAAACTTTTTTTGAAAGATCGCCTAGAATAAATATACAAAATCAAAAGAGATTGAAATAAGATATTTTTTTAAAGTAAGAATTTAAGGTAATTAATCGGTTTTGAACATACAGTACGCCTGCGTCGTCGCTAGCCACGGGTTTGATGTCCAGTGTGAATAGAATGAACATGCGGACAGCCCCTTTTGAAATAATGTCCGGATCCGTACAGGGATATAGAGTTTTACAAATATATTATGAAAATTATCTCCAGCACTGTTAAAAAACCCGATATAAGTCCATTTTTAAAAAGTTATCGTTGAATTTCATATACATGTACAAAATAAAAGTAATTTAATTTGTTATAACAAATAAGTTGAATTCGTAATATAACGGATTAATTATCATAATTTTAAATTTTGTTTTGTTAAATCAGGGACGTATATATACATCCCTGCCAGACAAATTAAACAATTTCTTAAATGAAATCAGGAACCTATATATATACCGGTGTGTATGTCCCTGATGAAACATTTATTTAGTAAGAAATATATATTTATTTAAGGAATGAATTCAATATTTATTTGTTTTATACAATATAAAATGAGGTTTGGGGCAGTTTACGCTTTATAAACCGCGAAACGGTTTATAAAAAGGCGTTAACTGTTTTAAACCATTTTATATCGTATAGAACTAATAAATATTGAGTTCATTGCTTATAATTTAATTTTTTTACTCTTCCTTGAAGATAAAAACGGTCATTTGACTTTTAAAGTGAGGTAAAATTGTACAAAATTCAAACGTAACGTCAGGCGTATTGATACGTTTTTGACGCTAGTCTTTCTATGACGTTATTCTTGATCTCAATTGAATTGTAGTCCATTTTTTATCAAATCCTTTCCAATTGCGTCACGTTCAATCGAGACAGCAACCGCAGTAGAATATCGTAATAACCTATTCCCTCCTTATTTCCTCTTCGATTTTTTTTTACATATCATAAAACAGTGGACCAACTCCATGTGAATTCATTTTTCTTTATTTACACTTAAGAGAAAATATTTGCTGCGAGAAAAAGTGGGGGTAACCCCCCCCCCCCCACCCCATTCTACGTGCCTGATCAATACTCAAAATACTCATTGGTATAAATAATCACAAGCAGAAAGTCATCGAACTTTCTAATCATGCCACTTGAAATATTTTAACGGCACACTTTTCTACATCCAGAAAAATGTTTCCAAGTTTTTAGTCATATTCAAATTCATGTTAAACTCTCTCTCTCTCTCTCTCTCTCTCTCTCTCTCTCTCTCTCTCTCTCTCTCTCTCTCTCTCATACAATCTAGCGGGTATTAACCTTACAGAGCAATTTTTTTGCATGATGGTGGCGAAAGTTCCAACATGTCCTTCCTACGTGTCTAACAACATTGCATATACGAAATTGGTAGCGACCAATCACCGAGTTGTTTCCATAAGATGAACGAACCTGTGTCTTCCTAAACTGCTATTATATTTAGCATTGAAATGAAAACTAGAGCAAAGCTCGTTGCAAAGCAACGAGTGGGTCTTCCGTTAATGTCGAGAGTAAATTTAAGCTAGATGTTCCTGTAAGAAACAGAGTTCTTAAACCAATAACAAGGGTAACTTAAGGAAGGAATCTTTTCTGGTTTTTGACTTGTCAAATGTAAAATTGATTAATTGTTCAGTAAATCAAGATGAAGGGAAATTAAAATAGTATATTTTTCTTTCTTTTTTACTATCATACATGTACATCTTGGCATGGAAAAAGTAATCAATGTTTAGAATCTAACAAGGACTATATTTTTGGCGTAATATTGGCGTAGGAAAATATCACATGTTCCGCAATTTAGAATTGCTGCAGATTAATGAGTCTGTTTTAGCATTATAAAAGCAATAACATTAATGTTGGATTTTTTTTTACTAATGTGGACTAATGCTATGATACCTGGGTTTCAGAATATATTTTTAAAATATGATTTGCCTATTAAATTACATTTTTACAAGCTTTTTAAAGCGCCCATTCTATACACTGATTTTTGTGAAAGAATCACTAAAATCAGTTTTCTCTCTTATTAAATCGTCAATATATAAGCTTTTCTGTCAATTTATATCTTTATATAAAGTCTTCATCATACATAAAAATCAGAAATATTTCATTATTGGAAGCATAAAAAAATAATCAACATTTCTTCAAAATTTAAAGGTATATATGGCGTATTTTTTTCATGCTAAGAAATATTTGATTGATTGATTTATTTAAATATGTTATTATAAATATAAAGATATATCTTTACAATAAATTACGCAGTTTATATCAATCGGGTTAAAAAGATATAGAAATTCATAAATAATTTTTATAATTATTTTCGCGTCCACAATAAATACAGCATTTGAATAAACCCCGCCTTAAATCGGTCACGTGATACCATGCTCAGTCTATCACAACAACAATGGCGACGACGAGAAAGATAGGTATACCCGTAATACCGTTAAGTTTGACAGACTTGGCCAAGAAAGAAAAAAAAGAGATAGACTGACAAGGATAGGAGCAAAGTGATGATTGTCATCGGAGACCATGTAGATTGATGGAATAGGAATTAAAGCCGAATTAAACTTAAGTTTAATAAGTTTTTATCATGAAGTTGTAGGGGTTTTGCTAGTCAGGTTCGTACGTGCTCCATGTGTTCCATGTCTTTACTTTATAAGTTATGAGCCAAAAGTGTATTTCCGTTTAGAGAAATTTTTGAATAAAGAATTAATAAACACTCTCAGTGCATGCATTCCTCAGGAGAGGGGGTATTCACTCATTTTACCGTGTCGTTGATGCTAAAATAGTGTTTCATTATACAAAATTAGCAATTTATATCGTTCTACATTAATGAATAAGGGAATACTAATGCTTCGGGTATCATCTGATATAAGAATTATCTAATTTAAGACATGAAAAACGTGATCCTAATTTGTAAACAAACTGTTCTTCCATCGTGTTTTCAACACTAGGTTTTCCCGCACTCATGCGCTGTGGCGTTACAAATGGCCGATAACATTAATATTCATCAGACGTGTAGCAAAGTTTAGAGACAAATAACTAATAAAAGAACATTTTTACGGGGTTAGAGTTTGTGAAACGTCTAATTATAAGAAGCATAATGTTTATTTTCACTAAAATTCATGTCAAAAATTTTACTCCAAATACGCCACATATACTTTAAGAAAATTAGAGGAAATGCGGGCTAAGCAATATAAATTTTGGCATAAATATTTATTCCAATTTAGTAGTATTAGCTGATAGACATTTTGATATTCAATCATTTCATTGAAGAATAGAATCTTCAAATATTAAACAAATGTCTACACAACTACAAAGAGCTACACTTATTTTTATCATCCTTTACGTTGAGGAAAAAGGTAGTGACCTTGACTGACCTTATGCGAAAACAAAAAGGTCAAATTTGATTAAACTGATAGAATCATTTGGTAATAAGATCCGTTTGACTGTGTCAAATTTCATGAATTTCTTATTATAAGAAGTATGTTTGATAACGAGAATACTTAAACAAATCAAAGTACTGAAGTACTGAAAGCCGGGCTCTTTTGGTGTGTCTTTATGCATATTGTGTGGTAAAGACTGAAATCTCTCTCTCTCTCTCTCTCTCTCATGCTTTTAATGTCGGCAGAGCGTCAGAGAGCGACCAAATTTTGTAAGCGGCTTTAAACAAATATATGTCTGTCTAGTAGAAAAAAGTTCAACAGTTGCTGCCTTGAATTTTGCAACATGCGTTATATATTCAATTCCCATTTCTTCAACGCGCAGCAAAGTAGTTCATGGAAATTCATGCGCATTGTATGTGTCCAAAATGCATAGTCTTGTTTTTAAAACAAGTTATTAATAAGAAAACTAAAAAGATAGACAATTCTCTCGAAATTAAAATGAAAGAGACAAACTGCCCTCAAAACGTGGCTCTTCGTGTAACTATTTGGTATAGCGGAAGCTTTTACTTTGACGCTGTTTGGTTTTTTGTTCACTTTTGAAGTTGTGCTATTTAAAGTAACATTTGCGATTTGCCTGCCGACAGCCAGGACTCTGCCTTCAGCAGAGCCCGGCTAAAAATTAAAAAAAATCGAATAATATAGTGGCTGCTAGCTTCAGCCTTGAAAATCAATATAGCTATATTGACAGAGGTATCATTGTTTCAGGAGTGGCCACCTGTCGGTCGCATTCTAAAATATACATACACAGGAACAGTTCGAGTGTTCTCAAGTTTAAACAATTATAGATAGGGAGAAAATACATGGAATTTACAGATACGGAAAAAGAGAGATTATGCAATGAATGCTGTTTCAACCCCTTCAGACTGTTCTACTACTGCGGTGTTTAAAGCTGACGACTGCATTCCGGTAAGGGTGAGAGATGTTTTATATTAATTAAATGAAAGTAATACTATGCAAGTAACGACATGAATGTTTTGATTAAAAAGAGCAGTTCTTTTCTGTTTCCGTTCCGATTTATGACATTATCAACGGAAACATTACAAACAGGGAAGTACTTACTATATTGATTTATTGCTGAATCAATGAACAACAGGAAAATGATAAGTCAATTGTCGTTAACGAAGGTCGGGGAAAGACTCGAATTGTCATGAAACTGTGGGGTTTAATGAGCTCGCTTCTTTCTGTTTAGGGTAATATTATTTTTTATACAGGACATTACGTATGTTCAGTTGATAAATTTATTCTCAAATATTCCAGAAAGATTGAAAGACATGGCCACGAACACAGCACAAGATTTCGATCGATGCACCACGAACATAGCACAAGATTTCGATCGGTGCACTACGAACACAGCACAAGATGTCGTTCGGTGCAGCATATGTACGGAAGTCGTCGCCTTTCTATGCGGGAGTTGTAATATTAACCTCTGCGGGCAGTGTGTACAGACACATCTAGACAGAAACAAATCTTTGAAGCATGAAATTCTTTCATACACATCAGAGTCTGTCCAACCGAAACCACCAGGTACCGGAATGCCAGGACCATCCTGGAGAATCTCGAAACCTTTACTGTCAGGACTGTAACGTCCCGATCTGTTCGCTGTGCCTGACTGCAAATCACAAACGACATGGAGCAGTGGAATTGTCGGAGATTTTGGGAAAAACCCGGAGCAATGTCACAGAAGATTTGAAAGAATTGCATCGTTTTGAAAGAGAGTATTCAATGATTGTCGAAGATCGGGATATAAAAATCAAGAAATACACAGAGCAAAGCAATCAAGAAAAGAGTTCTCTCAAAACCATAGGACAAATCTGGCACGACATCATTGATAAAGCAATAGAAACAATTGAACACAAACTGGCTGATATGGTCAATGAAGATCTTCAGATTTTACGAGTCGAAAAAGACAAAGTGCAGAATTTATATCAAATAATAAAAGGTTGTATTGAGCAAAACAAACATATCTTGAAAGAAGAAAAATCCTTGAAGATGCTTGAGTACAAATCAATCGTAGAAGAATTACGGCTTGTACCATCTATGAGAGACGTAAGACCACCCAAACTGACTTTGCCAGACGTGAAAAAAGAAGAATTCATTGAAAAGATTGTGTCTCTTCAGCCATCTGTACACTCAACACTTCCAGGTTTTACCATAAGTAAAACGGGCGATGTTACCATGGTTTCAACACAAATGATGATGGAAGAGCCAGTTGTTCTTGATGTTCTCCCAACAAAGTGTAAAAAAATTAAAGGAATCTGCTGCGAGTCCACGGAAAAGGTTTGGATTTATGGAGATGACGAAAAGATTAAACAACTAGACAGATCGGGTTTTACTTTGAAATGCTTCAGTGCCGCAACTGGAAACAGTCAGAAAGATATAGCGATGAATAATGATGGCAATATAGCATTCTCTCACAAGGAAGAAACATGCATTTATTTAGTAAACAAGACCAAGATCGAGAAGTTTGTCGATATGTCCGACTGGATACCGTATGGCCTCTGCTTCAATTCAGACGGAGAGTTGTTGGTGTGCATGCGACGTAATGATTATACAGAAAGCAAAGTGGGTTTATTCACCAAGGAAAAATTAAACAAAGAATTCCAATTTGATGAAACTGGGAAACCATTATTTTCTGTCAGCCGAAACAATATGTATATTTGTGAAAACGGAAATGGTGACATCTGTGTTTCTGACTGGAACGCATGCGCTGTGATTTCGATGAAAAAATCCGGAGAATTTCGCTTCCGTTATACCGGATGCCTATCGCGCAGCTTCAAAGAGTTCTATCCCCACGGGATCGCAACGGACAGTTCCTGTCGTATTCTGGTCGTAGATCGAGATAATAATTGCGTTCATGTAACCGACAGAAACGGAAAGTTCTTACGGTACATCACGTGTGGTTTGCAGGATCCGTTTGTTTTGAGCTTGGATGAAGAAGAAAATCTTTGGGTCGGAGAATGTGACAATGACTGCATCAAAATCATCAAGTATCTTAAGTGACTTGATAATAAAAGATTATGTCTTCTTTTTTTTTAACAAAACTATATATGGCCACACCAATAAAATTTCCTGTTCGTCGGACATTCAGTGTAAAAGGGTACGAGCGGGCGAGTGATTAAAAAATTATTTTTTTGTAGCCAGAAGTTTAAGGCGGAATGTAAATAAATTTAATTTCATCGGACAGTTATATTTCTACTATTTGTTTAAGATTTATAAATTTAAATTATTCAAAATGCCAAAAAATAGAGCGGAAATAAAACAGAAAACAGCACAATTTCCTGGATGCAGGAAATTAATAATTATGTATAATATTACTTGTATAATTTTATTCCAGTACGAGCGCGCGGGGTTCTACAAACAAGAAATAACATTGTTATTGTTGTGGCATATATATATATATATATATATATATATATATATATATATATAAAGGAACCCATTTTCCTGAAACAATTGAAATGCTTAATATAATTTTGTATATCTAACTATTATGGTTTTGCTAGATTGCTTGATGAATTACATATTTTTCATGTTTACGTTTCCTAAATTGAAGAAAACTATTTTTCACCATATCTTTGTAACTGTACAAGTATATTTGGGAATTAGATTTGTTGTTTGCAGTAAAAGGTCAGCGCTGTTGAATGTTTAGCTGTGAATTGTGGCTTCCAAAGTTTTTATTGTTGTATCATACCATTATGCTCATATACATTCTAAATAAATAACGTTTTACCTGTGTATAGTAATTATTCAATAAATTTTATAACATTTCGAAAAAATACTTCGACTTTTCTAAAACATTAGATGATTAGCTTAAAAAAGACCTGTGGTGATTTCAGGTTAATCAGCTTAGTTGTAGAAATCATATGAAGTCCTGAGCCAGGATACAATCACATGACCAGTTTTCTTTACTGTAAAGTTGCCCACCAGTTTACTTGCCTGAAATCTATTCACCATGTCTGATAGAACCATTTTAACAAGACCTTTGGCTTTCGATAGGTAGTAACTACCTTTTTCTTGCGTCGAAACAAGTTAATAATGAAGCTGGTTTCAAGTGAAATAACACGTTGTAAAAATAGTCAAAACACCAAATTTTATTTTTAAATAAACATTTGTGGGAAGACAGAAACATAAGCAGATTGAGTAGTCTTAGCTAGAAAGCCAGACAAATATTGTTTTTTTTCTCCAAAGAACCAAGGCTGGGTGGCCAGCAAAACGCGCAGTATTCAATTTGTCTGCACGGCCTGGTGTAGGACCGGCGACATAAAAAAATAATCATTCAACGCTATCAGCCTGTAATCAGATATTTATACCCTGAAAAGAAATTCCAAAGCTCATTCTCCTATATTTTATATAATTTTGCATCTCGATTAAGAAAGGTTAATCTGATTCCAGTGTCTCGGCGGGACAACAGCAGGGTAAATGCCATACATGTTTATATCGCTATTAACAATAAAATTACCAAAAAAAATTATAAATCAAGTTTAATTAAATATTAATTGATTTGAACATATATTATCGTACAAAATTTCAACTGGGATCGTACACAAGTTAAAAAACTTAGACCACCCTCTCCCAATAAAAGTATATAATACAATACAGATTATGTATACACATGTGCGGTCAACAGATCATATGGCAGTTATAAATACATTTTAAATGATGTACAAACATCAACTAAATCTTTTTGTGTCTTTAATATAACGATGAAGTAAAGAAGATAAATGTTTCCTTTCACTGACACTAATTGCGCTGTGGCCCCAAAGTAGGTTATGTGTATTAACAATATTAAATACTGTTGAACCATTAGAATTCGTGGTGGCTCAATTTTCGTGGTATTCGTGGGTAGCTCTCGCCCACGAATTTAAATCCTCGGCGAAAAGTAATTATAAAAGGTTTGGTTTACCTACTGAAACTAAAAACTGACTCATCCACGAAATTAGATCCCCACAAACAAGCAAAAAAACCCACAATCCACGTTTGTCCGTGCGTCTGTAAACTTTTTACATTTTGGACTTCTTCTCTAAACCCTCTTGACCTATTTCAACCAAATTTGACACATAACTCCTTCTGGTAAGGCAAATATAAATTGCAGAAATAAAAGATCGATCTTCATTCAAAGCGGAAAAAACCTCGAAAATGTACAAAAAGGGGGGTGCATTTTAAAAAATCTTCTTCTTCAGAACTGCTGTGTCAATTTCAACGTAATTTAGCATAAATATTCCTTATGGAAAGGGAAATATAAATTGCAAAAGTATGGGCTTATTCTTCTTCAATTCTTAGTTATTATGAAAATAATAATGAAGGAAATGCCTGTTTAGATCAGATTTTAACTTGGGGTTCGGTATTCCATTCTTCTAAAAGGGGACGATGTAAAAGTAGGTTCTTTGTTTAAAGCAGCCATGTTGAATGATAAATTGCGTGCAAAGAGTATCTTTGAAACATGCAAGATACATTAGAGCCGATTTTGTGAAGTAAATTGAGGTTTAATAGTTCAATGCGTTGACAGTTTTCATATTTAACGGTTGTATTATTTTAGCTTGTTTTGATTTTCGTTCATTTTCATATCATTTATGTTTTGTAATTTGGGGAACTATCGCCTGTATTTTGTAGTGTTTACGTATCAAATCAAACATAGACTTCGGTAAATCAGACAGTTGACTGTTTGCCTGCGCAAATAAGCAAAATCTGATATATAAACAAAGTACTAAATACAATTCATTCTATTGGTAATTCGGTATGATCTTTTGCCTAATGGTTGATTAGTGCAACGTGTTTTGTTGAGATGCTCAGCTTTTTCTCGAGTTTAATCAGTTTAAACAGAGTTTAATATCGCTGACGGAAATATGTAATAGCTAGGTATATAAATGATTCATTTTGAAAAATAAATCGTGCTCTATGTTTTAGTGCATGTCTCTTCTGTTTAATTGTTTACAATTTCTATTTACTAACCGTATTTGAGTGTTAAGCTTCAAATAATAAGCAAAAAACAGGGCTTTGTACACAGATATGAGGCCATTTTTTGTTTTCATTTTAGATGTTGAATAGGAAATACCAAGTTTAAAATCTAGCAAAATTTTTAGCTCTGTATTTTGCTTGATTGACGCTGAAATTTTGGTTGATCATACATTAGAAATGTCTCGCTAAACGTTTAATATTTGTACCAAAATTGATATGCTGTATACAGGGTTAGGGTTACTTTCTGGGTCCCCCTCTTAATACGATGATTCAGAATTATACGAAACCACATTAATTTCAATAGTTGTTCAGACACAATTAAATAAAAACGACACCATTAAGACAGCGTTCATAGTTTTCATAGTTCTGACACATTTTGTTACGGGGATAAAGGCATTATCGCTATTCCTTAGAAAATATTACAGCGTAAAATTATCCTGGTTTGTAGCCATTTGTTGTTATTAAATAAAGATGAAAATAATGGATGGGTCTTAGTAAAAACAGTGATATGCCTGTCAATACATTGTCTATAATACATCTTTTACATGTCACGTGACAACATTTTTCATTTCAGTGTATTCATCAATCAAGTGAGTAAGGTTGAAAAGTCACGGGAGTTTACGCCAGGTAAACAACAGTCGCTTATGATAGGGAAGACAAATTAAATTTTTGGAATGTTTTTAATTTGTGAAATTGAGCGCATACCCCTACAAAAATTTAGCTTCATATCTTGCATAGGATTCTCATATTTTTGGTAAAAATGGTATTACATAAAGGTACAGTGTCAAAGATCAAGTGTATGCAAAAATAAGTGTAAAATTCGAATACTTTACAATATTTATTTTTTGTTATTCTATCGAGGGGCCATATGGTACAATATCCTTTGAACGACCATATAAAGTCATTGTTGCTCAGGTGAGCAATGTGGCCCCATGGGCCTCTTGTTTTTTATTTCCTATGACAAACAATGAAAGGTATACATACGTTTTGATTATTGAATATTTTGTACTGAAAACGTAATTGCAAAACCCGGAATACTAGATAATCGCGAAAATTACAACATGATTCTCTTCTAGCTACAATACAAATAGAAAACGTCAGGTTTCAAGCCAAAAATTGGTTAATACATAATAAACTTAAAAAAACGAAGAAAACGTATAAATATCGATACTATCTTTCAATATATTTTATAACTTCTTAATCATCCCAGGGACCTGATCCCACTTCTATCTTTTTAAAGGTCCCTGTTTGCTCTGCTTTGAAACTTTATCTCGCAATGTGAACTTTTGAGATGGTTGACAGTTTTAATTGTCATATCTTATGCAAGAGTTTTTTTTTTCAATAATTTATAAAATAAATAACTGTCTAGCAATGTCTTGCAGCATGTTTGTACCCAAACAGCATTAGAAGTATTTAACTTCCCGATGTTTTGGACGACTACTCGAATCCTGTTTGAAAACGACGCATCTCAACACAACAGGAAATTCTTTATAGCATTATTATATAATTGCATGCAAATTGAGTAACGCGCGTTAGTGCGTTATGAAAATTTGTATGCACACATCGCTGCAGTTATGAGACTGTATACTTAAAAAATTATGATTTAATGCTTAAATTTACATTTTTATCTTCTTGCCGTGTCTGCAAATGTGATTCATACCATAAAATTCCTATTTTATCATAACGGTAAGTTTATATTAATGGAAGAGCCACTGTAACAGCCACAAGCGTGAACGTCATAATAAAACTCGTCATTTTAACCTTTGAGTACCCTGTGTGTATTATGTGTTATAACTGCCGTGGTTTTCAACACACGGAATATAAGGGAATAAGTCTCAATTTAACCTATTGATGTTCACGATATGCTATCAGGAAATCATGTTTATGAAAAAGATTTGATACGTCATTTTTTCGTAGAAATATAGCTTAAATGATCGGAAATATTACCGCATTGTTTTTTGCTAAACACGGACGAAATGACAGTTTTTCGACAGCGCTGACCAAATAACAAATTCTCCTCAGTGGGGTTGAACAGATTTTGATGGAAGCCAAATATCCTGAGTAAGTTAGATATAAATATATGTATTTTATGACTTTGATATAAAAATATGAATTGATTTAAATATACTTGGGATTATTATTAAAGTATTTAATTTTATGTAATTATGTTATTTGGTTATTCATACAAGAGGAAAAAGAACATCCTTTCTAATGGAAATTAGTTTGCTTTTCTGATATTTTTCACGATGTAATGAAATCTTAAATTGTCTGTTAACAATATGGCATTTGAACAGAAAAGACTGATGAGATAATATATTTTTCAAATAATGTGAATCTATATTAATTTCTCATTTTGACTCGAAAAGTTTGCCAATTCTAATAGACTGTGATTTAGTCAATGAAGAAAAAAGATCATCTGAAATATATTTGTATTTTCCCAAACCTTCATAAACGATTAACATTCTGCTGCTTTTAAAGCATTTTTTAAAATTTTAAAGTACAATGTAATTAACATTTATATTACTTCAAAGTCTTTTTTAATTTGTCACCGGAAAATACGGATTTTGGAAAGAATATAAATCATTGCTTTACCCACAATATCTTTTATGATAGTATTCTAGTCTGGATAAGAAAACAAACACCGTACTATGGTTTCATTAACATACGTTGACATCAACTTTTGTGATGCGTTGACATCAACTTTTGTTTTAAAAAAATCAGAGTTCTAACAATTTATTCTCTTTTCAACACAATATGTAATTAAAAAATTCAATTAAGTTAACATCAAATATTGTGTATCAAATCAACAACGTAATCAACGAAACTCGATATTAAAAGAACATGTATGAAACCACAATCTTTAGGGACACCTTGGCGCCCTCTTAACACTAATCATTTATTTCAAAAATTGTTTTTATAATCTTAGTGTTTTCGTTAATCTTTTCAAAATGACGTTAAGACTTACAATCAAATTTGCTGAGAATATATTATATTGTGTAGCATATTTTGCAAAATACATCCATTTAATACAAATTTATTGAATGAAATTTCAAGGTAGTCTATAAAGCCATGAATACCGCTCAAGATGTTGTTCGCTGCAGTCAGTGTACAGAAGCTGTAACACATCATTGCAAGATTTGTCAAAAAAATCTCTGTCTACAATGCAAAGATGAACACATCGATAAAAGCAAATCAACACCTCACGAAATTATCCCGTTCACGTCAAAGCATCACGAGTGGCAGAAATGTGTGGATCACCCTACAGAACTAAAGACTTTTTACTGTCAAGACTGTAAAGTGCCAATCTGTCAGTTGTGTCCGACTCGAAATCACAAACGACATGGTATAGAGGTTTTGAAGGACATTTGTGAAACTTCGCGGATGACCATCACAGGTGATTTGAAGGAGTTAAAAATCTTCGAGGTCGAATATTCAAAGATCATAAAAGGTCTGGAGGAGAAGGCCACTATATACACTGAGCATACCAATAACGAAAATAGTTCACTCATGAAACTAGGAGAAGAATTGCACAAAATCGTCGATAGGGAAATAGAAAGAATCCAAAAGCAGCTGGCCAACATGGTTAAAGAAGACCTGCAGATTTTGCAAGACAACAAAGACGAAATGCAAGGTTCGTATAAAAAAGTAAAATATTGTATTGAAAGAAATAATAGGCTCCTAGAAGAGGACAACCCTATTGAGATGCTTGAGTACAAGTCGAGCGTAGATGAATTGCGACTTGTTCCATCAATGAAAGATGTAAGCCCACCAAAACTTATAATGCCAAACATTAAGGAAGAAAAAATCATTGAACAAGTTGTTTCTCTTAAACCGTCTGTTCATTCCATTCTTCCTGGATTTACGATATCCAAAACAGGCGATATTTCTATGGTATCCACAAGAGTGTTAATGACGGAACCAAGACTTATTAAAGCTATTTTCACCCATGGTAAAAAATTGAAAGGGATCTGCTGCGAGTCGGACGACAAGGTTTGGGTCTATGGAGATGACGAAGAAATAAAACAGCTAGACAAATCAGGTTCTATATTGAATGTCTTCAATGCCGTTTCTAAAGGCATCCAGAAAGATATAGCGATAAATAAAGATGGTCATATAGCATTTGCCCACGAAGAAGATGAATGTATTTATCTCGTAAACAAAAAAGGGATTGAGAAGTTTGTTGACATGGCTGGGTGGATTCCATATGGCCTCTGCTTCAATTTAGAAGGAGATTTGATGGTATGCATGAGAACAAACAATCAAGAGGAAAGCAAAGTAGGAGTGTTTGCCAACGGGAGTCTAAAACAGGAAATTCAATTCGACAACACAGGAAAACCTTTATTTTTACCGGGTCGAAACAACATGTACATTTGCGAGAACGGAAATGGTGACATCTGTGTTTCTGACTGGAATGCTCGGGCAGTGATAGTATTGGAAAAATCTGGAGAATTTCGCTTTCGTTACACTGGATCTGATTCGCCAATTATCAAAAATTTCTATCCCCATGGGATCGCAACGGACAGTTGTTGTCGTATCCTGGTCGCAGACCGCGATAATAACTGCGTTCGGGTAATTGATCGAAACGGAACATTCTTACGATACATTAAATGCGGTTTGAAGGATCCGTATGCTTTGTGCTTGGATTCAGAAGAAAATCTTTGGGTCGGAGAATGCGACACCAACTGCATCAAAATCATCAAGTATCTTGAGTGATTAATAATACAAACATATCTCAATGAAGCAGTTCTGCGCAATGGTTTTTTCTAAATTGTTGTTAAAAATTAAGTCTATTTGGGTTTTTTTAACTTATAAGTATCTTATGATTAAAAATAGGCGAAACATAAACATGTTCATAGTAAGAAAAAACCCATAACGATGCCTGTAAGGGAAGACACAGTTTAAAAGGGTTAAAAAATAAGAAGGTATTAAACGGCTATTTGATGGAGAAGTTTTGAAATTCAATTGTACATACACATTATTGCGCTCTCGAGCGCTAGCAACTACGTTAGTCTTCTTCATTGGAATACGCATGCTCGACTCCATAGTAAAAGATTCTGGGACTACTGTACTACTGTAGATAAACTGTACCATTTTAATTTCGTTTTTTTATCTTCACAAGAAGTTTTGTGTTCTATTGTAAATGTCAAAAAGTAACAGTAGCTTAGGTCTTATAAAGCAAAGTTATTTTAAATATTATGATGAATAGCTAGCTTTATTCCTTCAAGCTCGGAAAACAACCTCGGATAATGTTTTCCGAGCTTGCCGGAAAGGCCCGAGACAATACGATTGCTACAAAACAGTACGAATTGTTCTTTAAAATTTTAAATACATAATGATTAAGGCACAGTCAATGAGCTATGCCATTGCCAATGTGAAGCCCACACTAGATTCACAATTCTAAATTGAGACCCCACTCCAGCACAATTTCAGTACACCACTGTGCCTTCCTATTGTTAATTAATCGATGCAGAAATTTAAACCAATGTTTTTAAAACCTGCTTCTGTGATTTATGATGGTTACAGCGCTAGCTCACCAGTCTTTTTAAAAGATATGCTTGTCAATCAATAATTTCAATAGTAAAACATTGAAAAAGTTATCATTCTTTTTCTTGATATTGAAACCTGCTACATGTACATCGAAATATCTGAAACATTCTGCATCAGAATAAATGATATAAACATGCTTCATAAGGAAATGTCAGCAGACAAACCTTTGATATTCAAGATAATGTACAGGAAGAAATCTTAATACTGGAAAACAAGCGTGTCGTTCTAATTCTATTCATGCAAAGGAGATCTGATTCTACTTTATACACACCTAACAATTTTTCCCTGTTTCAGTTACCTGTTTTCATTACGTCGTAATCAAATGTGAAGTATTATTTCGTATATAAACTCATTTTGTGCTTTTTTCAATATACTTGTACATGTTTATCTTGTAATTTTATCTTCTTCCTTGTTACCGTATGCTTAAATAACATGTAAACAATTTTATATGCTGTAACAATGTTCATTGAAAAAGCTGTATAAAAAGCAGACAAGCCCGCCTACTAGGCAGTGGGATATACGTACATCATATAATATTTATATGGATTTTTGTAATCCTTATACTTAAATAAATATTTTCCTTACTATTATTAAACTGAACATAAACAAGAGTTATTTATTCACTGTCTTGATACACCTGGTTTTTTTTTGATTTGCCATAAAACATATTTATTTTATAAAAGCTGGATGATCTTGACTATTTTTAGACTTAAAAAAACCAAACGCTTACGGGATATGAAGTTGGTTAGTCACGTATTCAAATACTCTTGGGCCTGAAGGAATTCTCAGAAGATATGATCACGTACCAACCACATTCGAATCTTTTTGGACGTTTTATAGGTATGTACGTGATCAAATCTTCAGAAAAGCCGTTTAAGCCCCACGGGATTTGATCAGGTGACCAACCATGTTCATGTTACGATGAATTTTTAACATCGCTGTTTGCTTCTTACGATTTTGTTTAAGAAAAGCAAATCGTCCAGAATTTTTAACTTTTTAAAGAGTGTTTTATGTTTACAACAATGACGCTGTCAAATCATAGCGCATGTAGTTATCATTATGACTTTGTTAAAATTTTAACAGAATTAAGACTTTTGCTATTCCATAGGCTCGAAAAAGAAACATATTTGCGAACGGAAATATGTTTAATGTGCACGGGAATTAAAGCACACTATCTATGCAAAATAAAATGCGAATACCTTGGAATTTTTACAAACAATTAACCATCTTTTCTGTTTTATTGATTATAGTTCTCTTTACTCCTTTTTAAAACCTTATAACTACAAAATTTAGTTTAATCATTTGGAAGTGCAACCCGAATGCCTCGATCGGAAAGCAACCAAACGTAACTTTCTCGGTCAGTATATATGCCCCAGTGGCAGATGATGAGCGATCGAAACTAATATGGCGACCAAATATTTTTATGAATTCATATCAGCTTTTAATACCAATAATTTACTTGGATTGTGTTGTTACATTGATCTACAAATAAAATACTTGTTCAAATTACATTCATTGTACATATTAAATGAATTCCCAACTTGATGGGATTAAAATACAAATATTATAAATAGCCAAAACCCTTAATAAATATAGCTCTAAATCCCGCTTAACAGTGCGGGAGTCCCGTTCCTAAAATAATCCTCCCCCTTTATATATTGCCTATAAACTTAAGTATAATAAATTGATTGATCAAATAAGATTATTTCATCAGCTCCCACTGCCAAATAATTAAGCATTTACCCAACGGGATATTTCGTCGGCCATTTCCCAAAGTATGGCTGCTGTCCAAAAGTTGACTTGACCGTTTGCTCTAAAATCAGCTGGCAGGCGGTTATAAAGCATTGGGCTCGGCCGTTATGACGTCATACCGCATGCTATACAAACCCGCCATTATGGGGAAAGCAGTAAACATGATGGGAGAACTGAAACACGTGAATAACGGCGTTTTGACGATATGTAATATGTTTTACGGTGCTACCGTTCTGGCGAGCGCAGCAAGAATTACACATACTGTACCTTGCATCATTGTCAACTTATAGTTTTAGGTATCAACGAACATCAAAGAATTTTTGAGAGAGTATTGCTCTACATTAAGTATGCCAAAGGTACTAATTTTAATGGTTATGATACATACAGCGCAACCCCCTACCCAGAGAGAGAGAGAGAGCCCTGTACCTGTTTGTAGGTGTGTAATTTCCCACTTTTAAATTTAATGGTCTGACTATATGCAATATCTACATAATTTTTTTACCTGTTTATTTTTATTTTATTCCTTTTTATATAGTTCAAAATGTCCTATTGTTTATTTCCTCCCTACTCATATACTTACCTGCCTACTGTACATGCATGCACAATTAGTTTAAAAATGGATCGATATGGCAGTAAAGTATGGCTCTTGCTAGTATATATATATAAAATCTCTATATTAAAAAAAGATATGTCAATGAGGCATGTGTCGGAGACTATACTGAAATAGCCAGTACAGAAGACTCATTACAGATGTTTGATCCACCTCTAAATTTATCGCGAGTGCAGTGTGACGTCATCAATGACTTTGTTCGTCTTTGTTTACGTTTCTCGACTCAATACGAAGGTATGGAAGCATGTAACAAATCTTCTGAGTCTCGCCAAAGCTAATGCGGTACTCAAAACGTGTCTTCAAACCTTAAGACACCGTAAATTACGAGTTAAAAGTCGGCCATTTTTGGCATAGCACCACGGGTGAAAACATTAGAGAGCATTATGGGACGTAGACAAAAAATTTTGTTTGATGAACTGTAGGTTTAGCTCGTTCTTTTTCCCGCGCACACTGGTTCTTAGAGCTCGCTTCGCTAGCCGGCGCTGCGCGCCGGCGAGCTGCGCTCGCTATTATCGAAAGGCAATAGAGGGAGTTGTGATTGAGGAACTTAATGCAACGAAAGGGTTTAAACGATGCATGGAACCATAAGACCAAATGTGTCGTCGAGGAAACTCGGGTAAATCACTCTCGTTAGTTATGACGATACCTCGATCGGTAATTATATCAATATATATCAATGTGATTTAATATCATAAAAACATTAATCATAATTTAATTATTTTCCCTTGTATGAATTGTGTGGGTTTTCACTTCTTAGTTTATTAACGCTTCTAGGGATATGAATGGTATGACAGATGTACGAATTTATATTAGTAACATTTATTTCATTAATTCTGAAAACGAGCTTCAAAAAAACAATTCAAAATAATATAGAATTTCAATACGCTTTGTATACACTGAAACTTGTACTAGCCCACAATGCCTTGCAACTCATTCACCTGATTGGTTTGTCAATAAAAGTAAACATATAGCTAATTTTGTATGCAACTTTATGCCGACGTTACAAAATTCAGTGGTCTCGACTTGTTAAAGCCATACACGCTACAATTTGCATCAATTTTAAATGACGGAAAAATACATGTGTTTGCTGACTTGTAAAATTTACCTTATGCTGTCCATGATAAAGCCCAACTCGATCACGTAATAAAAATATCATATCTTAAGGATGTTGGCACCTGAAATAATAGTAATGTCAATCATCCGAAAACCTCTTGGATATAAAGATGGGCACCTAAAATGTTCATTTAATTTATTTGTGACCCATGTCACATGGCATTTTTTGGAAATATAGGGCCCCAAACAAAAAAAAAATAGTTTTTCTGAATTTTTTGCTAACATTTGACATGGTAATTGATGATTTGAAGAAATCAAACAAATTTTTATAGTTTGAACTATTATTTAGTTATGATTTTAATACAATATAAAGTTGAACACCTGACTATAAAAGTAAAATCTAAGTCAAAGTTTAAAAATCCTTGCTTTACTGGTGGCTTAAAAGGCCAGTACATCATGAACACAACAACAGATGTTACAAAATTTTGAAGCAATCAAATTATAACGCAAATAAAACAAATATAGAAATGTCATCTTTCCAAAACTTTGCATACAAAAAGAAATACATTTAATGTCTCATCTAAAAGTAAAACAAGTTGGGGTCACATCTAAAAAATTGAGATATAGCATGAAATAAGCTAATTTTAGGCCAAAATTGGAGATATTTTTTTCTTAACTTCTATTATACATAAGCAAAATATGCCAAAATATATCAATATTAATCTCAAAATATTGCTTAAATATGTTTTTAGATCAAAACGAATATATCGTAATACACAAACTATCTAGAAGTTCGGTCTGCGCTGAAAATTGGGAAGATACAGTAACAGTACTCTTAAACTAGTGGTTTATGAGAATTGTTCATTACCTTCTTGAAAACCTTCCGCCACAAAATATAGTCCCTTTCGAAACTCTGTAAAAATGTATTTTTTTGAACAATTTTATTCAATAAAGTTTTTTTGGCTGTGTAAAATGTAGATATACTACTAGAATTAATATGCAGAATTTTCAGACTAGAGGTGACCCAAAATGGCTACCCAAAACCTAAGGAGCGAACCTCTTTAAATACTAAAAAATATTCATATTCCTGCCAGGAATGTAATGCCTCCTCATTAATATCAATAATGAAGGTTTAATTAGATGAGGGGTTCTGTGTTAATATCTTCCCCAAAGAACAATGTCTTCCATGTGATTTGGAGCGACAAATTCAACTTTTAAAGACGTGAAAAATGCTTTTTGCAGTGCAATTGATTATATTCTAGGAGGCTAAGTTGCGATTTCTTACAAAACTAAGTAAAAAACCCCAGAGAATTGCAAACCAAAATATTTTGATTGTAATCATTCACCAATTGCATGTAAAAACTGTTACGTGCCGCTTTGGTTTATTCATATCAGTTAGATTGAAAACAGACTTGTAAGGATAACTCCGATTTGCACTGAATTTTATAGACCAAGATTTTGAAAACCGTTTTCTACAAGAACTTCTTTGAATCAAGTCATTATAAATATTTTGTGTTTGATGACACATGGATTAACACTTAAAGACAAATCATGAATAGCTTCGAAATTATAAAAGTTCAAAATGGGGATTTATTAGAGGTTAATTTTCTCGTATTTTATAAGTATTTTTGTCAAAACACGCTGCACAGGGAAGTATTTGCATCTACAGAGCATGTTAAGATACTTAGAAAAGGCTGTTAAAACGGATGCTGTTTCATCAAGGAACAAAAATACAAAAGAACATACAGGGTAAGTTTTATTTTAAATATTTCAAACAGGAAAACATCAAATATGCTGTTTAAACGGTATTGTTTGGACTCTGTTAAGTGATGCTCTGCTTAGCATTTACAAATTTTTTGATAAGGTAAGTGCATTTTCACCATTAGATTTACAGTTATTAAATAATGATAAACTAGATTCGAAATATTCTCAATTTTACTTTAGGTTATCTGAATAATAAGGCCATGAATACAGCCCAGGATGTCGTTCGATGCGATCTTTGTACAGATGTTGTACAACATTATTGCAAAAGTTGTCACGTTAACCTTTGTGGAAACTGTAGGAACAAACACAATGACAAAAACACATTAACAAAGCATGAAATTGTCCCGTTCACTTCCCAGCATCTGAAACAGGAATATAAGGTACAGAAATGCGAGGATCATCCAAAACAAGAGAAGGATCTCTACTGCCAAGACTGTAACGTTCCAATCTGCTCACGGTGTCTAACCGGAAATCACAAAAGACACGGGGCAGTGGATTTGGAGGAAATATGTAAAATAACTCGAAACTCCGTCACAGAAGATTTAAAAGAGTTATATCACTTTGAGAGAGAGTATTCAAAAATTGTGAAAGATATGGAAAGGATGGTTATATCATACAAGGATCATTGCGATAAAGAAAATGGTTCTCTAAAGAAATTAGGACAAGTCTGGCACAAAATCATTGATAATGCAATAGAAAAAATCGAAAATCAACTGGCCGACATGATCAAACAAGACCTGCAGATTTTGCAAGACAACGTAGAGAAAATACAATCTTCATATCAGAGAGTGAAACAATGCATCGAGAGAAATGAATACATTCTTAAAGAAGAAAACTCCTTTCAGGTGCTCGATTACAAGTCAGACGTAGAGGAATTACGACTTGTTCCATCCAGGAAAGAAGTCAGCCCCCCAACACTGATATTCCCAGACACCAGGAAAGAGACAATCATTGAGCAAATTGTGTCTCTCAGGTCATCTTTTCAATCTTCTCTTCCAGATATTACAATAACCAAAACGGGCGATGTTTCAATGGTATCGACCCGTGTATTAGTTGAGAATCCAGCACTCATTTCAGTTATGTTCACATATAGCAAAAAATTGAAAGGAATCCGCTGCGAGTCTGATGACAAGGTTTGGATTTATGGAGATGATGAAAAGATTAGACAGCTAGACAAATCGGGTTCTACGTTACAATGCTTCAATGCTGTGTCTGGAAACAGTCAGAAGGATATAGCTTTGAGTAAAGATGGTCATATTGCATTTTCTCACAAAGTTAACGAGTGTATTTATCTTGTAAAGAAAAATGGATTTGAGAAGTATGTCGATATGGCTGGCTGGATTCCATATGGCCTTATGTTCAATTCAGACGGAGAGTTGATGGTCTGTATGCGACGTAATGATTATACAGAAAGTAAAGTGGGTTTTTTCACCAAAGGAAAATTAAACCAAGAATTCCAATTTGATGAAACTGGGAAACCATTATTTTCTATCAGCCGAAACAATATGTATATTTGTGAAAACGGAAATGGTGACATATGTGTTTCTGACTGGAACGCATGCGCTGTGATTTCAATGAAAAAGTCTGGAGAATTTCGCTTTCGCTATGCAGGAAATCGGTCTTGTAGCTTCAAAGAGTTCTATCCCCACGGAATCGCAACGGACAGTTACTGTCGTATCTTGGTCGTAGATCGAGATAATAACTGCGTTCATGTAACCGACAGAAACGGAAAGTTCTTACGATACATCACGTGTGGTTTGGAGGATCCGTTTGTTTTGAGCTTGGATGAAAACGAAAATCTTTGGGTCGGAGAATGTGACAACAACTGCATCAAAATCATCAAATATCTTGAGTGACTTGAAAAGAAGAAGTCTTTGTTTCTTTTTTGACAAAACAATTTTGATAAAGCAATACGATTACATATTTATATCCTATCTTGCTATGACTTTAAGGGTTTGTGCATCCTTGATACAAACAATGGCATGCGCTTGTAACACATTCTCTGTATCATCGCACTTTATCTCACTTTTCCAAAACATCTCGGATCATTTTCTTTTTTGTGGTGCATATCTGCAATCAAAAAAAGAACATCATGAAATTTATCACACCTTTCATAAAGATCATGGATCAGGCCTTGACATAAACATTTCACCCTGGAATCTTATTTATAAGTTACTGATAAACAAGTTGTTAAAACAGAAAATATCAACAATCTCGATTGAACTCACATTTCCGTAAATTCTATTGTCAATACAACGATCTTTTCAGCAAATACAATCTTCCACTGGGCTGCATGCTGACAGGCGTTTTTGACTGGCGTTTTTCATACTTATTGTCAGACCATAATTAATCACCTAATTGTCTACTGACTTTTCCGTTTTCATGATTACGACAAAGAACACACGGCGGGTGTGAGCGGTTAGGAAAGGATGCTCACTCCTCCATGACACCTGATTCTAATTCTATTTATTTTAGAAGTCCGTGTTTGCTCTGATCCTATTTAGTTTTTTCCTTTGGTCTTTTGATTTTCAACACTGTTCGCTATTACCACATGTCATTTTTATAATTAATTTAAAAAATCCGAAAGTGACGAATAGCAACCGATTTTTTTTAATATCAATAAATAAAATTTAATTAAAAAATTCCCTTACAGCATGTTATAAATTTTTAAAGGATGATTTCCCAATCCGTATGTCATTAGCCCTTTTCTATATAATGAATTATAGAAGTTTGATAATTTTCAAGTGAAAACTTTAAAAAAATGATGCTTGGGTCATTGTTCATTGCAATGTTTGATGCATTCATGATGATTTTGTAGACCTAGTTATCGTGAATTTCCTTATCGTTTATAAGACTGTCCTTCCAATGAATAAAATTGTTGGGCCTTAGTCGATAGCAGATATGTATAAGAAGATTGGTCAATACTCGTTTGAATATCAAGTGACATTGTTTATCGACATAATCTCACCAATTGAGGAAATACTTAACAACCGGAAATAGCCCCCGTTAAAAATACAATTTACAAAACAATTCGTGTGCAAAAATGAAGGTTCATTCCATAAATAAATTGGGTCAAATAAACTAGAAACAGTTGATAATTATAAGAATCTGGGAATAACATTTACTTACTCAGGAAACTTTGTGGAAAATGGAGAAAGGCTAGCTAAAGCAGGGGGGCGTGCTCTTGGGAAGATTATTTCCTCAATACATAATAATAAAGACTTTAGGTTTAACTCATACGAGAAATTATTCTACTTATGTGTCATTCCAGTTTTGCACTATGCATCCAGTGTCTGGGGGGTCCAAAAAAATTCAATCGATAGATAATATTCAAAATAGAGCAATTCTTTATTTTCTTGGAGTTCATCGTTTTGCGCCGACTTTGTCGGTTTATGGAGACACTGGACGGATACCTAGTCAATATAGACGTTGGATTAATGTAATTAGATATTGGAATAGAGTGTTGTCCTTTGACAATGAACGGATCACAAGAAATAAATTTGAAATTGATTACCACAGATGTAGGAATAATTGGTGTAGTGATTTAAAAGAAATTTTTCACTGTTTAGATTTAGATTACTACTTTGACAATAGAATGATCGTAGACACAAATATAGTTCAATCAAAAATACACTTTTTCTATTCAAATTTCTGGAACAGTGAGATTAGCAATATTCCAAATCTACGTACTTATGCACTTTTTAAAAAAGTTTTTGGTAGAGAAAATTATGTAGTTCTAGATATGCCTAAATATCTGCGATCAATTTTGGCTCAGTTTAGATGTGGGATTTTACCATTGAGAATTGAGATGGGTAGATACCACGGTGAACCCGTTGAAGAGCGAATTTGTACTTTTTGTTGTAAAAATAGTATAGAAATCGAAATTCACTTTTTATTACATTGTCCTTTATATAACGACTATAGAAGAATCCTTTTCGAAAAAAAAATGGGTTTTATCAATTACTAGATTTGTCAGATACAGAGGCAATAATTGTTCTTATTTCAAATTATCCTCGGCAGGTTGCCAAATACTTATATCATTCTTTTACACGTAGACAATCTTTATTGTTCCGAAAATAAACGTATACTGTATTATATAAACTATGCAAACTCAAGGTTATAAAGGAAGCATTATACTTATAAATGATTATTTTCAATCATATCTTTGTTTACCGCTTGATGCTGTGCTATTTTCTTTTCTTTTTTCATGTATTATGTGTTCAAAGTGGCATATAGGCCCGACGGGCTGGGTGTTTAATCTATGCTGACTATTGGTAATATAACACCTGGAAATGTATACACATGTCACTATAGATAAATAAATAAATAACTTACTTACTTACTTAATAGTCTCATCGAAATTTTTATCATGCCGGGTTCAGACAAGTACAATTATGAGAACTTAAACGAGGTCACACTAGATAAACATCAATTTGTAATAATGGAGGCCAACTTGACTTTTGCATCTTATAAAAAGTTACATATGAATGCATTCACAGCAAAGTATATTTTCTTTCCTTTCACAAATATTGATTTATTTTGAAAAAATGCATTGACCAGCTAAAGAGAAAACTGTATCTAAATGCACTTGTATGTATGTGGCATAACTAAACGTTTTTGGGGGAACGTATGTAAAAAACGAACCCCTGCCATAAATAATACTGCAAAAATTCCAAATGATTGCCTCATCGTGAATAAAAAAGAATAACATGTGGGTACATATATCAAAGATGAAATTAATAAAAATAAGAAAGAAATTACAAAATTTATTTTTTGTCAATTTATCGGGGCAAAAAATAAACATTATTCGTTTCAAATTATAGAATTTATTTCATGAACAAATGAACAGTTTTAAATTGTGACCATGATAAATTCACAATCCACAACACTTAAAAATAATGTTGTTATGACGTACAATATTAAAGACAATCGAATTTCGTTGCTTAGGTAAAAGAGCTAACAATTTCAAAAACCTACATATTTTGAGGTTGTTGAAAAATTTTATTCATACCAGTGACATGATACATATGTGCTAGTTCTTCCATTATATTTTCTAAGCAACGGTAGTTTTATGTAACTTGGACACGATTTTAGATCAAAATTAATTTCTTATATTTTAGATATAAAATAGTTTCCTTGCACATTTTGAATGATTGACCAAAATTTTAATGTTATAATTTAAGTTGTAAGAGAGATACAATGGTAAGAATTCATTGCTATATAAACAAAGCTCGAGTATTATCATTTTAAACAAATAATGTAAAGTATGGAAATACCATTGCTTTGACAAAATAACTCGTAAGAAACAAGGCAAACTTGTTTAATGTGTTTATAAAATTTAGTTTAATCATTTGGAAGTGCAACCCGAATGCCTCGATCGGAAAGCAACCAAACGTAACTTTCTCGGTCAGTATATATGCCCCAGTGGCAGATGATGAGCGATCGAAACTAATATGGCGACCAAATACTTTTATGAATTCATATCAGCTTTTAATACCAATAATTTACTTGTAATGTGTTGTTACATTGATCTACAAATAAAATACTTGTTCATATTACATTCATTATACATATTTATGAATTCCCAACTTGATGGGATTAAAATACAAATATTATTAATAGCCAAAACCCTTAATAAATATAGCTCTAAATTCCGCTTAACCGTAACTCAATATCTGACTTTCAAATTTTGATAAAGCATTAAAAATACTCAAATTAACAATTCTAAACATTAAAAATCGAAAATAAATTAAAAATTTTGAGCTCAAATCGTGTCCAAATTCCTTTAATTATTAAATGCTAAAGCGCGGTATTCAATTTGTCTGCACAGCCTTGGTATGTTATAAGGCGACCGACGACATTAGAAAATAAGCCTTCAATGCTTATATTTATATTCAAATCGCTGTTTATTTGTATGAAGTATTTGATTTGTATCGTCGCTTTTAAGCAACTGTATACGTTCTTAGTCAAGGATATGAAACATACACGAAACAGCCATATTAACATGTTACTAAGTTCTCTTTTGCGACCAAACATTTAGTGCGAGAAGCTTTGCTGAGATTGGATTTAACAAATTGATTTGATTAAACTGTTATTTTCAAAAGTACATATCAAATTGGTTTTGTAAGTCAAAACGTCGAACGTTTCATTTAATCTTACAATGATAAATATATTTTAAAAGCGTGATGATATTTAAATTTGTGTTTATGCGGCGTGAAAATGCTAAATGTGTTTACATTGTACTAAATCATCTCAGCTAGTATGCAAGACTTGCAAGAATGACCTAAACGCTTGTCATGATATGGACTCACACTTTCCTAAATCAGCCATTTACAATATAAGATGACTTAATTTTATATACGTGATCATTAAGTGAGTAGGTTATAAAGTGTTTTTTTTTTTTTACAGGAAATTGAACGTTGCAGATCTCCAATGCAAACATGTGAGGAATTATACATGGAATGTATATATTTATGTTTTAATACATTTGATATGAAAGTTTAAACTGTTTTCCACTTACAGCAAAATAAAATGATTTGAATTCTGTTTTAAACAAGTGCATGTAAATTTTCTTTTTTACTGGATGTTCAATTTTTGTTAGCCTTGTAACCAACGCAACATGTGTCGATTTTCTTATCTCCAATGTTAAATTTAAATCAGCTAAAAATTATTAGTTTGGTTTGTTGATAACTTCTGTGTTATTAAAATACAGGAATAAAATCACATTTTGAAATAATTATCGGTTTTAAAAAAAAATATAGTCTTAAAAATTTGATTTGCCAAATAATTAACTGGTATAATTAAATCATTGACGATATAGTATATTTAACTTTCTAAATTTTATTAATTATAGATGATACAATAAAATTTGTAGTTTCTAGATTTTTTTGAAGATGCTAAGATTTGTCATTTTCTATATTTGATATCTTTCACCATGGCAATGATCATTTTGCTTGCTACTTTTTATATCAATTTTTATCAATAAATAAACAAAAATAACAAAAACAAAAAACATACAAAGCAAAATATGCATGTCAACTGCCTTTGACTTTCGGGCAGATCATGTAGTCTTTGGTTAATATGCAAGAATTTTGTCAGAGGTTTTTTAGTAACCAACTTGTGTGAATATGTATCATATTAACTTTTTTTTAACAAACGAAACTTAGATAATACTTTAACATGAATTACTTACCTATATATGTAAGTGTTATCACATGTCATAAAGCGCTGTAACAGGAAACATTTGTCACAGAATAGGTGTTAAATCTATCATATATCATTACAATTGAATTCTTATCTAATCGATATAGCACTTCATGTAATATGATATTCTATTGCTGTATTACAATGACCAAGTTTTTCCATCTAATTTAAAGATTTTTAATTTAATCAACCGAATTTTTATTTTTTATTTATCAAAAATCAAAATACATTTTCAAAAAAGTAATCTTTTTTTTAGAACATACTGTAATCAGAATGTCATAACAAGCAAAGAATAAGACTGATGTATACGTTCTTTCAGTGCGTGTGGGTGTGTGTGTGTGTGTGCGTAGAGCCGTAGAGTTGTCTTTCACTGGACACATTAAACCGATTTCCAGCGAATTTTTCGGAGTTGATTTTAATCAACTCTCCTATGCAGTCACTCTGACAAACCGAAACTGAAACAGTGTTTGGACCTAAGCACAAATCATCACCGCTGACAAGACTTAGTTCTTGAAAATAATCGATAAATTTGATGTAATGTACACTGAAACATTTTTTTTAAAGGAAACCTATTTAAAAATACATTGGAAATAGTCAGGTTTTAAATAGTACGAACAATTTAGAAGTTTTTTGCAGTCGTATGTATTCCTACGCCAGAGTTCAATCAAGGGCGAGTTCGATCATTAACTAGAGTTAAACCACGGTAGAAAGGAAAACTTATGGTGCGCAGGTCTGTGTTCGAACGCACATTGGTCGATGTCTGCTTAAAAAATGAGAAAGATGTTAATTGCTACTCATAATTTTACTGTTCATGAAATGGGGCGGACAATACCTTGTAAACACATTAAATCTTATGTGTGCGCGCTAAAGTTTGAATTAATGATTTAATTTGTTTCCCCTTATCAAAACACGAATTTCTGTCCCCATTAAGGATCTAGAGGGCTGGCCCTTGAAATATTCAATCATTTGTATCTCAAAAGTGATCAACAATTTTAGATGGGTGTAAGAACAAAAAATGTTAGTATTTTTTAAGACCTTTTCAAAGAAATCAAGAAAGCCAAGGGGCCAAGGCACTCTTAAACTCTATTACAAATAACTTAAAAACGATAAAGATTTTGTAATGCATTACAGAAGCAAAGTTGTTGATTGTAGCAATATTTATCTGGAAAACTCATTGGCACACCCATTTATTACGTAATTAGGGATTTGTATACATGTACATTATCTGAAATGTGTGTGTGTGTGTGGGGGGGGGGGGTTAATTCTGAAATTTTATCGATTATTCATGGTATGATTACGAGATCGTATCTAGTTTTTTTAAATTTCTATTAATAACACTACACTTAGGATAACATTATTTTCCCAACTTATGACCAGTACTGTATACACAAAAGTCAATATTGATTTGACTTCTATTCAGCAAAGACGTATTTATGACTTTTATCCAGGCGAGCTTTACTGCTCGAAGTTGTCAATGCTCGTACAAAATTATTGAGCAATAATCAATATGATTTTAATTAAAATGTGTCGATAATAAAGTAAAATATAATTTTCTGTTCGAATACTCTCAGTACTTTGATGAATTTCCTAATTAGCTGCTAGCTTCTATGGGGTTAGTGGCTGCTTTTAGTGGCTGCTAGCTTAAGCTTGGTAAATCAATATAGCTAAATTGACAGAGGTATCATTGTTTTATGAGGGAACAGCTGACGGTTGCATTCTAAGGAACAGTTCGAGTGTTAAATATCAATGTGTACATACTTTTATATTTCTCATTTTTTTTAAAAACGTAAACCCGGATATTATAGATAGGGAGAAAATACATGGAATTTACAGATACGGAAAAAGAGAGATTATGCAATGAATGCTGTTACAGCCCCTTCAGACTGTTCTACTACTGTGGTGTTTAAAGCTGACGACTGCATTCCGGTAAGGGTGAGAGATGGTTTATAATAAATAAAAGTAATACTATGCAAGTAACGACATGAATGTTTTGCTTAAAAAGAGCAATTCCTTTCTGTTTCAGTTCCGATTTAAGACATTATCGACGGAAACATTACACACAGGGAAGTATACTGACTGTATTGATTTATTGCTGAATCAGTGATCAACAGGACGGAAAACGATTAGTGGATGGTCGTTAACGAGGGTCGGCAAAATTTAGAGTTGATGTTGCATAATTTTGGAAACAAGACTCGCATTGTCATGAAACTGTGAGGTTTAATTTGCCCGCTTCTTTCTGCTTAGAGTAGTATTATCTTTTTTATACACAACTTTACGTATGTTCCGTTGACAAATTTATTCTCAAATATTCCAGGAAGATTGAAAGACATGGCCACGAACACGGCACAAGATGTCGTTCGGTGCACCACGAACACAGCACAAGATGTCGTTCGGTGCAGCATATGTAAGGAAGTCGTCGCCTTTCTATGCGGGAGTTGTAATATTAACCTCTGCGGGCCGTGTGTACAGACACATCTAAACAAAAACAAATCTTTGAAGCATGAAATTTTACCATACACCTCAGAATCTGTCAAACCGAAATCAGAGGCATCAGATTGTAAGGACCATCCCGGAAAATCTCGTCACCTTTACTGTCAAGACTGTAACGTCCCGATCTGGTCGCTGTGCCTGACCGCAATTCACAAACGACATGGAGCAAAGGAATTGTCGGAGATCTTTGAGATCTTGGGAAAAACCCGGAGCATTGTGACAGACGATTTCAAAGAATTGCATCGTTTTGAAAGAGAGTATTCAATGATTGTCGAAGATCGCGAGATGAAAATCAAAAAATACACCGAGCAAAGCAATCAAGAAAATAGTTCTCTCAAAACCATAGGTCAAATCTGGCACGACATCATTGATAAAGCAATAGAAACAATTGAACACGAACTGGCTGATATGGTCAATGAAGATCTTCAAATTTTACGAGTCGAAAAAGACAAAGTGCAGAATTTCTATCAAATAATAAAAGGTTGTATTGAGCAAAACGAACATATCTTGAAAGAAAAAAACTCCTTGAAGATGCTTGAGTACAAATCAATCGTAGAAGAATTACGGCTTGTACCATCTATGAGAGACGTAAGACCACCCAAACTGACTTTGCCAGACGGGGAAAAAGAAGAATTCATTGAAAAGATTGTGTCTCGTCAGCCATCTGTACACTCAACACTTCCAGGTTTTACCATAAGTAAAACGGGCGATGTTACCATGGTTTCAACACAAATGATGGAAGAGCCAGTTGTTCTTGATGTTCTCCCAACAAAGTGTAAAAAAATTAAAGGAATCTGCTGCAAATCCACGGAAAAGGTTTGGATTTATGGAGATGACGAAAAGATTAAACAACTAGACGGATCGGGTTCTACTTTGAAATGCTTCAGTGTCGCAACTGGAAACAGTCAGAAAGATATAGCGATGAATAATGATGGCAATATAGCATTCTCTCACAAGGAAGAAAAATGCATTTATTTAGTAAACAAGACCAAGATCGAGAAGTTTGTCGATATGTCCGGCTGGATACCGTATGGCCTCTGCTTCAATTCAGACGGAGAGTTGTTGGTGTGCATGCGACGTAATGATTATACAGAAAGCAAAGTGGGTTTATTCACCAAGGAAAAATTAAACAAAGAATTCCAATTTGATGAAACTGGGAAACCATTATTTTCTGTCAGCCGAAACAATATGTATATTTGTGAAAACGGAAATGGTGACATCTGTGTTTCTGACTGGAACGCATGCGCTGTGATTTCGATGAAAAAATCCGGAGAATTTCGCTTCCGTTATACCGGATGCCTATCCCCACGAGATCGCAACGGACAGTTCCTGTCGTATTCTGGTCGTAGATCGAGATAATAATTGCGTTCATGTAACCGATAGAAACGGAAAGTTCTTACGGTACATCACGTGTGATTTGCAGGATCCGTTTGTTTTGAGCTTGGATGAAGGAGAAAATCTTTGGGTCGGAGAATGTGACAATGACTGCATCAAAATCATCAAGTATCTTAAGTGACTTGACAATAAAAGATTATGTCTTTTTTTAACAAAACTATTTATGGCCACACCAATATAATTTCTGTTCGTCGGACATTCAGTGAAAAAGGGTACGAGCGGGCGAGTGATTAACAAATTATTTTTTTGTAGCCAGAAGTTTTAGGCGGAATATAAATGAATTAGATTTCATAGGACAGTTATATTTCATCTACTTGTTTAAGATTCAAAAATTTAAATTATTAAAAATGCCAAAACATATAGCGGAAATAAAACAGCACAATTTCCTGGATGCGGGAAATTAGTAATTATGTATAATTTTACTTGAATAATTTTATTCCAGTACGAGCGCGCGGGGTCCAACGAACAAGAAATAACATTGTTGTGACACACACACACACACACACACACACACACACACACACACACACACACACATAAATATATATAAATATATATATATATATATATATATATATATATATATATATATATATATATATATATATATATATATATATATATATATATATATATATATATATATATATATTGAAACACAATAAAGTGGTCGGCGAGTGGTCGGCGAGTTGTAGATAAAAAGTAAAATACGAAAACACGAAAAACGTTCAATATAGCTTAAGCGCTTTCATTTTAAAATCTTCAGAAGCTATATGTAATATATATATATATATATATATATATATATATATATATATATATATATATATATATATATATATATATATATATATATATATATAAAGAAACGCATTTTCCTGAAACAATGAGAATGCTTTATATAATTTTGTATATCTTACTATTATGGTTTTGCTTGATTGCTTGATGAATTATATATTTTTCATGTTTACGTTTCCTAATTTTAAGAAAACCATTTTTCACCATATCTTTGTAACTGTACAAGTATTTTTGGGAATTAGATTTGTTGTTTTTAGTAAAAGGTCAGCGCTGTTGAATGTTTAGCTGTAAATTGTGGCTTCCAAATTTTTTTTTTGTATCATATCATTATGCTCATATACATTCTAAATAAATAACGTTTTACCGGTGGATATTAATTATTCAATAAATATTATAACATTTCGTAAAAATACTTTGACGTTCCTAAAATATTGGATGATTCGATTAAAAAAGACCTGTGGTGATTTCGGGTTGAGGAACAGCTTAATTGTATAAAATATATGAAGTCCTGAGCCAGGATACAATCACATGACCAGTTATCTTTGCTGTAAAGTTGCCCACCAGTATACTTACCTGAAATCAATTTACCATGTCTGATAGAACCATTTTAACAAGACCTTTAGCTTTCGATAGGATGTAACTACCTTTTTCCTGCGTCGAAACAAGTTAATAATGAAGCTGGTTTCAAGTGAAATAACACGTTGAAAAAATAGTAAAAACACCAAATTTTATTTTTAATAAACATTTGTGGGAAGACAGAAACATATGCAGATTGAGTAGTCTTAGCTCAAAAGCCAGACAAATATTGTTTTTTCCCAAATAACCAAGGCTGGGTGGCCAGCAAACGCGCAGTATTCAATTTGTCTGCACGGCCTGATGTAGGATCGGCGACAAAAAAAAATCATTCAATGCTATCAGCCTGTAACGTTAATCAGATATTTATATCTGAAAAGAAATTTCAAAGATCATTCTCCCAATATTTTATTTAATTTTGCATCTCGATTAAGAAAGATTAATCTGATTCTAGAGTCTCGGCGGGACAACAGCAGGGTAAATGCTATACATGTTTATATTGCTATTAACATTGTAATATTACCAAAAAATGATGAATCAAGTTCAATTTTTTAATATTAGTTGATTTGAACGTATATTATCGTACAAAATTTCAACTGGGATCGGACACAAGATAAAAAACTTAGACCACCCTCTCCCAATAAAAGTATGCAATACAATACAGATTATGTATACTCAACATGTGCGGTCAACAGATCATGTGACAGTTATAGATACATTATCAATGATGTGCAAACATTAAATCTTTTTGTGTCTTTAACATAACGATAAAGTAAAGAAAATAAATGTTTGCTTTCACTTACACTAATTGCGCTGTGGCCCCAAAGTAGGTCATGAGTATTAACAATATTTAATTTACAATATTGAACATATCATTAAGCAGAACATTTCTGGTTTCTTTATATTTGTTACAAGTGAAAAAAATAATGGTAAGTGTATTCGAGCTTACCACACGAACAGTGTGGACTACGTGTATATATATATAATATTACAACGAAATAGATCACTTTTTACCACACAATTATTTAAAAAAAATTTCACCATAAGTAAAGTCCTGCTCTACAGATAATATCATTCTGATTTATGACAGAAACATGCATTTAAAAAAACCAAAAACGAATGGACATCCGTTGAAAGCGCACTCCATTCGGTAATAACAGTGGGAACAAATGAAGATTTTTACAATGTAAACGACATTTTGGTATTCTGTAGTTTTGTGCATTTCTTATAAAAATCATTGGATGCATTAACACGTTTATTTTGGAAAATGTCCATTACATAATTGGGTAATCAATATTATTCATGGTTTTCAGCCTGGACATTTGCCCTCTGCTCTCAAGTGTTTCTCACCTTGTTTCGAAATAATTATAAAGATCGAGTTTCCCTAGAGGCAAAAATAGGTACTTCTGTGACCATCATTGCTGCAATCAATTGCATTTGATCTAACCTTTCGGAATCAGTGAAAGAGCACCCGCCCAATACAATATATTATTAATTAAAATCTATGTAAAAATTCTTTAAGACTTTTTTAAGGGATCCGTCCATTAACAAACTCTATACTTTTTCTTACTGATTCTTATTTAAAAAGCAATAATTTGGCTCAATGGCTTGTTTTTCTTATATATCCGTGTATCGTTAAATTGCTAAAATAGGGGAAAAGTGTAGCTTTTTAGCTCACCTGAGCTAAAAGCTCATGTGAGCTATTCTGATCATATATTGTCCGTCGTCCGTCCGTCTGTCCGTGCGTCTCTAAACTTTTACATTTTGGACTTCTTCTCTAAACCCTCTTGACCTATTTCAACCAAATTTGGCACAGAGCATCCTTCTGGTAAGGCAAAAATAAATTGCAGAAATAAAAGATCGATCTTCACTCAAAGCGGAGAAAACCTCGAAAATGTACAAAAAGGGGGGGGGGTGCATTTTTAAAAATCTTCTTAAGAACTACTGAGTCAATTTCAACGTAATTTAGCATAAATATTCCTTATGGAAAGGGAAATATAAATTGCAAAATTTATGGGCTAATTCTTCTTCAATTCTTAGTTATTATGAAAATAATAATTAAGGAAATGCCTGTTTAGATTATAACTTCGGGTTCGGTATTCCATACTGCTAAAACGGGACGGTGTAAAAGTTGGTTCTTTGTTTAAAGCAGCCATGTTGAATGATAAATTGCGTGCCAAGAGTATCTTTGAAACATGCAAGATACATTAGTGCCGATTTTGTGAAGTAAATTGAGGTTAAATAGTTCAATGCGTTGACAGTTTTCATTGTTGTCATTTCATGGTTGTGTTATGTTAGCTTGTTTTTGATTTTCGTTCATTTTCATATTATTTATAATTTGGGGAACTATCGCCTGTATTTTGTAATTTTTACGTATCAAATCAAACATAGACTTCAGTAAATCAGACAGTTGACTGTTTGCCTGCGCAAATAAGCAAAATCTGGTATATAAACAAAGTACTAAAATACAATTCATTCTATTGGTAATTCGGTATGATCTTTTGCGTAATGGGTGATAAGTGCAACGTGTTTTGTTGAGATGCTCAGCTTTTTCTCGAGTTTAATCAATTTAAACAGAGTTTAATATCGCTGACGGAAATATGTACTAGGTATATAAATGATTCATTTTGAAAAATAAGATGAATCATTTATATACCTAGTACATATTTCCGCTATTTGTGCTCTTTGTTTTAGTGCATGTCTCTTCTGTTTAATTGTTTACAATTTCTATTTATTATCCATATTTGAGTGTTAAGCTTCAAATAATAAGCAAAGAACAGTGCTTTGTACACAGATATGAGGCCTTTTTGGTTTTCATTTTAGATGTTGAATAGGAAATACCAAGTTTAAAATCAAGAAAAATGTTTAGCTCTGTATTTTGCTTGATTGACGCTGAAATTTTGGTTGATCATACATTAGAAATGTCTCGCTAAACGTTATTTGTACAAAAATTGATATGCTGTAACTACTTTCTGGGTCCCCCTCTTAATACGATGATTCAGAATTATACGAAACCACATTAATTTCAATAGTTTTTTGGACACGAGTAAATAAAAACGACACCATTAAAACAGTTTTCATAGTTTTCATAGTTCTTACACATTTTGTTACGGGGATAAAGGCATTATCGCTATTCCTTAGAAAATATTACAGCGTAAAATTATCCTGGTTTGTAGCCATTTGTTGTTTTTAAATAAAAATGAAAATAATAGATGGGTCTTAGTAAAAACAGTGATATGCCTGTCAATACATTGACTATAACAACTCTTTTACATGTCACGTGGCAACATTTTTCTTTCCAGTGTATTCATCAATCAAGTGAGTAAGGTTGAAAAGTCACGGGAGTTTACGCCAGGTAAACAACAGTCGTTTATGATAAGGAAGACAAATTAAATTTTTGAATGTTTTTAATTTGTGGAATTGAGCGCATACCCCTACAAAAATTTAGTTTTATATCTTGGATAGGATTCTCATATTTTTGGAAAAAATGGTATTACATAAAGGTACAGTGTAAAAGATCAAGTGTATGCAAAAATAATTGTAAAATTCGAATACTTTACAAGATTTTTTTTTGTTATTCTACCGAGGGGCCATATGGTATAATATCCTTTGAACGCCTATATAAAATTATTGTTGCTCAGGTGAGCAATGTGGCCCCATGGGCCTCTTGTTTTTTATTTACTTTGACAAACAATGAAAGGTATACATACGTTTTGATTATTGAATATTTTGCACTGAAAACGTAATTGCAAAACCCGGAATACTAAATAATCGCGAAAATTACAATATGATTCTCTTCTAGCTATAATACAAATAGAAAACGTCAGGTTTCAACCCAAAAATTAGTTAATACATAATAAACTAAGAAAAAGTATAAATTATGATACTATTTCAATATATTTTATAACTTCTTACTCATCCTAGGCACCTGATCCCACTTCTATCTTTTTAAAGGTCCCTGTTTGCTCTGCTTTGAATCTGTATTTCGCTATGTGGACTTTTGAGATGGTTGACAGTTTTTTATTGTCATATCTTATGCAAGAGGTTTTTTTTTCAATAATTTATAAAATAAATAACTGTCTAACAATGTCTTGCAGCATGTTTGTACCCAAACAGCATTAGAAGTATTTAGCTTCCCGATGTTTTGGACGACTATTCGAATCCTGTTTTAAAACGACGCATCTCATCACAACAGGAAATTCTTTATCATAACATTATTATATTATTGCATACAAATTGAGTAACGCATGTAAGTGCGTTATGAAAATTTGTATGCACACATCGCTGCAGTTATGAGACTGTATACTTCAAAAAATTATGATTTAATGCTTATATTTACATTTTTAACTTCTTGCCTTGTCTGCAAATGTGATTCATACAATAAAATTCCTATTTTATCATAACGGTAAGTTTATATTAATGGAAGAGCCACTGTAACAGCCACAAGCGTGAACGTCATAATTAAACTCGTTATTTTAACCTTTGAGTACCCTGTGTGTATTACAGTGGAGCCTCAGATATCCGGACGCCAGATATCCGGACGCTTCACTTACCGGTTGATTTTTATTGGGAACGGAATTTTTACACATTAATTTGTCTCGTTTATCCGGAATTCCGCGTTCCGGATCCGGACGGTCAAATTTTACCACATAATACAGTTTTCCTTTAAATTTTACCTCAATTAACCGGACGGTCACATTTATGTGTTCGGGGGCACAAAAGTTTTTTATGCGCAAGTGCAAATTGGTGTAAAAACATCTGACACTGGTTGTTGGTTTTAAACAATGCCTTCGTCCGGTAATCGGGGTCACCTGTGTCACGCTATGTACTCGCCCGAGGATATTACGATAACCATGGATGCGACATGTTTAATTGTCGCCATTTAACTTATGAACTGTTATTTTTTGATTAAAATGTCATGAAAATTGTTTAATTTGTGTTTAAAAAAGTCATCTATTGATTGAATTAAAATTCTATTAATCGTAGTGTGATTAGATCGTTCGTACGCCTATTCATCTGTTCATTTTGAAACGTAATTGAAATGAAATATTTTATAATTTGAGTTCTGTTTACGATAGTTATTAAGACCGCTTGGGATGTTCAGGGTATCGACATTAATTTTATAGCGTGTGTTCAATAAACAGTGTAATAATAATTTATGCCAAACATGGCGTGGATGAGTGTTCACGCTACTTGTAAAAATCGCTTGGGTGCAATTAACTCTCTAGAAAGATGGATACGTAAAATTAGCTTGGGTAAGTTCTATCAATGAAAAAATAGCTTGGACAATTATCAATAAGGGAATATATACAGATTTTCACCCATTTTCAATCATCAAATGTTGAGCAGCTTTAAACATGTCAACACCACCGGCCAAGAGAGCGATAGTTGCGATCACCGCTAGCTTGAAGAAAAGATTTGTCAGCGTAAAGTGGAACACCGACTTTCTTCTCTTCGCTTTGTTATGCGAATGTAATTAAATTATCGGTTTAATACAGTGATTGTTATGTACATGTACATGTACATGTGTTGCATTGAAGAATGTAGTGCTAAGTTTCCTGTGGAAAAAAACATACCTTAAATAATGTTTTTAACAATATTTTGTTTTGTTAATTTAAAAAAAATCTAAACTTTTTTTGTAGTGCTTATGGCTATCAAAATAAAATATTTAATTGTATAATTAATTCATGAGTTATGTTTCCATAAATATTAAAGGTAAATATCACAATTCAGATATCCGGACGCTTCACCTATCCGGACGATTTGGCCTGGGGACAAAAGTGTCCGGATAAGTGAGGCTCCACTGTATAGTGTTATAACTGCCGTGGTTTTCAACACACGGAATATAAGGGAATAAGTCTCAATTTAACCTATTGATGTTCACGATATGCTATCAGGAAATTATGTTCATGAAAAATATTTGATACGTAATTTTTTCGTAGAAATATAGCTTAAATGATCGGAAATATTACCGCATTGTTTTTGCTAAACACGGACGAAATGACAGTTTTTCGACAGCGCTGACCAAATAACAAATTCTCCTCAGTGGGGTTGAACAGATTTTGATGGAAGCCAAATATCCTGAGTAAGTTAGATATACGTATATGTATTTCATGATTTTAATATAAAAATATGAATTGATTTAAATATACTTGGGATTATTATTAAAGTATTTAATTTTATGTAATTATGTTATTTGGTTATTCATACAAGAGGAAAAAGAACATCCTTTCTAATGGAAATTAGTTTTCTTTTCTGAAATTTTTCACGATGTAATGAAATCTCAAATTGTCTGTTAACAATATGAAGACAAACACCGTACTATGGTTTCATTAACATACGTTGACATCAACTTTTGTGATGCGTTGACATCAACTTTTGTGTATTTAGTTTTAAAAAAATCAGAGTTCTAACAATTAATTCTCGGCCAATAATCTTTTCAACACAATATGTAATTAAAAATTTCAATTAAGTTAACATCAAATATTGTGTATCAAATCAACAACGTTATCAACGAAACTCGATATTAAAAGAGCATGTATGAAACCACAATCTTTAGGGACACTTTGGCGCCCTCTTAACACTAATCATTTATTTCAAAAATTGTTTTTATAATCTTAGTGTTTTCGTTAATCTTTTCAAAATGATGTTAAGACTTACAATCAAATTTGCTGAGAATATATTATATTGTGTAGCATATTTTGCAAAATACATCCATTTAATACAAATTTATTGAATGAAATTTCTAGGTGGTCTATAAAGCCATGAATACCGCTCAAGATGTTGTTCGCTGCAGTCAATGTACAGAAGCTGTAACACATCATTGCAAGATTTGTCAAAAAATCTCTGTCTACAATGCAAAGATGAACACATCGATAAAAGCAAATCAACACCTCACGAAATTATCCCGTTCACGTCAAAGCATCACGAGTGGCAGAAATGTGTGGATCACCCTACAGAACTAAAGACTTTTTACTGTCAAGACTGTAAAGTGCCAATCTGTCAGTTGTGTCCGACTCGAAATCACAAACGACATGGTATAGAGGTTTTGAAGGACATTTGTGAAACTTCGCGGATGACCATCACAGGGGATTTGAAGGAGTTGAAAATCTTCCAGGTTGAATATTCAAAGGTCATAAAAGGTCTGGAGGAGAAGGCCACTATTTACACTGAGCATACCAATCACGAAAATAGTTCACTCATGAAACTAGGAGAAGAATTGCACAAAATCGTCGATAGGGAAATAGAAAGAATCCAAAAGCAGCTGGCCAACATGGTTAAAGAAGACCTGCAGATTTTGCAAGACAACAAAGACGAAATGCAAGGTTCGTATAAAAGAGTAAAATATTGTATTGAAAGAAATAATAGGCTCCTAGAAGAGGACAACCCTATTGAGATGCTTGAGTACAAGTCGAGCGTAGATGAATTGCGACTTGTTCCATCCATGAAAGATGTCAGCTCACCAAAACTTATAATGCCCAACATTAAGGAAGAAAAAATCATTGAACAAGTTGTGTCTCTTAAACCGTCTGTTCATTCCATTCTTCCTGGATTTACGATATCCAAAGCAGGCGATATTTCTATGGTATCCACAAGAGTGTTAATGACAGAACCAACACTTCTTAAAGCTATTTTCACCTATAGTAAAAAATTGAAAGGGATCTGCTGCGAGTCGGACGAAAAGGTTTGGATCTATGGAGATGACGAAGAAATAAAACAGCTAGACAAATCAGGTTCTATATTGAATGTCTTCAATGCCGTTTCTAAAGGCATCCAGAAAGATATAGCGATAAATAAAGATGGTCATATAGCATTTGCCCACGAAGAAGATGAATGTATTTATCTCGTAAACAAAAAAGGGATTGAAAAGTTTGTTGACATGGCTGGGTGGATTCCATATGGCCTCTGCTTCAATTCAGAAGGAGATTTGATGGTATGCATGAGAACAAATAATCAAGAGGAAAGCAAAGTAGGAGTGTTTGCCAACGGGAGTCTGAAACAGGAAATTCAATTCGACAACACAGGAAAACCTTTATTTTTACCGGGTCGAAACAATATGTACATTTGCGAGAACGGAAATGGTGACATCTGTGTTTCTGACTGGAATGCTCGCGCAGTGATAGTGATGAAAAAATCCGGAGAATTTCGCTTTCGTTATACTGGGTCTAATTCGCCAATTATCAAAAATTTCTACCCCCATGGGATCGCAACGGATAGTTGTTGTCGTATTCTGGTCGCAGACCGCGATAATAACTGCGTCCGTGTAATTGATCGGAACGGAACATTCTTACGATACATTAAATGCGGTTTGAAGGATCCGTATGCTTTGAGCCTGGATTCAGAGGAAAATCTTTGGGTCGGAGAATGCGACACCAACTGCATCAGAATCATCAAGTATCTTGAGTGATTAATAATACAAACACATCTCAATTAAGCAGTTCTGCGCAATGACTTTTTCTAGACTGTTGTTAAAAATTAAGTCGATTTGGTTTTTTTTTAACTTATAAGTATCTTATGATTAAACATAAGCGAAACATAAACATGTTCATAGTAAGAAAAAACCCATAACGATGGGTGTAAGGTAAGACACATATTAAAAGGCTAAAAAAGTAAGAATTCAAGGTATTAAACGGCTATTTGATGGAAAAGTTTTGAAATTCAATTGTACATACACATAATTGCTAGTGCTTTCGAGTGCTAGCAACTACGTTAGTCTTTTTCACTGGAATACGTCTTCAACATCCAACAAGGAGTTGGCAAATGAATTTTCTAAATTCTTTGTCAATAAGGTGACAACAATTAGAGATGGTCTGAGAAAGCTTACTACCTTTAACATCGAAACATCACTGTCCGTGGATATTCATTTTAGTGGCATTCCATTAATGAGTTTTCGACACACAACAGAAGACGAAGTGATTCTATTCTCTTACCAACATTATTAGTGTGTCATTCGATCAATCAGAAGTACCTTCAGTGTTTAAAGAGGCATTAGTGAGACCATTGCTGAAAAAAATCTGGTCTGGATAAGGAAGTTTATAAAAATTATCGTCCTGTATCCAATCTCCCTTTTATCTCGAAAATCTTGGAAAAAGTTGTTGCTAACCGCCTGGACGAACATCTGGACAAAAATTTGTTAAGGGATTCTTTGCAGTCGGATTACAGACAACAACTCTCTACGAAAACAGCACTTCTCAGGGTTAGTCATGACATCATGGAGGCTTTGGACAATCAATCGTCCGCTGTAATGGTACTCCTTGACCATTTAGCAGCCTTTGATGTTATAGATCACACAATTCTATTTCAACGGCTAGAGACAACAACGGGGATCGATGGAAAATCCCTGGCTTTGATACAATCATACAACAGGCACCAATGTGTTGTCATTGGAACGGATACGTCAGACCCTTGCCATCTTCAGTTTGGTGTTCCACAGGGATCCGTCCTGGGACCAAAATTATATTGCCTTTTTTCTAAACCAATTGGAGACATATGTCGTCACCTCGGTTTCAAGTATCATTGTTATGCTGGTGACACCCAAGTATACATGATAATTAAAACCGATGAAAACTGGAACAGCTACTTTCTACGCCTCGAAAAATGTTTGCAGGATATAAGTACATGTAACTGGATGTCATTAAATTAAACCAGGAAAAAACCGAATTGATAATTTTTACAACAGAATTCCAATCCAAAAATCTGCCAGTCCTACAATTAAAAGTAGCAGAAAGTGTCATCAACAGCAGTGTAATATCAGTTCGAAATCTAGGCAACCATTTCCGACAGTTTTCTTACCATGGAAAAGCAAGTTTCATACATCATTAAAACTGGCAACTATCATCTCAGAAACACTGGAAGAATAAGGGGATTTATCTCAACAGACGCGTGTAAGACACTCTTTAAATCCTTAGTAACTTCAAGACTTGACCATGGAAATACTTTACTTTTTAACATAAACAAAGGCTCCATAAATAAATTACAAAAATTCCAAAATACCGCAGCTCGACTTGTGACCAAAAAAAAAGAAAACGAGGTCATATCACCCCTATTCTTGCTGATTTACATTGGCTTCGGGTAGAATTCTGTCAGAAATATAAAATCCTTGTTTTTACCTACTTGACAATTCATGGATTCGCTCCAGAATACTAACAGGAATTAGTTACAATCTGTAACTCTATGATTCGACGGGAGCTTGTCACTTTTGTATTATAGCTATCTATTTTATGTTTTGTAATGTCCATTTTATGTAAAAAGTTTTAAAATCGGACGATGCATTACAGATATATAGGAGTTTAAACATTGATTTTTCCGGAAATTTTGATTCCACATTCTTGGTTAATAAAATAGTTTTATTTTCAGAGTTAAATTAACTCGTACCTAAAAATTTTCGATAATTGTTCAGTCGTACTTTTTACACATTCGGATTTGTATTTGCTAAGTCGTTCTTGAAATCGATAAGGTTCTTGTTAATTCGTACTTAGAATCATTCGGATTTTGTTAACTCGTACCAAGAATTTTTTTCTTTTTGTCTTAGTTACTCATGTTTATTGGTTTAAGAACTCTGCTTCTTACAGGAACTTCTAGCTTTACTTTCGACATTAACGAAAGATCCACTCGTTGATTTCCAACGAGATTTGCTATAGTTATTATTATTATTATTATTATTACTCGACTCCATAGCAAAGGATTCTGGGAATTCTGTACTACTGTCGAAAAACTGTACCATTTGAATTTCGTTTTTAATCTTCACAAGAAGTTTTGTGTTCTATTGTAAATGTCAAAAAGTAACAGTAGCTTAAGTCTTATAATGCAAAGTTATTTTAAATATTATGATTAAAGCTGCTTTGTCCGATTTTATATCAAATTTTATGCACGCTTTTAAACGATGGCTATGCTTAGTATATGTATAGTAATAGACATTGCAGTAGTTTTACCCGTCAATTATGCCAAATTTCAATGAAGAAAAATACGTACAAAATTTGCTAACAAAGCAAACGACATTAAAAGGTACCGCGTTATTTCGCCTCATGTTAAATTTCACCCCTGACGACGAGACTGGTATGGTTGTATTAAGAATTTGACATCGCTTTAAAAAAAGGTCGAAATGATCAGACAAATTACAAATAAACATGTGTACGTTTTGTTTGCTAATATTTCTGAAGTTTGCTTTCTTTACAATCGATGCATAGCATGCGGGTTGAATAACCCCAATCATTCGGGGGACGAAACCAAGCGGTTTCCTTTTCTAAACATTCCCGTGATGCATTTTGGTTTGTTTTTTCGTTTGCCCAAAGAGAAATTATTTTTATTTACTTCGAATAAATCTAACTTTGAAAAGAGACTGATTCTGCTGGTGTAAATTGGAGAAAGTCCATAACTTTTTAAGATGAATGATTTGTATGGGAAAAATGTGGATACTGTAATAACAAACAAATCGGACAAAGCAGCTTTAATAGCTAGCTTTATTCCTTCAAGCTCGGAAAACAACCTCGGATATTGTTTTCCAAGCTCGCCGGAAAGGCCCGAGACAATACGATTGCTAAAAAACAGTACGAATTGTTCTTTAAAATTTTAAATACATAATGATTAAGGCACAATCAATGAACTATGCCATTCTAGATTCACAATTCTAAATTGAGACCCAACTCCAGCACAATTTCAGTACACCACTGTGCCATCCTATTGTTAATTAATCGATTCAGAAATTCAAACCATTGTTAATAAATATTTTTCTGTGTTTAATGATGGCTACAGCGCTAGCTCGCCAATCTTTTTAAAAGATAAGCTTGTCAATCAATAATATCAAAAGCAAAACATTGAAATATTGATCATTCTTTTTCTGTGCTTCCATGCACAATTTGATATTGAAACCTGCTACATGTACATCGAAATATATGAAACATTCTGCATAATAATAAATGAAACATGCTTCATAAGGAAATGTCAGCAGACAACCCATTGATTTTCAAGATAATGTACAGGAAGAAATCTCAATACTGACATACAAAGGTGTCGTACTAATTCTATTCATGCAAGGGAGATCTGATTCTACTTTATACAACATGCATAAACACCTAACAATTGAATATTTTCCCCTGTTTCAGTTACCTGTTTTCATTACGTCGTAATCAATTGTAAACTATTATTTCGTATATAAAACCATATTATGTTTTTTTTTCAATATACTTGTAATTTATTATATTATATATTATATGTAATTAAAAGAAAATAAGACGGAAACGTTAAAAACTGTAAAAAAAAAAAAAAACAGCAGACAAACCCGCCTGCTAGACAGTGGATATACGTATATTATTAGATATTTATTTGGAGATTTTTGTAATATTTTATACTTTTTTGAAAACCTTATTTTACTTACTTACACTGAACATAAACAAGAGTTATTTATTCCATGTCTTGGTTCACATGTTTTTCCTCATTTGCCATAAAACATATTTATTTTAAGAAACTGGATGATCTTGACTATGTTTGGACCTTATCATCTATTTCTTTCTTTTTTGTAAAAAGAGCGTATTGTAAGAAAAGAAAATTATTTGAATTTAAAGGCTGAAATATTTGAAACATTTTCTTTACCGTATGACAGTTTATGATTGTTTATAAATGAAATACAAAAAGATAATCTGGCCTTAAGGTTATTAAACTTTTTCCATACTCGTAATCAAACTTGTACTCCGTTCTCCGAGTATGTGCTCCAATGAGTACGACTCTAAAAATTGAGGTTATAAAAGTTTTGTAGTACGTTCTCCGCTGAGTACCATTTGGAGTATGCTCCAAAATCCTGTGGAGGAAATTTTGCGTCTCCTAGAGTAGTCAGAGCACGGTAATTCATGTAAATAGCCCTGACATGCAGGCAAACTGTACATGTATTCAGATAAATTATTTATCAGCAAAATGTTACACATTATTTACATGTACATATGCCATTTTTCATCTGCAAGTATGGAAATGTGTCTGCATCTAAAACTTATAAACTTCAAAGCAACAAAGACGATAAATCCAGTGTTATTGGGAAACTTATCAACAAATTGTGTTTATGTCAAATGTTTTTGGAAAGGTTAGTATAGAGCATCGATAAAATCTTTGAAAAGAACGAAGTAATTAACGGTCTGCAGAAATCCCATGAGTTTCCAAAAAAAAACCACAACAACACATTTTCGTTGTCAGAAGGAGTATGATTTAATCTTATTTTGACAATTCTAGGAGGAGGGGAGGGGGCGCAGAGTGCGCCCTCCTTGAATCCGTCACTGATTTACCGCTTGTTCTATTAAAATTTTCCCTTTCCAAGATTTGTGGCATGTAACATAAATAATAAATGATTAATAAGTAGTTATAGAAAGTGTTATACTTAGGCATCCCCCATCCTTTGTAATGTTTAGAACTAACCTACATGAACATTCTCACTATAATAAAATAGAAGGGATCCTGCAAGTGCATCTGATCAATATTGGTTAATAACGATACATGTACATCGATTTCTTGGTTTTAAATGATGGAAAGTATGGGTCGTATTTGACTAAATACAGATTTCTTAAAAAGTCGAGCTATTTAATGCAATTATTTTGTATATACAATTACATGCATATATACATTAATTAATGAAGCAAAATATCTTTAAGTTATTTTGATATTCTTGGTTGCAGTTCTCCCTTATGCGCTTAAATTCACCTCCATTTTTATCTAGAGATTTCATTGATAAAATGGTAAAAACTTTCTATTTTAGTTTATAATGTAATTATGATTAAATTATAGCGTATAATAGTGCATCATTACAATATGTAACAACATAATATGTTTGCCGCTAAAATTTCATATTCATTCACTATACTCATGAGCACCTTCTACGTGTTTCTCTCCGTTGTAATGAGAAGTATGGTACTATAACTGTGGAAATGAAGTGCTGCATATATCTTTCTATCCCTACTTGAATGAATGATACAATGTATATATTAAAGCCATACACGCTATAATTTGCGTCAATCTTAAATGACGGGAAAATGCATGTGTTTGCTTGTTACTTGCAAAAGTTACCTGTATACTGTCAATTATAATGCCCATTTCGATCACAGGAATGTAATACCTCCTCATTAATATCAATAATGAAGGTTTAATTAGATGAGGTGTTCTGTGCTAATATTTTCCACAAAGAACAATGTCCTCCATGTGATTTGGAGATCCAAATTCAACTTTAAAGAGACAGTACAGCTGAAAACACATGTGTGAATAACTTCAGATTTACCTATTGTATCATTAGGAAATAAGAAATAACGTTGATTGTAATAGTTAAAATACATAAAAATCCCTTTCACATACCTATTTAACGTAATTCTGAGCTTCCAGAAATTGAAGGGTCGTACAAAACCGAATAATCTTATATCGTTTATTTGACAGTAATTGACACATGCTGAATACTACAAGATCTTTGTCCGACTACGGTCATCATAGTATACAAGATTAAAGGGACCCTCTAAACGGAACACATCATCACTTTCTCGATACTTTATCTATAGTTTACTAATTTCGGTTCATTTTAAAATGAACAGACATTTTGTCATATAACCCTCAAGGGGCCTAATTTACAAAACATGAATTTAGGTTGTAGCAACTCCCGTGATAAACACGGAAAATACATGCTTACAAAATAATAATTCTGTTAATTTTAAAAACTTTGAACAATTATTACCTTTGATAAAGACATATTTTTCATCAAAAAACATGTCCAGGAAAATCTTCGCGAGCCCTGCATGTGTTTTGTGTACAGTAAATACGCATGCGTAATAGTATAGAAGGCTGAACCCCTTAACACGTTTGATGTAAATATGTATGGGTTTTACGTAATTATTGATTTAAATATTAATGAAACAATTAGAATTCTCTCATGGAGAACTTTGTGATTTTCTGAGCGTTTATACATTCTTGAGTAGTACAAAAATACCAAACTCGATCGAAAAAATTTTCAAGTCGGTTTTTTGATAAGATGCGCTGTACTTTCTCTTTAGAGACGTAAAACATGCTATTTGCAGTGCAATTTATTACTGTATATTCTAGGAGGTCAATGTGCGCTTTCTACTTTCTCTTTAGAGACGTAAAACATGCTATTTGCAGTGCAATTTATTACTGTATATTCTAGGAGGTCAATGTGCGCTTTCTAACAAAACTAAGTAAAAAATCCATAGAAAATTACAAACCAAAAATATTTTAATTGTAATCATTCACCAATTGCATGTAAAAATGTTATGCGCCGCATTGGTTTATTCATATCAGTTAAAGTTAGAACAGATTTGTAAGGATTACTCCGATTTGCACTGAAGTTTATAGACCAAGATTTTGAAAACCGCATTCTACATGAACTTCTTTGAATCAAGTCATTATAAACAATTTGTGTTTGATGACACATGGGTGATTATTTATAAAACAAATCATTAATAGCTTTGAAATTATAAACTTTCAAAAAGGGGATCTATTAGAGGTTAATTTTCTCGTATTTTGTAAGTATTTTTGTCAAAACCTGCTACACAGGGAAGTGTTTACATCTACACAGCATGTTGAGATACTTAAAGAAAGCTGTTAGAACGGATGCAGTTTTATCAAGGAACAAAAAAAGAATGTACAGGGTAAGTTTTATTTTTAAAATTTCAAACAGGGAAACATCAAATATGCTGTTTAAACGGTATGGTTTGGACTCTGTAAAGTGATGCTCTGCTTAACATTTGCCAATCTTTTGATAAGGTAAGTGCATTTTCACTGTTAAATTTACAGTTGATTTACATGATCAAATAGATTCGAAATATTCTCAATTTTACTTTAGGTTATCTGAATGATAAAGCCATGAATACAGCCCAGGATGTCGTTCGATGCGATCTTTGTACAAATGTTGTACAACATTATTGCAAAAGTTGTCACGTTAACCTTTGTGGAAACTGTAGGATCAAACACATTGACAGAAACAAATTAACAAAGCATGAAATTGTCCCCTTCACTTCCCAGTATCTGAAACAGGAATATAAGGTACAGAAATGCGAGGATCATCCAAAACAAGAGAAGGATCTCTACTGCCAAGACTGTAACGTTCCAATCTGCTCGCGGTGTCTGACCGGAAATCACAAAAGACACGGGGCAGTAGATTTGGAGGAAATATGTGAATCAACTCGAAACTCCGTCTCAGAAGATTTAAAAGAGTTATATCACTTTGAAAGAGAGTATTCAAAAATTGTGAAAGATATGGAAATGAGGGTAATATCATACAAGGATCATTGCTATAAAGAAAATGGCTCTCTAGAGAAATTAGGACAAGTCTGGCACAAAATCATTGATAATGCAATAGAAAAAATCGAAAAGCAGCTGGCGGTCATGATCAAACAAGACCTGCAGATTTTGCAAGACAACGTAGAGAAGATACAATCTTCATATCAGAAAGTGAAACAATGCATCGAGAGAAATGAATGCATCCTTAAAGAAGAAAACTCCTTTCAGATGCTCGATTACAAGTCAGACGTAGAAGAATTGCGACTTGTTCCATCCAGGAAAGACGTGAGTCCCCCAACACTGATATTCCCAGACACCAGGAAAGAGACCATCATTGAGCAAATTGTGTCTCTCAGGTCATCTTTTCAATCTTCTCTTCCAGATATTACAATAACCAAAACGGGCGATGTTTCAATGGTATCGACCCGTGTATTAGTTGAGAATCCAGCACTCATTTCAGTTATGTTCACATATAGCAAAAAATTGAAAGGAATCCGCTGCGAGTCTGATGACAAAGTTTGGATTTATGGAGATGATGAAAAGATTAGACAGCTAGACAAATCGGGTTCTACGTTACAATGCGTGATTGCTGTGTCTGGAAACAGTCAGAAGGATATAGCTTTGAGTAAAGATGGTCATATTGCATTTTCTCACAAAAATAACGAGTGTATTTATCTAGTAAAGAAAAATAGAATTGAGAAGTATGTCGATATGACTGGCTGGATTCCATATGGCCTAATGTTCAATTCAGACGAAGAGTTGATGGTCTGTATGCGACGTAATGATTATACAGAAAGTAAAGTGGGTTTTTTCACCAAAGGAAAATTAAACCAAGAATTCCAATTTGATGAAACTGGGAAACCATTATTTTCTATCAGCCGAAACAATATGTATATTTGTGAAAACGGAAATGGTGACATATGTGTTTCTGACTGGAATGCATGCGCAGTTATTTCGATGAAAAAGTCGGGGGAATTTCGCTTTCGCTATGCAGGAAATCGGTCTTGTAGCTTCAAAGAGTTCTATCCCCACGGAATCGCAACGGACAGTTACTGTCGTATCTTGGTCGTAGATCGAGATAATAACTGCGTTCATGTAACCGACAGAAACGGAAAGTTCTTACGGTACATCAAGTGTGGTTTGGAGGATCCGTTTGTTTTGAGCTTGGATGAAAACGAAAATCTTTGGGTCGGAGAATGTGACAACAACTGCATCAAAATCATCAAATATCTTGAGTGACTTGAAAATAAGAAGTCTGTTTCTTTTTTGACAAAACAATTTTGATATAGCAATACAATTACATATTTATATCATATCTTGCTATGACTTTAAGGGTTTTTGTATCCCTGATACAAACAATGGCATGCGCTTGTAACACATTCTCTGTATCATCGCACTTTGTCTCACTTTTCCAAAACATCTCGGATCATTTTCGTTTTTGTGGTGCATATCTGCATTCAAAAAAAGAACATCATGAAATTTATCACACCTTTCATTAAGATCATGGATCAGGCCTTGACATAAACATTTCATCCTGGAATCTTATTTATAAGCTACTGACAAACAAGTTGATAAAACAGAAAATATCAACAGTCTCGGCTGAAGTAATATTTTCGTAAGGTCTATTGTCAATACAACGATCCTTTCAGCAAATACAATCTTCCACTGGGCTGCATGCTGACTGGCGTTTTTCATACTTATTGTCAGACCATAATTAATCACCTAATTGTCTACTGACTTTTTTGTTTTCCCGATTACGACAAAGAACACACGGCGGGTGTGACCGGTTAGCAAAGGATGCTAATACTGAATTATAGAAGTTTGATAATTTTCAAGTGAAAACTTAAAAAATGATGATTGGGTCATTGTTCATTGCAATGTTTGATGCATTCATGATGATTTTGTAGACCTAGTTATCGTGAATTTCCTTATCGTTTATAAGACTGTCCTTCCAATGAATAAAATTTTTGGGCCTTAGTCGATAGCAGATATGTATAAGAAGATCGGTCAATACTCGTTTTAATATCAAGTGACATTGTTTATCGACATAATCTCACCAATTGAGGAAATACTTAACAACCAGAAATAGCCCCCGTTAAAAATACAATTTACAAAAAAATTCGTGTGCAAAAATGAAGGTTCATTCCATAAATAAATTGGGTCTAATAAACTAGAAACAGTTGATAATTTTAAGTATCTGGGAATAACATTTACTTAATCAGGAAACTTTATGGAAAATGGAGAAAGGTTAGCTAAAGCAGGGGGACGTGCTCTTGGGAAGATTATTTCCTCAATACATAACAATAAAGACTTTAGGTTTAACTCATACGAGAAATTATTCTACTCTTGTGTCATTCCAGTTTTGCACTATGCATCCAGTGTCTGGGGGTCCAAAATATTCAAATCGACAGATAATATTCAAAATAGAGCAATTCTTTATTTTTCTTGGGGTTCATCGTTTTGCGCCAACTTTGTCAGTTTATGGAGACACTGGACGGATACCTAGTCAATATAGACGTTGGATTACTGTAATTAGATATTGGAATAGAGTTTTGTCCTTTGACAATGAAGGGATCACAAGAATTGAATTTGAAATTGATTACAACAGATGTAGGAATAATTGGTGTAGTGATTTAAAAGAAATTTTTCACTGTTTAGATTTAGATTACTACTTTGACACTAGAATGATCGTAGAAACAAATATAGTTCAATCAAAAATACATTTTTTCTATTCAAATTTCTGGAACAGTGAGATTAGCAATATTCCAAATCTACGTACTTATGCACTTTTTAAAAAAGTTTTTGGTAGAGAAAATTATGTAGTTCTAGATATGCCCCAATATCTGCGATCAATTTTGGCTCAGTTTAGATGTGGGATTTTACCATTGAGAATTGAGACGGATAGAAAACGAAATTCACTTTTGTATTACATTGTCCTTTATATAACGACTATAAAAGAATCCTTTTCGAAAAAAAACTGGGTTTAATCAATTACTAGATTTGTCAGATACAGAGGCAATAATTGTTCTTATTTCAAATTATCCTCGGCAGGTTGCCAAATACTTATATCATTCTTTTACACGTAGACAATCTTTATTGTTCCGAAAATAAACAAACACTGTATTATATAAACTGTGCAAACTCAAGGTTATAAAGGAAGCTTTATACTTATACATGATTATTTTCAATCATATCTTTGTTTACCGCTTGATGCTGTTCTATTTTCTTTTCTTTTTTCATGTATTATGTGTTCAAAGTGGCATATAGGCCCGACGGACAGGGTGTTTAATCTATGCTGACTATTGTTAATATAACACCTGGAAATGTATCCACATGTCACTATAAATAAATAAATAACTTACTTACTTACTTAATAGTCACATCGAAATTTTTATCATGCCTGGTTCAGACAAGTACCATTATGAGAACTTAAACGAGGTCACACAATTGATAAACATCAATTTGTAATAATGGAGGCCAACTTGACTTTTGCATCTTATAAAAAGTTACATATGAATTCAATGAAGTATATTTTCTTTCCTTTCACAAATATTGATTTATTTTGAAAAAATGCATTGACCAGGTAAAGAGAAAACTGTATCTAAATGCACTTTGGTGTATGTGGCAGAACTAAACTTTTTGGGGGAATGTATGTAAACAACGAACCCCTATCATAAATAATTCTGCAAAAATTCCAAATGTTTGCCTCATCGTGAATAAAAAGGAATAACATGTGGGTACATATATCAAAGATGACATTAAAAATAAAAAATAAAAAAGAAATTACAAAATTTATTTTTTGTCAATTTATCGGGGCAAAAATAAACATAATTCGTTTCAAATTATAGAATTTATTTCGTGAACAAATCAACAGTTTTAAAGTGTGACCATGATAAATTCACAATTCACAACACATAAAAATAATGTTGTTATGACATACAATATTAAAGACAATTGAATTTCGTTGCTTAGGTAAAAGAGCTAACAATTTCAAAAACCTGCATATTTTGAGGTTCTTGAAGAATTTTTATTCATACCAGTGACATGATACATCTGTGCTAGTTCCTCCATTATATTTTCTAAGCAACGGTAGTTTTATGTAACTTGGACACGATTTTAGATCAAAATTAATTTCTTATATTTTAGTTATAAAATGGTTTCCTTGCACATTTTGAATGATTGACCAACATTTGAATGTTATAATTTAAGTTGTAAGAGAGATACAATGGTAAGAATTCATTGCTATATAAACAAAGCTCGAGTATTATCATTTTAAACAAATAATGTAAAGTATGGAATTACCATTTCTTTGACAAAATAACTCGTAAAGAAACAAGGCAAACTTGTTCAATGTGTTTATAAAATATATTATCAATCGAGGAAAGCAACATTTGATTGAAACTTACAAAACAAAAAATTCAAAACTCTGGATCTTGCTTATAACTCAATATCTGACTTTCAAATTTTGATAAAGCGTTAAAAGTACTCAAATTAACAATTCTAAACATCAAAAATAGAAAATAAATTTAAAATTTTGAGCTCAAATCGTGTCCAAATCCCTTTAATTATTAAATGCTAAAGCGCGGTATTCAATTTGTCTGCACAGCCTTGGTATGTTATAAGGCCGACGACATTAGAAAATAACCCTTCAATGCTTATTTTTATATTCAAATCGCTGTTTATTTGTATGAAGTATTTTATATGTATTGTCGCCTTTAAGCAACTGTATACGTTCTTAGTCAAGGATATAAAACATACACGAAACAGCCATATTAACATGTTACTTAGTTCTCTTTTGCGACGAAAAATATAGTGCCAGAAGCTTTGCCGAGATTGGTTTTAACGAATTGATATGATTAAACTATTATTTTCAAAAGTACATATCAAATTGGTTATGAAAGTCAAAACGTTTCATTTAATCTTACAATGATTAATATATTTCAAAAGCTTGATGATATTTAAAGTTGTGTTTATGCGGCGTGAAAATGCTAAATGTGTTTACATTGTACTAAATCATCTCAGCTAGTATGCAAGACTTGCAAGAATGACCAAAACGCTTGTCATGATATGGACTCACACTTTCCTAAATCAGCAATTTACAATAATAGATGACTTAATTTTATATACGTGATCAGCAAGTGAGTAGGTTATAAAGTGTTTTTACAGGAAATTGAACGTTGTGGATCTCCAATGCAAACATGTGAGGAAATATACATTGAATGTATATATTTATGTTTTAATACATTTGATATGAAAGTTTAAACTGTTTTTCACTTACAGCAAATCAAATGATTTGAATTCTGTTTTAAACAAGTACATGTAAATTTTCTTTTTTACTGGATGCTCAATTTTTTGTTAGCCTTCTAACCAACGCAACATGTGTCGATTTTCTTATCTCCAATGGTAAATTTAAATCAGGTACAAATTAATAGTTTGGTTTGTTGATAACTTCTGTGTTATAAAAATACACGAATAAAATCATGTTTTGAAATAATTATCGGTTTTAAAAAAAATACATAGTCTTGAAAATTTGATTTGCCAAATAATTTACTGGTATAATTTAAACATTGACGATATAGTATATTTAACTTTCTAAATTTTATTAATTATAGATGATACAATAAAATTTGTAGTTTTAGATTTTTTTAAAGATGCTAAGATTTGTCATTTTTCTATATTTGATATCTGTCACTATGACAATGATCATTTTGCTTGCTACTTTTTATATCAATTTTTATCAATAAATAAACAAAAATAACAATAACAAAAACAAAAAACATACAAAGCAAAATATGCATGTTAACTGCGTTTGACTTTCGGGCAGATAATGTAGTCTTTGGTTAATATGCAAGCATTTTGTCAGAGGTTTTTTAGTAACCAACTTGTGTGAATATGTATCATATTAACTTTTTTTAACAACCGAAACTTAGATAATACTTAAACATGAATTACTTACCTATGTATGTTTTATATGTAAGTGTTATCACGTCATAAAGCGCTGTAACAGGAAACATTTGTCACAGAATAGGTGTTAAATCTAACATATATCATTACAATTGAATTCTTATCTAATCGATTGTTTAGCACTTCATATAATATGATATTCTATTACTGTATTACAATGACTAAGTTCAAGATTTTTAATTTAATCAACCGAATTTTTATTTTTTATTGATCAAAAATCAAAATACAACTTCAAAAAAGTAATCTTTTTTTAGACCATACTGTAATCAGAATGTCATAACAAGCATAGAATAAGACTGATATATACGTTCTTTCAGTGCGTGTGGGTGTGTGTGTGTGCGCGTAGAGCCGTAGAGTTGTCTTTCATTGGACACATTAACCCGATTTCCAGCGAATTTTTGGGAGTTGATTTTAATCATAATCAATTCTCCTTACAGTTACTCTGACAAACCGAAACTGAAACAGTGTTTGGACCTAAGCACAAATCATCACCGCGGACAAGACTTAGTTCTTGAAAATAACCGATAAATTGGATGTAATGTACATTGAAACATTGTTTTAAAGAAAACCTATTTATAAATACCTTGGAAATAGTCAGGTTTTAAATAGTACGAACAATTTAGAAGTTTTTTGCAGTCGTATGTATTCCTACGCCAGAGTTCAATCAAGGGCGAGTTCGATCATTAACTAGAGTTAAACCACGGTAGTAAGGAAAACTTATGGTGAAATTTTGGTTGATCATACATTAGAAATGTCTCGCTAAACGTTAGTTGTACAAAAATTGATATGCTGTAACTACTTTCTGGGTCCCCCTCTTAATACGATGATTCAGAATTATACGAAACCACATTAATTTCAATAGTTTTTTGGACACGAGTAAATAAAAACGACACCATTAAAACAGTTTTCATAGTTTTCATAGTTCTTACACATTTTGTTTCGGGGATAAAGGCATTATCGCTATTCCTTAGAAAATATTACAGCGTAAAATTATCCTGGTTTGTAGCCATTTGTTGTTTTTAAATAAAGATGAAAATAATGGATGGGTCTTAGTAAAAACAGTGATATGCCTGTCAAGACATTGACTATAACAACTCTTTTACATGTCACGTGGCAACATTTTTCATTCCAGTGTATTCATCAATCAAGTGAGTAAGGTTAAAAAGTCACGGGAGTTTGCGCCAGGTAAACAACAGTCGTTTATGATAAGGAAGACAAATTAAATTTTTGAATGTTTTTAATTTGTGGAATTGAGCGCATACTCCTACAAAAATTTAGTTTTATATCTTGGATAGGATTCTCATATTTTTGGAAAAAATGGTATTACATAAAGGTAAAGTGTAAAAGATCAAGTGTATGCAAAAATAAGTGTAAAATTCGAATACTTTACAAGATTTATTTTTGTTATTCTACCGATGGGCCATATGGTATAATATCCTTTGAACGCCTCTATAAAGTTATTGTTGCTCAGGTGAGCAATGTGGCCCCATGGGCCTCTTGTTTTTTATTTACTTTGACAAACAATGAAAGGTATACATACGTTTTGATTATTGAATATTTTGCACTGAAAACGTAATTGCAAAACCCGGAATACTAAATAATCGCGAAAATTACAATATGATTCTCTTCTAGCTATAATACAAATAGAAAACATCAGGTTTCAACCCAAAAATTAGTTAATACATAATAAACTAAAAAAACGAAGAAAAGGTATAAATTATGATACTATTCTAATATATTTTATAACTTCTTACTCATCCTAGGCACCTGATCCCACTTCTATCTTTTTAAAGGTCCCTGTTTGCTCTGCTTTGAATCTGTATTTCGCTATGTGGACTTTTGAGATGGTTGACAGTTTTTTATTGTCATATCTTATGCAAGATAATTTATAAAATAAATAACTGTCTAACAATGTCTTGCAGCATGTTTGTACCCAAACAGCATTAGAAGTATTTAGCTTCCCGATGTTTTGGACGACTATTCGATTCCTGTTTTAAAACGACGCATCTCATCACAACAGGAAATTCTTTATTATAACATTATTATATAATTGCATACAAATTGAGTAACGCGTGTAAGTGCGTTATGAAAATTTGTATGCACACATCGCTGCAGTTATGAGACTGTATACTTCAAAAAATTATGATTTAATGCTTATATTTACATTTTTAACTTCTTGCCTTGTCTGCAAATGTGATTCATACCATAAAATTCCTATTTTATCATAACGGTAAGTTTTTATTAATGGAAGAGCCACTGTAACAGCCACAAGCGTGAACGTCATAATTAAACTCGTCATTTTAACCTTTGAGTACCCTGTGTGTATTATAGTGTTATAACTGCCGTGATTTTCAACACACGGAATATAAGGGAATAAGTCTCAATTTAACCTATTGATGTTCACGATATGCTATCAGGAAATTATGTTCATGAAAAAGATTTGATACGTAATTTTCTTCGTAGAAATATAGCTTAAATGATCGGAAATATTACCGCATTGTTTTTGCTAAACACGGACGAAATGACAGTTTTTCGACAGCGCTGACCAAATAACAAATTCTCCTCAGTGGGGTTGAACAGATTTTGATGGAAGCCAAATATCCTGAGTAAGTTAGATATACGTATATGTATTTCATGATTTTAATATAAAAATATGAATTGATTTAAATATACTTGGGATTATTATTAAAGTATTTAATTTTATGTAATTATGTTATTTGGTTATTCATACAAGAGGAAAAAGAACATCCTTTCTAATGGAAATTAGTTTTCTTTTCTGAAATTTTTCACAAATTGTCTGTTAACAATATGGCATTTGAACATAACAGACAGATGAGAAAATATATTTTTCAAATAATGTGAATCTATATTAATTTCTCATTTTGACTCGAAAAGTTTGCCAATTCTAATAGACTGTGATTTAATCAATGAAGAAAAAATATCATCTGAAATATATTTGTATTTTCCCAAACTTTCATAAACGATTAACATTCTGCTGCTTTTAAAGCATTTTTTAAGATTTTAAAGTTCAATGTAATTAACAGTTATATTACTTCAAAGTCTTTTTTAATTTGTCACCGGAAAATACGGATTTTGGAAAGTATATAAATCATTGCTTTACCCACACTATCTTTTATGATAGTATTCTAGTCTGGATAAGAAAACAAACACCGTACTATGGTTTCATTAACATACGTTGACATCAACTTTTGTGATGCGTTGACATCAACTTTTGTGTATTTAGTTTTTAAAAAATCAGAGTTCTAACAATTAATTCTCGGCCAATAATCTTTTCAACACAATATGTAATTAAAAATTTCAATTAAGTTAACATCAAATATTGTGTATCAAATCAACAACGTTATCAACGAAACTCGATATTAAAAGAACATGTATGAAACCACAATCTTTAGGGACACTTTGGCGCCCTCTTAACACTAATCATTTATTTCAAAAATTGTTTTTATAATCTTAGTGTTTTCGTTAATCTTTTCAAAATGATGTTAAGACTTACAATCAAATTTGCTGAGAATATATTATATTGTGTAGCATATTTTGCAAAATACATCCATTCAATACAAATTTATTGAATGAAATTTCTAGGTAGTCTATAAAGCAATGAATACCGCTCAAGATGTTGTTCGCTGCAGTCAATGTACAGAAGCTGTAACACATCATTGCAAGATTTGTCAAAAAAATCTCTGTCTACAATGCAAAGATGAACACATCGATAAAAGCAAATCAACACCTCACGAAATTATCCCGTTCACGTCAAAGCATCACGAGTGGCAGAAATGTGTGGATCACCCTACAGAACTAAAGACTTTTTACTGCCAAGACTGTAAAGTGCCAATCTGTCAGTTGTGTCCGACTCGAAATCACAAACGACATGGTATAGAGGTTTTGAAGGACATTTGTGAAACTTCGCGGATGACCATCACAGGGGATTTGAAGGAGTTGAAAATCTTCAAGGTTGAATATTCAAAGGTCATAAAAGGTCTGGAGGAGAAGGCCACTATTTACACTGAGCACACCAATCACGAAAATAGTTCACTCATGAAACTAGGAGAAGAATTGCACAAAATCGTCGATAGGGAAATAGAAAGAATCCAAAAGCAGCTGGCCAACATGGTTAAAGAAGACCTGCAGATTTTGCAAGACAACAAAGACGAAATGCAAGGTTCGTATAAAAGAGTAAAATATTGTATTGAAAGAAATAATAGGCTCCTAGAAGAGGACAACCCTATTGAGATGCTTGAGTACAAGTCGAGCGTAGATGAATTGCGACTTGTTCCATCCATGAAAGATGTAACCCCACCAAAACTTATAATGCCCAACATTAAGGAAGAAAAAATCATTGAACAAGTTGTGTCTCTTAAACCGTCTGTTCATTCCATTCTTCCTGGATTTACGATATCCAAAGCAGGCGATATTTCTATGGTATCCACAAGAGTGTTAATGACAGAACCAACACTTATTAAAGCTATTTTCACCTATAGTAAAAAATTGAAAGGGATCTGCTGCGAGTCGGACGAAAAGGTTTGGATCTATGGAGATGACGAAGAAATAAAACAGCTAGACAAATCAGGTTCTATATTGAATGTCTTCAATGCCGTTTCTAAAGGCATCCAGAAAGATATAGCGATAAATAAAGATGGTCATATAGCATTTGCCCACGAAGAAGATGAATGTATTAATCTCGTAAACAAAAAAGGGATTGAAAAGTTTGTTGACATGGCTGGGTGGATTCCATATGGCCTCTGCTTCAATTCAGAAGGAGATTTGATGGTATGCATGAGAACAAATAATCAAGAGGAAAGCAAAGTAGGAGTGTTTGCCAACGGGAGTCTAAAACAGGAAATTCAATTCGACAACACAGGAAAACCTTTATTTTTACCGGGTCGAAACAATATGTACATTTGCGAGAACGGAAATGGTGACATCTGTGTTTCTGACTGGAATGCTCGCGCAGTGATAGTGATGAAAAAATCCGGAGAATTTCGCTTTCGTTATACTGGGTCTAATTCGCCAATTATCAAAAATTTCTACCCCCATGGGATCGCAACGGATAGTTGTTGTCGTATTCTGGTCGCAGACCGCGATAATAACTGCGTCCGTGTAATTGATCGGAACGGAACATTCTTACGATACATTAAATGCGGTTTGAAGGATCCGTATGCTTTGAGCCTGGATTCAGAGGAAAATCTTTGGGTCGGAGAATGCGACACCAACTGCATCAGAATCATCAAGTATCTTGAGTGATTAATAATACAAACACATCTCAATTAAGCAGTTCTGCGCAATGACTTTTTCTAGACTGTTGTTAAAAATTAAGTCGATTTGGGTTTTTTTTAACTTATAAATATCTTATCATTAAACATAAGCGAAACATAAACATGTTCATAGTAAGAAAAAACCCATAACGATGGGTGTAAGGTAAGACACATATTAAAAGGATAAAAAATGTAAGAATTCAAGGTATTAAACGGCTATTTGATGGAGAAGTTTTGAAATTCAATTGTACATACACATAATTGCTAGTGCTTTCGAGTGCTAGCAACTACGTTAGTCTTTTTCACTGGAATACGTCTTCAACATCCAACAAGGAGTTGGCAAATGAATTTTCTAAATTCTTTGTCAATAAGGTGACAACAATTAGAGATGGTCTGAGAAAGCTTACTACCTTTAACATCGAAACATCACTGTCCGTGGATATTCATTTTAGTGGCATTCCATTAATGAGTTTTCGACACACAACAGAAGACGAAGTGATTCTATTCTATTACCAACATTATTAGTGTGTCATTCGATCAATCAGAAGTATCTTCAGTGTTTAAAGAGGCATTAGTGAGACCATTGCTGAAAAAAATCTGGTCTGGATAAGGAAGTTTATAAAAATTATCGTCCTGTATCCAATCTCCCTTTTATCTCGAAAATCTTGGAAAAAGTTGTTGCTAACCGCCTGGACGAACATCTGGACAAAAATTTATTAAGGGATTCTTTGCAGTCGGCTTACAGACAACAACTCTCTACGAAAACAGCACTTCTCAGGGTTAGTCATGACATCATGGAGGCTTTGGACAATCAATCGTCCGCTGTAATGGTACTCCTTGACCATTTAGCAGCCTTTGATGTTATAGATCACACAATTCTATTTCAACGGCTAGAGACAAGTACGGGGATCGATGGAAAATCATACAACAGGCACCAATGTGTTGTCATTGGATCGGATACGTCAGACCCTTGCCATCTTCAGTTTGGTGTTCCACAGGGATCCGTCCTGGGACCAAAATTATATTGCCTTTTTTCTAAACCAATTGGAGACATATGTCGTCACCTCGGTTTCAAGTATCATTGTTATGCTGGTGACACCCAAGTATACATGATAATTAAAACCCATGAAAACTGGAACAACTACTTTCTACGCCTCGAAAAATGTTTGCAGGATATAAGTACATGTAACTGGATGTCATTAAATTAAACCAGGAAAAAACCGAATTGATAATTTTTACAACAAAATTCCAATCCAAAAATCTGCCAGTCCTACAATTAAAAGTCGCAGAAAGTGTCATCAACAGCAGTGTAATATCAGTTCGAAATCTAGGTAACCATTTTCGACAGTTTTCTTACCATGAAAAAGCAAGTTTCATACATCATTAAAAGTGGCAACTATCATCTCAGAAACATTGGAAGAATAAGGGGATTTATCTCAACAGACGCGTGTAAGACACTCTTTAAATCCTTAGTAACTTCAAGACTTGACCATGGAAATAGTTTACTTTTTAACATAAACAAAGGCTCCATAAATAAATTACAAAAAATCCAAAATACCGCAGCTCGACTTGTGACCAAAAAAAAGAAAACGAGGTCATATCACCCCTATTCTTGCTGATTTACATTGGCTTCGGGTAGAATTCCGTCAGAAATATAAAATCCTTGTTTTTACCTACTTGACAATTCATGGATTCGCTCCAGAATACTAACAGGAATTAGCTACAATCTGTAACTCTACGATTCGACGGGAGCTTGTCACTGATTTTACCTAGGGTGCTCACTGGAACATATGGTGAAAGACAATTTAGCTACGCTGCTCCTTATTTATCGAACAGCATTTCAGTGCGTATCCGTCAAGCCAAATCCGTTCAATGTTTTAAAAAACAATTGAAAACTTATTTTTATAAACTCGCTTTTGATTACTTTTTAAGATATATATTAATGTATGCGCAAACTTATTATTATATCCACATTTTTACCATAGATGATTGTAATTTGTCGGCCTATATTATTTACTGTTCCTTTTGTATTATAGCTATCTATTTTATGTTTTGTAATGTCCATTTTATGTAAAAAGTTTCAAAATCGGACGATGCATTACAGATATATAGGGGTTTAAACATTGATTTTTCCGGAAATTTTGATTCCACATTCTTGGTTAATAAAATAGTTTTATTTTCAGAGTTAAATTAACTCGTACCTAAAATTTTTCGATAATTGTTCAGTCGTACTTTTTACCCATTCGGATTTGTATTTGCTAAGTCGTTCTTGAAATCGATAAGGTTCATGTTAATACGTACTTAGAATCATTCGGATTTTGTTAACTGGTACCAAGAATTTTTTTCTTTTTGTCTTAGTTACTCATGTTTATTGGTTTAAAAACTCTGCTTCTTACATGAACTTCTAGCTTTACTTTCGACATTAACGGAAGATCCACTCGTTGATTTGCAACGAGCTTTGCTCTAGTTATTATTATTATTATTATTATTATTATTATTATTATTATTACTCGACTCCATAGCAAAGGATTCTGGGAAATCTGTACTACTGTAGAAAAACTGTACCATTTGAATTTCGTTTTTAATCTTCACAAGAAGTTTTGTGTTCTATTGTAAATGTCAAAAAGTAACAGTAGCTTAGGTCTTATAATGCAAAGTTATTTTAAATATTATGATTAAAGCTGCTTTGTCCGATTTTATATCAAATTTTATGCACGCTTTTAAACGATGGCTATGCTTAGTATATGTATAGTAATAGACATTGCAGTAGTTTTACCCGTCAATTATGCCAAATTTCAATGAAGAAAAATACGTACAAAATTTGCTAACAAAGCAAACGACATTAAAAGGTACTGCGTTATTTCGCCTCATGTTAAATTTCACCCCTGACGACGAGACGGGTATGGTTGTATTAAGAATTTGACATCGCTTTAAATAAAGGTCGAAATGATCAGACAAATTACAAATAAACATGTGTACGTTTTGTTTGCTAATATTTCTAAAGTTTGCTTTCTTTACAATCGATGCATAGCATGCGGGTTGAATAACCCCAATCATTCGGGGGACGAAACCAAGCGGTTTCCTTTTCTAAACATTCCCGTGATGCATTTTGGTTTGTTTTTTCGTTTGCCCAAAGAGAAATTATTTTTATTTACTTTGAATAAATCTAACTTTGAAAGGAGACTGATTCTGCTGGTGTAAATAGGAGAAAGTCCATAACTTTTTAAGATAAATGATTTGTATGGAAAAAATGTGGATACTGTAATAACAAACAAATCGGACAAAGCAGCTTTAATAGTTAGCTTTATTCCTTCAAGCTCGGAAAACAACCTCGGATATTGTTTTCCAAGCTCGCCGGAAAGGCCCGAGACAATACGATTGCTAAAAAACAGTACGAATTGTTCTTTAAAATTTTAAATACATAATGATTAAGGCACAGTCAATGAACTATGCCATTCTAGATTCACAATTCTAAATTGAGACCCAACTCCAGCACAATTTCAGTACACCACTGTGCCATCCTATTGTTAATTAATCGATTTAGAAATTCAAACCAATGTTTTATAAATATTTTTCTGTGTTTAATGATGGCTACAGCGCTAGCTCACCAATCTTTTTAAAAGATAAGCTTGTCAATCAATAATATCAACAGCAAAACATTGAAATATTGATCATTCTTTTTCTGTGCTTCCATGCACAATTTGATATTGAAACCTGCTACATGTACATCGAAATATCTGAAACATTCTGCATCAGAATAAATGAAACATGCTTCATAAGGAAATGTCAGCAGACAACCCATTGATTTTCAAGATAATGTACAGGAAGAAATCTCAATACTGACATACAAAGGTGTCGTACTAATTCTATTCATGCAAGGGAGATCTGATTCTACTTTATACAACATGCATAAACACCTAACAATTGAATATTTTCCCCTGTTTCAGTTACCTGTTTTCATTACGTCTTAATCAATTGTAAACTATTATTTCGTATATAAAACCATATTGTGTTTTTTTGTTCAATATACTTGTAAATGTTTATTTTGTAATTTAATCTTTTTCCTTGTTATTGTATGCTTTTATAACATGTAAACAATTTCATATGTTGTAATAATGCTCATTAAAGAAAATAAGACGGAAACGTAAAAAACTGTAAAAAAAAAAAAAAAACAAAAAACAAAAAAAAAAAAAACAGCAGACAAACCCGCCTGCTAGACAGTGGATATACGTATAATCTTAGATATTTATTTGGAGATTTTTGTAATATTTTATACTTTTTTGAAAACCTTATTTTACTTACTTACACTGAACATAAACAAGAGTTATTTATTCCATGTCTTGGTTCACATGTTTTTCCTCATTTGCCATAAAACATATTTTTTTAAGAAACTGGATGATCTTGACTATTTTTAGACCTTATCATCTATTTCTTTCTTTTTTTGTAAAAAGAGCGTATTGTAAGAAAAGAAAATTATTTGAATTTAAAGGCTGAAATATTTGAAACATTTTCTTTACCGTATGACAGTTTATGATTGTTTATAAATGAAATACAAAAAGATAATCTGGCCTTAAGGTTATTAAACTTTTTCCATACTCGTAATCAAACTTGTACTCCGTTCTCCGAGTATGTGCTCCAATGAGTACGACTCTAAAAATCGAGGTTATAAAAGTTTTGTAGTGCGTTCTCCGCTGAGTACCATTTGGGGTATGCTCCAAAATCCTGTGGAGGAAATTTTGCGTCTCCTAGAGTAGTCAGAGCACGGTAATTCATGTAAATAGCCCTGACATGCAGGCAAACTGTACATGTATTCAGATAAATTATTTATCAGCAAAATGTTACACATTATTTACATGTACATATGCCATTTTTCATCTGCAAGTATGGAAATGTGTCTGCATCTAAAACTTATAAACTTCAAAGCAACAAAGACGATAAATCCAGTGTTATTGGGAAACTTATCAACAAATTGTGTTTATGTCAAATGTTTTTGGAAAGGTTAGTATAGAGCATCGATAAAATCTTTGAAAAGAACGAAGTAATTAACGGTCTGGAGAAATCCCATGAGTTTCCAAAAAAAAAAAAACAGCAACACATTTTCGTTGTCAGAAGGAGTATGATTTAATCTTATTTTGACAATTCTAGGAGGAGGGGAGGGGGCGCAGGGTGCGCCCTCCTTGAATCCGTCACTGATTTACCGCTTGTTCTATTAAAATTTTCCCTTTCCAAGATTTGTGGCATGTAACATAAATAATAAATGATTAATAAGTAGTTATAGAAAGTGTTATACTTAGGCATCCCCCATCCTTTGTAATGTTTAGAACTAACCTACATGAACATTCTCACTATAATAAAATAGAAGGGATCCTGCAAGTGCATCTGATCAATATTGGTTAATAACGATACATGTACATCGATTTCTTGGTTTTAAATGATGGAAAGTATGGGTCGTATTTGACTAAATACAGATTTCTTAAAAAGTCGAGCTATTTAATGCAATTATTTTGTATATACAATTACATGCATATATACATTAATTAATGAAGCAAAATATCTTAAGTTATTTTGATATTCTTGGTTGCAGTTCTCCCTTATGCTGTTAAATTCACCTCCATTTTTATCTAGAGATTTCATTGATAAAATGGTTAAAACTTTCTATTTTAGTTTATAATGTAATTATGATTAAATTATAGCGTAAAATAGTGCATCATTACAATATGTAACAACATAATATGTTTGCCGCTGAAATTTCATATTCATTCACTATACTCATGAGCACCTTCTACGTGTTTCTCTCCGTTGTAATGAGAAGTATGGTACTATAACTGTGTAAATGAAGTGCTGCATATATCTTTCCATCGCTACTTGAATGAATGATACAATGTATATATTAAAGCCATACACGCTATAATTTGCGTCAATCTTAAATGACGGGAAAATGCATGTGTTTGCTTGTTACTTGCAAAAGTTACCTGTATACTGTCAATTATAATGCCCATTTCGATCACAGGAATGTAATACCTCCTCATTAATATCAATAATGAAGGTTTAATTAGATGAGGTGTTCTGTGTTAATATTTTCCACAAAGAACAATGTCCTCCATGTGATTTGGAGATCCAAATTCAACTTTAAAGAGACAGTACAGCTGAAAACACATGTGTGAATAACTTCAGATTTACCTATTGTATCATTAGGAAATATAGAAAAAACGTTGATTGTAATAGTTAAAATACATAAAAATCCCTTTCACATACCTATTTAACGTAATTCTGAGCTTCCAGAAATTGAAGGGTCGTACAAAACCGAATAATCTTATATCGTTTATTTGACAGTAAATGACACATGCTGAATACTACAAGATCTTTGTCCGACTACGGTCATCATAGTATACAAGATTAAAGGGACTCTCTAAACGAAACACATCATCACTTTCTCGATACTTTATCTATGGTTTACTAATTTCGGTTCATTTTAAAATGAACAGACATTTTGTCATATAACCCTTAAGGGGCCTAATTTACAAAAAATGAATTTAGGTTGTAGCAACTCCCGTGATAAACACGGAAAATACATGCTTACAAAATAATGATTCTGCTAATCTTAAAAACTTTGAACAATTATTACCTTTGATAAAGACATATTTTTCATCAACAAACATGTCCAGGAAAATCTTCGCGAGCCCTGCATGTGTTTTGTGTACAGTAAATACGCATGCGTAATAGTATAGAAGGCTGAACCCCTTAATATGTTTGATGTAAATATGTATGGGTTTTACGTAATTATTGATTTTAATATTAATGAAACAATTAGAATTCTCTCATGAAGAACTTTGTGATTTTCTAAGCGTTTATACATTCATGAGTAGTACCAAAATACCAAACTCAATCGAAAAAAATTTTCAAGTCGGTTTTTTGATAAGATGCGCCGTACTTTCTCTTTAGAGACGTAAAAAATGCTATTTTGCAGTGCAATTTATTACTGTATATTCTAGGAGGTTAATGTGCGCTTTCTAACAAAACTAAGTAAAAAATCCATAGAAAATTACAAACCAAAAATATTTTAATTGTAATCATTCACCAATTGCATGTAAAAATGTTATGCGCCGCATTGGTTTATTCATATCAGTTAAAGTTAGAACAGATTTGTAAGGATTACTCCGATTTGCACTGAAGTTTATAGACCAAGATTTTGAAAACCGCATTCTACATGAACTTCTTTGAATCAAGTCATTATAAACAATTTGTGTTTGATGACACATGGGTGATTATTTATAAAACAAATCATTAATAGCTTTGAAATTATAAACTTTCAAAAAGGAGATCTATTAGAGGTTAATTTTCTCGTATTTTGTAAGTATTTTTGTCAAAACCTGCTACACAGGGAAGTGTTTACATCTACACAGCATGTTGAGATACTTAAAGAAAGCTGTTAGAACAGATGCAGTATTATCAAGGAACAAAAATAGAATATACAGGGTAAGTTTTATTTTTAAAATTTCAAACAGGGAAGTTTAAACGGTGTGGTTTGGACTTTGTAAAGTGATGCTCTGCTTAACATTTGCCAATCTTTTGATAAGGTAAGTGCATTTTCACTGTTAAATTTACAGTTGATTTACATGATCAAATAGATTCGAAATATTCTCAATTTTACTTTAGGTTATCTGAATGATAAAGCCATGAATACAGCCCAGGATGTCGTTCGATGCGATCTTTGTACAGATGTTGTACAACATTATTGCAAAAGTTGTCACGTTAACCTTTGTGGAAACTGTAGGATCATACACATTGACAGAAACAAATTAACAAAGCATGAAATTGTCCCCTTCACTTCCCAGCATCTGAAACAGGAATATAAGGTACAGAAATGCGAGGATCATCCAAAACAAGAGAAGGATCTCTACTGCCAAGACTGTAACGTTCCAATCTGCTCACGGTGTCTAACCGGAAATCACAAAAGACACGGGGCAGTGGATTTGGAGGAAATATGTGAATCAACTCGAAACTCCGTCTCAGAAGATTTAAAAGAGTTATATCACTTTGAAAGAGAGTATTCAAAAATTGTGAAAGATATGGAAATGAGGGTCATATCATACAAGGGTCATTGCGATAAAGAAAATGGCTCTCTAGAGAAATTAGGACAAGTCTGGCACAAAATCATTGATAATGCAATAGAAAAAATCGAAAACAAGCTGGCGGTCATGATCAAACAAGACCTGCAGATTTTGCAAGACAACGTAGAGAAGATACAATCTTCATATCAGAAAGTGAAACAATGCATCGAGAGAAATGAATACATCCTTAAAGAAGAAAACTCCTTTCAGATGCTTGATTACAAGTCAGACGTAGAGGAATTGCGACTTGTTCCATCCAGGAAAGACGTGAGTCCCCCAACACTGATATTCCCAGACACCAGGAAAGAGACCATCATTGAGCAAATTGTGTCTCTCAGGTCATCTTTTCAATCTTCTCTTCCAGATATTACAATAACCAAAACGGGCGATGTTTCAATGGTATCGAATCGTGTATTAGTTGAGGACCCAGAACTCATTTCAGTTATGTTCACATATAGCAAAAAATTGAAAGGAATCCGCTGCGAGTCTGATGACAAGGTTTGGATTTATGGAGATGATGAAAAGATTAGACAGCTAGACAAATCGGGTTCTACGTTACAATGCTTCAATGCTGTGTCTGGAAACAGTCAGAAGGATATAGCTTTGAGTAAAGATGGTCATATTGCATTTTCTCACAAAGTTAACGAGTGTATTTATCTAGTAAAGAAAAATGGAATTGAGAAGTATGTCGATATGGCTGGCTGGATCCCATATGGCCTTATGTACAATTCAGACGGAGAGTTGATGGTCTGTATGCGACGTAATGATTATACAGAAAGTAAAGTGGGGGTTTTCACCAAAGGAAAATTAAACCAAGAATTCCAATTTGATGAAACTGGGAAACCATTATTTTCTATCAGCCGAAACAATATGTATATTTGTGAAAACGGAAATGGTGACATATGTGTTTCTGACTGGAACGCATGCGCAGTTATTACGATGAAAAAATCTGGGGAATTTCGCTTTCGCTATGCAGGAAATCGATCTTGTAGCTTCAAAGAGTTCTATCCCCACGGAATCGCAACGGACAGTTCCTGTCGTATCTTGGTCGTAGATCGAGATAATAACTGCGTTCATGTAACCGACAGAAACGGAAAGTTCTTACGGTACATCTCGTGTGGTTTGGAGGATCCGTTTGTTTTGAGCTTAGATGAAAAAGAAAATCTTTGGGTCGGAGAATGTGACAACAACTGCATCAAAATCATCAAATATCTTGAGTGACTTGATAATAAGAAGTCTGTCTTTCTTTTTTGACAAATCAATTTTGATATAGCAATACAATTACATATTTATATCATATCGTGATATAACTTTAAGGGTTTTTGCATCCCTGATACGAACAATGGCATGCGCTTGTAACACATTCTCTGTATCATCGCCCTTTATCTCACTTTTCCGAAACATCTTGGATCATTTTTTGTTTTTGTGGTGCATATCTGCAATCAAAAAAAGAACGTAATGAAATTTATCACACCTTTCATAAACATCAAGGATCAGGATCATTTTCTTTCATTTGTCTTTTCTTTTATTCGATGCATATCTGCAATAAAAACTGAAACGCCTTGACATAAACATTTCACCATGGAATCTTATTTATAAGCTACTGACAAACTAGTTGATAAAAGAGGAATGTCAACAGTCTCGAATGAAAGTCATATTTTCGTAAGTTCTATTGTCAATACAACGATCTTGTCAGCAAATACAATCTTCCCCTGGACTGCATGCTGACTGGCGTTTTTCATACTTATTGTCAGACCATAATTAATCACCTAATTGTCTACTGACTATTCCGTTTTCCCGATTACGACAAAGAGCACACGGCGAGTGTGACCGGTCAGCAGAGGATGCTCACTCCTCCATGACACCTGATTCAAATTCTTTTGTTTTGAAGTCCGTGTTTGCTCTGGTCCTTTTTAGTTTTTTCCTTTGGACTTTTGATTTCAAACACTGTTCGTTATTACCACATGTCATTTTTATAAGGAATTAAAAAATCCGGAGGCGACGAATAGCAACCAATTTTTTAATATCAATAAATAAAATTTAATTGAAAAATTAACGTGCAGCATATTGTGAATTTTTAAAGGATGATTTCCATATCCGTATCTTTAGCCCCTTTTATATAATGAATAACAGAAATCCTACCTTAGTCTGATAATTTTCAAATGAACACTTCAAAAATTGACCCTTCATAATTTTTTGGGTCATTGTTCATAGCAATGATTGTTGCATTATTGATGATTTTGTAGACCTGGTTATTGTTTATTTCGTTATCGTTTAGAAGACTGTCCTTCCAATGAATAAAATAGTTGGGCCTTAGTACAACAGCAGATATGTATTAAGAAGATCCGTCAATACTCGTTTGAATATCAAGTTACATCGTTTATCGACAAAATCTCACCGGTTGAGGAAATACTTAACAACCGGAAATAGCCCTCGTTAAAAATGAAATTTACAAAAAATACGTGTGCAAAAATAAAGGTTCATTCCATATATAGTCACATCGAACAAGCTTACTAAAATTTTATCATGCCTGGGTCAGGCAAGTAAAATTATTAGAGGTTAAGCGAGGTCGCACATCAATTTGTAATAATGGAGGCCAACTTGACTCTTGCATCTTATAAAAAGTTACATATTAAAACATTGAAGTATATTTGTTTTCCTTACACAAATATTGATTTATTTTGAAAAAATGCATTGACCAGCTGAAGGAGAAAACTGTATCTAAATGCACTTGTGTATATGTGGCAGAACTAAACGTTTATCGGGGAATGAATTTAAACAACGAGCCCCTACCATAAATAATACTGCAAAAATTCCAAACGTTTGCCTCATCGTGAATAAAAAGGAATAACATCTGGGCACAAATATCAAAGATGAAATTGATAAAAAATAAAAATGAAATTACAAAATTTATTTTTTGTCAATTTATCGGGGTAATGATTAACATTATTCGTTTCTACCTATAGAATTTTTTTCGTGAACAAATGGACAGTTTTAAAGTGTGACCATGGTAAATGCACAATTCACAACACATAAAAATAATGTTGTTATGATGTACAACATTAAAGACAATTGAATTTCGTTTCTTAGTTAAACGAGCTAACAATTTCAAAAACCTGCATATTTTTAGGTATTTGAAGAATTTTCATTCATACCAGTGACATGATACATCTGTGCTAGTTCTTCAATTTTATTTTCTAAGCAACGATAGTTTTATGTTTCTAAATTAAAGGGACTTGGACACGATTTTAGATCAACATTTTATTTCTTATATTTTAGATATAAAATGGTTTACTTGCACATTTTGAATGATTGACCAAAATTTGAATGTTATAATTTATGTTATAAGAGGGATACAGAGGTAAGAATTCATTGTTATATAAACAAAGCTCGAGTCTTATCATTGTTAACAAATAATGTAAAGTATGGAATTACCATTTCTTAGACAAAATAACTCGTAAGAAACAAGGCAAACTTGTTCAATGTGTTTATAAAATATATTATCAATCGAAGAAAGCAACATTTGATTGAAACTTATACCCAATAAAACACATATGTAAACAATAACAAGGCTCGAGCTTTGTTTACAAAACAAAAAATTCCAAACTCTGTATCTTTCTTATAACTCAATATCTGACTTTCAAATTTTGATAAAGCATTAAAGATACTCAAATTAACCATTCTACACATTAAAATGGAAAAATAAAATTTAAAATTTTGAGCTCAAATCGTGTCCAAATCCCTTTAATCATTAAACGCTAAAGCGCGATATTCAATTTGTCTGCACCGCCTTGGTATGTTATAAGACCATTTTATTACATTAGAAAATAAGCCTTCAATGCTTATATTTATATTCAAATCGCTGTTTATTTGTATGAAATATTTTATATGTATTGTCGCCTTTAAGTCACTATATACGATCTTAGTCAAGGATATGAAACATACACGAAACAGCCATCTTAACATGTTACTTAGTTCTCTTTTGCGACGAAAAATATAGTGCCAGAAGCTTTGTCGAGATTGGTTTTAACGAATTGCTATGATAAAACTATTATTTTCAAAAGTACATATGTAAGTTTAAGCGTTTCATTTAATCTTACAATGGTAAATATATTTTAAAAGCGTGATGATATTTAAATTTGTGTTTATGCGGCGTGAAAAGGGTAAGTGTGTTTACATTGTATTACTAGTAAATTATCTCAGCTAGTATGCAAGACTTACAAGAATGACCCAAACGATTGTCATGTTATGGACTTACACTTTCCTAAATCAGCAATTTACAATAATAGATGACTTAATTTTATATACGTGATCATTAAGTGAGTAGGTTATAAAGTGTTTTTACAGGAAATTGAACGTTGCGGATCTCCAATGCAAACATGTGAGGAAATGTACACTGAATGTAAATATTTATGTTTTAATACATTTGATATGAAAGTTTAAACTGTTTTCCACTTACAACAAAAGAAAATGATTTGAATTCTGTTTTAAACAAGTACATGTAAATTTTCTTTTTTACTGGATGTTCAAGTTTTTGTTAGCCTTGTAATCAATGCAACATGTGTTGATTTTCTTATCTCCAATGGTAAATTTAAATCAGCTACAGATTTATAGTTTGGTTTGTTGATAACTTCTGTGTTATAAAAATACAGGAATAAAATCATGTTTTGAAATAATTATCGGTTTAAAAAAAATAGTCTTGAAAAATTGATTTGCCAAATAATTTAATGGTATATGAGAATTGACGATATAGTAAATTTAACTTTGTAAATTTCTTAATTATAGATGATACAATAAAATTTGTATTTTTTAGATTACTTTAAAGATGCTAAGATTTTTTCTATATTTGATATCTGTTACCATGGCAATGATCATTTTGCTGGCTACTTTTTATATCATTTGTTATCAATAAATAAACAAAAATAACAAAAACAAAATTTATACAAAGCAAAATATGCATGTCAACTGCCTTTGACTTTCGGGCAGATAATGTAGTCTCTGGTTAAAATGCAAGAATTTTGTCAGAGGTTTTTTAGTAACCAACTTGTGTGAATGTCAATCATATTAACTTTTTTTTAACAAACGAAACTTAGATAATACTTAAACATGAATTAATTAATTACCTATGTATGTTTTTATTGTAAGTGTTGTCACATGTCATAAAGCGCTGTAACAGGAAAAATTTGTTACATAATAAGTGTTAAATCTAACATAAATCATCACCATTGAATTCTTATCTAATCGTTTGTTCAGCACTTCATGTAATATGATTTTCTATTGCCATATTATAATATTACAATGACTCAGTTTTTCTATCAAATTTCAAGATTTTTAATTTAATCAACCGAATTTTTATTTTTTATTTATCAAAAATGAAAACACAACTTTAAAAAAGTTATTCTTTTTTAGACCATACTGTAAACAGAATGTCATAACAAGCAAAGAATAAGACTGATGTATACGTTCTTTCAGTGCGTGTGAGTGTGTGTGCGCGCGCGTAGAGTCGTAGAGTTGTCTTTCATTGGACACATTAAACAGATTTGCAGCGATTTGTTTTACTACTTAGATGTTATAAAAAATTACCGTACCATGTAGTTTAAAAGATGGAATAACAAAAGTCTTTTTTATCTGAAGAGATTTTTTTTCCGGAAAAAAAATCGTATAAATGTTAGAAATTTAAATTTTGAGTTTGATTTCAATTTATAAAACAATTTTAGTGTAAACTTTTGCGCTAGAACTCCATCAAACTGCTTCTTTTGCATCGATGCAAAACAAACGATCACCGGTGCAAAACCAGCAGTCGTTCACTGGATTAACGCAAGGTGGCGGAAAACGTACCCACAAATTTGGGTGCGTTTCGCTCCGTTTACTCTCGGACAAATCGTAATAAGAATTGAAATAGTTATAAAAACTTTTCTAATGCAATAAGTAACTTATTCAATAAACATTTGTATTCTTAATTAATTTATTTACCATAAATATTTTAAAACATTTAATCAAGTCTTCCAACAATCTGTTGGAATTCCCAAGGGTACGAATTGTGCTCCATTGTTAGCAGACCTATTTTTGTATTCTTATGAAGCAGAATTTATTCAAAAATTTGTAAGTGAAAAAAATAAATCACTTGCTATGGCCTTCAACTCAACATTCAGGTATATCGATGACGTATTATCAATTAACAATTGTTATATCCATTCTTACGTCGACTCGATATATCCCAGTGAACTTGAAATAAAAGATATCTCACAGTCGGCGTCATCTGTTTCATATTTGGATATTTTACTGGAAATTGACATTGATGGTAACCTTACAACAAAACTTTATGATAAACGCAATGACTACAACTTTTCTATAATCAACTTTCCTTACTTATGTAGCAATATACCTTCATCACCTGCATATGGTGTTTTTGCCTCTCAGTTAATTCGATACGCAAGGGCATGCTCCTCCTATGAACAGTTTCTAAGGCGAAGCAAGCTACTGACAAACAAGTTGATAAAACAGGACTATCAACAGTCTGTTTGAAGTCATCTATCGTAAGTTCTATGGTCGATACAACGACCTTGTCAGCAAATATCTTCCACGGGGTGGCATACTGATTGACGTTTTTCATACTAATTGTTAGACCATAATTTATCACCTAATATTGTCTACGGAGTTTTCCGGGACAAAGAGCACATGGCGGGTGTGACCGGTCAGCAAAGAATGCTCACTCCTCCAAGGCAACTGATCCTACCTTTATCATTTTGGAGGTCCGTGTTGCTCTGCTTTGAATTTATATTTCGTTTTATGGATTTTTGAGATGGTTGACTGCTTGTTATGGTCATTTTTCATTGTGCATGACACTATAAACAACCATTTGAATATTAAAACCGTTTTTAAAACTTGTTTACAAATCAAAGCCACCCTAAAAGAAATCCTATACATTTTTGTTTCTTTTCGACTTTCACAAAAGTTATAGGTTTGGGTAAAATATGAGCAAATAGTGACTGGTGTTCTATTGCTTCATACAAACAGACATCAAGGGGCTGATTGGTCAACAAATTTATCATCATATATACCTTAAATTTTCAAGAAAATGATATGTCATGCTATGAATGTAAATATATACGCTTTACTTCAGTAAAGAAAAACGCCATAAATTTTAACTTTATACGTTGAATTTTTCTTGTTTTCTTATTTATTTAGTCTACAAATGGTTACGATATCCCAGCCCTCCTAAATGTGTTCATGACTGTAAATGTCAAATGATTACGCTTTGGGAACATTAGAAGTAATGAAAACGCGAAAAAAGTCGGATCTTTTAACCTGGATATAGCAACCGTAAAACTTGCATCAATTTTTCCAAATAAAAGTAATATTAATGTTAAAAACATCGTTTCCATTTCATCAAAAGAAAGAATCAGTTTTTTTCCCTAAAGTATGCTGAATTATTCAGAAACTATTGACAGCATTTTTTAAAAAAAATTCTTAGCGTTGATATACAATAATTTGATTTAAAAAATCAATAAAGTTACTCAGAGACAATTAATTGTTTTATTGCAACAAGCATAAAATTCTAAGAAGCAAAATAAAGTTGGAATAACAAAGTTATAGACATAAATTGTATTAAATAAATTCAAACTTTTTGTTACATTTCAGTTGTAGCGGATGCGTAACTAGCATGGCGCCAAATACGTGACGTGTTAGAGGTCAATGTCGGTTGTCTAGGAGGTTTCATCTGATGATGATGATGATGATGATGCTTAGTCCGACAACATCTACAGATAATGAACTTAAAACACTGTCTGAAGTTTTGGCTGAATATTGAGTAAAGAACCGGGTTGGCTGCTGAGTTGACGTTGGCAACAATCATCACAAAAACCTGAAAGGCGAAGTTCTTGTGAAATGTCTGCGGGGATATCGTGTTGGAGATGAGAAGGACCTGATGAGGAAGATAACTCAAGAAATAAACCACTACGCTGGAAATCAACATTTTGACCACGCCCCTTCTCGCTTGTAGGGCCTCGGAAAAGCGCTCCAGAGACGAACCGTTGACCAATCGGATCGTCACTCGCCGATGCAGCCGTTCAGAACCCACGAACAAATGTTTCGTCACAAATACGTACAGTGTCACTTGAATCACAAGAGGTAAGAAGTAGAACAAGGCAGATTCTATGTATTTGAAGATCACAAAATAGAACATGTGGTCATCGGGGAATATGATCATACAGTAGAAGACGGGGAGTGTGGGGTCGCCCTGCACGACTTCATTAAACAGGAGGGTGGGGAGACCGGCCAGGCATGCGCACGGCCAGATACAGCCCAACACGAACACGATCCGTCTCTTGTTGCAGACGATGTGGGCTTTTATTGGGTGGATGATGGCTACATACCTGAAAGAGAACCAAAAAGGTTAAAGTTTGTATGTTTTATGTTTAACAAATTGTTCTCAGTTAAATGTAGAAAAAAGGGAATCATAGAAATATGTCTGTCATGAGAGGTTACAAGGTAAACCCTTTCGCACGTCTATATCGAGTTTTACTAAAATCAAAAGCAGTGCATGGATCTGTGTTAAGATTAAGATTATCGTCTGTGAAAGGTTTCTTATTGTTGTTTTAATGAATCTAGGTAAAAATAACTTTCTATAACAAGTTGTTTAAATAAGTATAATAACTTAAATCATTTCCATAGTAATAAGATACATTAAGCCTAACTTGATTTATTATTTGATATCCTCCTAAGAAAATGATATTTATTTTCTGTCATCAAAATAAAGACTTGGCACTTTCTTGCCATTTCTGTCCAATGATTTAATTGAAACGCCAAACATTGAATTGTGTTTAAAGAAGGATGGCATGCCTCACCAATTAGTTTTCACTTTCCTCCCAAAGCGAATCGTTTCCAAAAACAACTGTAATATTAAATTTTAATTGCATTTAGAAAAGTGTATTAAATCTTTAAGTCCTAGGGATTTACAACTGCACAAGCGGAGAGAAAGCAATGGAAAACTACCGGAATCCTACGGGAGCGCAGAGCATGCTGGAAGGACCGCTTATGTAAATAAAACAAGAAATCGTGCTGTGAGGCCCGTCAAAACCAAACGAATCTGACAGAATTTTAATTGCATAACTGACAATTTATTTCTTAAGACTCTGTTAAAAGATCGCTAAAATAGCATTGTCAATTAATGAGACCTATTTTCAGAGAACACGTAAAACTTAAGTTAATCTTTATAATTAAAGGAAATATCTTATATAGATTTGAGTTTTCTTAGTTCGAATATACATGACAACTTTTAAAGAGCTGCCCCCTCAAAGGTGTATCATTGTTTTTATAATGTAAAATACCAAAACGTTTGCTTACCAAGAACAAAAATTGCGAGCGGCTAAGTAAAACATGCATAATATCCTAACAGCTTAGGATTCGCGACAACCCAAGCGCTTGAGATATTTATTCTGTTCCTAGCGTTACCGTTCCTGTGTCAGCCTTCTGTCGACAAGAAAAACTTTAGAACTGTTCTAGATAGGAACTGAATTAATGAAAGGTATACGTTTAATGAACGACAAAATGATATATATCAAAAACTGTGTAAGTATGTCGGAGCAAAAAATCTGTTATTTTTCTAGCTGCTTGAAACGGATTTATCATAACAACATGTTGTTGTTTCTTTCATGGCCTCCTTGGGTCATTAAAGATTTGAAATATACGAAAGATACCGATACTAAATTTTAGAAAAAATGAAAGTCATGATTTTCTTTTTTGCATGGCTCAGGTGTTGATGCTGTTAATTTTTTTAGATAAACAAGGAGAGAGTTTTCGGTATTTTTCATTTCAACGACTGATATCACTATAGGAGAGCTGTAGGTAGAGAATGATATAGCCCTTCATTTTTAGAATGCTTTTATTCATATCTGTTTTCTTTCTTTTTTATTTCACATTAACATTGCATATTTTTGATAGAATTTTTTTTATTATTTATTTTTTAAAAGTTCGCAAAACTGTTTTGTTTTCTTTCAGTGCATTCACATTGAATATTGACTTGAAAATACTAATAAACGTCTAAGCTATCTAAATGTTTCCTAATCAAATGTCAGTGGAACTTAGCATATTCTGTCTTTTACAAGTAATCATTTTGTTTAGCTTTAAGACTTTGAATTATACATCTCTTTAAAAGTCGAGTCGCTTCAATGGATTCTAATACCCAAATGTTGAATTAAACCAAAAAACGTATTCTCTTTATTCTAATTTTAAGTACTTTTATTATAATTTGTGATTTTATTTGAAATCGGGTAACAAAAAAAAAAATGCCATCCTTAATAAAACTATGTGTACTCTAACGACTTGTAAAAAGCTATGGGAATATTTCGCATTAACACTGGCGATGAAAGAAACCATTATGTAATTCACCTAGCCCTGTCTAATTTTCTAATGGTTGATTATACACTCTCAAAAGAGGCAGCGTATATCAAAGCCTGCAGTCCTAGAAAACATCGTTTTCCAAATTAATGTTCCTGACAGGGGCTTCGTTTATGATATAAAGGTTAATATAACTTATTCAAGAAGCCCAGAACTCTGTAAATTGTGATAGAACCGATGTGAATATTGCATATATGAATAAAACAGTTGAAATATCCTTTGATCATGAATGTCGGGATAAATAATGTCTTTGGTGCTTCTTTTTTTAACTTTTATATATATGACATATGTAAATACTAAACCATCAAACACTACTTCCAAAATGATGATTATTTCACCTATTCGACGCCGACTGATCCGATACCCAAACTAATAAGACACGGATTAAAACGATTTCATTGAGTAAACACAATAATTCAAGTTGGTTTTTTTTTCTCTAATATAATGGTTTGTTAGGCAGAAAGGGATTAAAATTATGTATTGGAGGTTGAACTAAAAACATGTTCACAATAAATTATTGAAATAAAACTAAAAAGAACGGACGGCACATTTCTGTCGAGTTGTAGCAGTAGAATCTACTCAAACTGATGAAGGGATAAAAAGAATCACGGGAATCATTTTTTATATTTCATGACGACTCTGACTCCAAATCAAAGCACTGCCTCACCTCTCCACGCAAAGCGCAATCAGAGTGAGAACAGACCCGTATAGTGATGTCACCATGACGTAACGATTCACTTTACAGGCAGTTCTGTTGAACAGCCACCCTTGGTCTAACATAAACAAGATGGTCTCTGGGATCCCAAACACCATAATGAGAAGATCTGCAAACGCCAAGTTTGTAATCAGTAAATTTGTCATAGAAGTTCTCATCTTTTTATTACAAATTACGGCACAAACCACGAAGGAATTCCCGCAAATGCCCACCACACATATCACAAAGAACAGCAGTGAGAGCCCTACGATAGTTCCCGGGGAGATCGAAACACTGCCGAGGTCTTCCGGGTGTGATTCGTTTCTGGTGAACTTCAGTGCGAGTCCTGGTGAACCAAAGCTGATAGGTAAGGAATAATTCATAAATTTCTTCCCCGTGAACATAATATCCGATGAAACACTTTGTGAATAAATATCTCCAAAACTTGAGAGATTTTGAACAGTCTCCATCTTTCCAAGATGTTTCTACACCTAACAGGTATCCCGAAATTACCCCCTTTACGCCGGAATTGACAGAGAGCTAGCAGTAACTCCTTTTTCACTCATTCTACAAAAAACAAAATATGATATTGATTAGCTCAAACAAAGATTCCAATTTCCCTCTCCATGGGGTTAATGCTTACCGTACGAATTACTCGATACCAAAGAGCATTTTTATGACTGCAAAAACATAAATCAAACCAGATATTAGCTTAACTTCATTATAACTCCACAAATATTTAAATGCTACAAACAAATTAAATACATTACATTGTTTTTTCTTGTCGGTTTCTTTAACCGATTTTTGTAGTTTGTTTTTGGCTTAAGAAGTTGGGTATTTATGTCAATTAAGTTTATTCCCCATAATGTATGTTATTCACTTGCGTATTTTAAGGTGGGTCCCTCCTCGAGTGACGTCATCAATCATAGTTTTTTATGTATTGTAAATATGTAGCTATCATATGTGAGGATCAATATATTGTTGTACATGACCTAATGTTAGTGAATTAGTGGCAGAGCAATGTTGTCTGCATGGTTTTAAGGTTTTGATCTTAGACTATTTCACGCTCAAAAATTAATGTATACATTAGCGAGCTAACCCCTGTACTTATATTTTATAGCTTATCAAGTGAACATATATAAATTAAAAAACTGAAGTGAAAAACCAATTAACCATGAAATTACAAAAATATGTTACGATATCTCAAATGTTGTAATAACTCTTATTCTTCTTAAAACTTCTTAAAACACTTTTCCTAAGAAATGGGATGACAACTGTATTGTGCTTTTTCCATGATGATTGATTTAATAATATACTTAAAACTTGTTTTGCTTAAACATTGTATAAAGAACTGCAAAAAAAATATATATAGTAATAATAAATATAGCTAAAATCTTATTATGAAAAGGGGGCATACTGTACATATTCTGGAGATTCTGGTAAACAAATAAATCATTTAAAACAAACATGACAAGATGTCATACTAATGCATTCACTAGTTAAGCAATTACTTTATCTAAACCAATGGATCCACCCTAACACATTTGTGTAATATAGATGAGTCATTTCGGTGCAGTTCCCTATAACACACAGACTGATACAGTACTAACAGAAGTTATTTCAATTTGCTTTCTTTTAGAATCATGTACGACAATATTATATTAAGACTTCTTTTATCTTCGACTCCAAGAGAAATAGATGGACCTACATGCAGCTAGGGTAGCTTTCGTTCTGTCGTCTTTTATTAACATACATTTTAAATATATTTCACTTTCTATTTTTGATACATAAGTTAGACCAGAAAACACCTGGCACAAGAAGTAAGAATTCATACATCTTTATAAGGGTAAGTAGGATGTTAAAAGTATCTGATACAGAAAGCAATAATTGTAAACAATGCACATTGATAATTACTTTAATGTACATTAAAAATTTGAGTTAAATCTAATACACAAATAAAGCTAAAAATAAAACTCCATAATGGTAAAGTCCTCCGAAGATCCAATATAATTTTACTTTATTTCTGAATACTTCATACAGACAATATTTAAAACACACACACACACACACACAATGATCAGATTTGGAACAGGCAAGTAGGGCCTCGGAATGTTCGTTACAAAACAGTAGCCAATGGATTTCAGAATGCCTTAAAATGTACTCTAGTATTCTTGAGACAGCCATATCTAGGGTTTAAAATAAATGATATAGAAAACAGTATTTCAAAATTCTAAATACAGGCAACTGTAGAGCTTTTGACATCCGAAAGACTGAATTTATGATTATATTTATACATGCAAGTAAAATCATATATTGTCCAATACAGACTAAACAGTCGATGACCATGTAGGACCATAATATATCTTATACAGTCATGTTGGACAATAAAACACCTAATACAGGCGAGTAAGATCAAATACTATCTAATACAGGCAAATTGGATATAATAGAATGTCTAATACAGGCAAATGAGACTTACAAATACTTGACACAAAAACTATGACTATTGCGTTATATTATAATATTTCTAGTACACACAGGACTCAAAATGCCGGTTAAAAATACTTGAGTTATGGTGGGCGCAATTTGCTCCACATATATTTAAAAAACTCTGAAAATATGTACCAATTTTTACAACTAAACAGTAATTAAACAAGGGTGTTGGTATGCATACATACATGAAGTGTGCGTTCAAGTGAACTATCACTGGATTATGTTTATATATCACTTTAAAGTTTTCTGATCAAACAGGCTTCAATTGCAACAGAAGTTATTATGAAGAGGACCCTGAATACCAAACAAATTGCAGTCTCTTTGAATTCTTCAGTGCTTCCGCTGAACAAGAAAGAGTGTTTTGTCAAATGAGTGCCTTTGGTGGCGGTTCTTGTTTTCTCGGTAAGATTTGAGGTCTGAATCAAAGTCAAAAGTGGTAATGCTCTTTAAGCACTGCGAAAATATAAGTAAATAACATTTCGTCGTGATGTGCGGTGAAGCTGTCAAATCGTCCTAAACCTATTATACACCCTGATCAGGATTTTTTTGTGTGTCATCCATTTCATTAGGCCTTATGAAATGGTAATTAGAGCGACAATTAATATCGTATAAACTAGACAAATTACCCCCCAAAGAAGACCTAGTTGAATGATCGCTAGACATTTAACCGACGGTGTCAAGCAATCGCTGTACACGAAAGTTATTTTTCATATACATGTCACAATTTTGGAAAGAATGATAAATTTAAAGTTAAAACAATCGAAGGAAATGCATAAAGGTATCCAAAAATTAAGGTTAAATGACTTACTGATTCAGTATAGTGCCCAAAATATCGTCCATTTACATTTCTCTGTTCCAGGCGTTTGTCGGGCAATAATAATTCCTATCTAAGTTGTACAGGAAACTACTGGTCAATACCAAATATGTCCACATAGATTTACAGTGTTGTTTTGATTTTTTTTAAGGTTAGTAATTTATTGTTGTTTTGATTTTTTTAGTTTTGGTAATGTAATGCTGTTTTTGTAAGGGTAGGGGTGGAAAATACGATACTATTTTTACACAGTCACATACATTTAGTTTAAACATGATGAGGATTTGTTTGTAGCCACACGTAATGTTTCACAACTGTCAGTTTTATCTACAATAATAAATCTCTATAGCAAGTGTGTGGTGAGGAATTTATATCAATTCTTCATAAAAACATACGACGATGTTGATAAAGACAGGAATGACTTCAATAGAAATTCTTATTATATTGGGATGGGGGGCTACTTTTGTTGACCTTAACACCACTGAAACCTCGGTATTTAAATGAGGCACGTGTTTTTATCTGAAATGTTCGATATGAAATTCTTGGAGTTTTTCATCAGATAAGTAAGATATCAGCTTTGCGTGAGATCTCTTGTGCTAAGTGTTTAAAATGGAACAATTTAACGTATATTACATTGTGCGCAGTAGCGCATATAAATCAAACGTAGAAATGCAATTGTCAATAAAAACCAAAAGACTTGCAACCATTTCAAGGGAGAAAATTTAATGTTGGCATGGATAATAGGTAAGGTTTATGTCTCAGTTCAACGAACCCTCTTTAGAAATGATGGTACTAAGCTTACTTATACCCCACACAAATGAACTCAATAACAAATTGTTGCCTAGGCTGAAACCATTTTTTGTAAATGATATGCCAAAACATTACTATCTAGATCATGTTTGCAAAACAATGAAGTTTGCGAAATCCTTAAAATGTTATGAGAACTTCATATTTTCTCATAAAACTGTTTGAAAAACATCGTAAAATAAAATAATTAATGACTAGCACCATTAGACGATAAATTTTAATAATCTTCCCTGTCTCTTTCTTGTAATTACAATAACAAATTTATGGATTAATTATACGATGCACAAATATGTGCCGAGTTGCTTCATATCACAAACAATTAAAATTTATAAAAGCAAAACCAGTAATAATTGCAAATGAAGGACTCGCCCTCACCTGTTGTGGTAATGAGACAATGCATCCAAAAGCAATAGAATGTGAAGGACCCAATTCCGTTCAATAATAATTATATAATTCGCACTTTTATTTCACCGATTCACGATCTTTTGAAGAGCGCGGCATCCTTTTGAACTGTTCGATAAGTACAAACTGAAATTTATTTTCCGGTAAAGCGTTGTTTTCCCTGAAGAATATTAATCTAGTTATGATGTATGTTTTATTATTCATCATGAGCTCCATTTGGTTGAATTTTCTTCTTTGCCTGAATTTAGAGGACTTTAAGACATGTTTAGAAAAGATTATTACTTCTCAAATGTTACTCGTTACAACAGGATTTGTAAGTAAACTATACGCAAAATTTGGTGAAGAGTTCATTATGTTTCAACAAAATCATTTGATGAGTTTGTGAAAAGCGATAAATCACAAAATCACAATAAAACACGTTACAGTGAACGAGATGACAATAAAACAGAAACACAGACGGTGCTCCTTCCGGACGGACACTGATAATAGAAATTACTTGGCGCTCTTTATGATTTATCAAACGACACAAACAGTTGGACATCATTCAGTATTTGGTTACTGGGGTAGAGTCCATTCTATAATCTAGAAAGCAAATCGGAGGACACGTATTACCGATATCACAAACGACCAATTGTCAGCACAAGACAACCTAATTACCAGGATTTATAACTATGAATATTATATTTAAAACTGTAAGCAAGAAACAAAATTAGCCCATTCTTTTCAGGATATTCCACTTAAAAAGGAAATTTTCAAATGTTTTACATCACCTCTTTCAAGAGTTGATTAAACTCTAACACTAGTTTTGTTTGTTAAGTACATTTAAAATTATCTCGGCGGCGTTTTTTTTTTTCCGAGAGCAAAACCCCAGAAGCATTTAAATTAACTTTTATTTGTGAATCTTTTACGAACCAACCTTAAATACATTTGCATTTGAGAGGCTTTGATATACGCCAAGTTATGTTATACTATAAAGATTATACTCAACTTTGAAAGAGTTAACCATAACAAAGCATATAAAAAGTATATAGTGCAAACAAATATAATTATATAATTCTAATTTCATCGTAAACTTAATTTATTTATTTGCAAAGGGTAAAATTTCCTTGATTAAAAAAAAACCCCGATGGAAATAGATATGTTTAGGTAGATATATAGACAAAATGATTACTAGTTATATAAATACAAACATTGTCTCTATGTGCGGGGACGGGCTGTTGGTAACGGTTCCCTGAAATCATAGTACTTCTTCCAATATAACACATCCATCGGAATTATCATTACCGTTATCACTATTAGCGGAAAAAATATGACAGTATTGTGTTGTAATAAAAAAAAAACCATGTATATCTTTGATCTTTAATAATTAAACACAAAAACCATTAAAATCTTTTTTATTCCTTTTCAAACTTTGGGTCATAAATAAAATGCTTTATAAGCTATAAATACTTTTTCTATATTTTGCATTCTTCTATTCAACAATTCACAAAATGTTATTTTTATAACTTTTGAAGTTTAAAAATAAACAAAAATTACCTGCCTACTTGTTGAGAAAAATATCCACATTTCATTGAAAACTTAAAAGCATCCCAATTCCAATAGGGTACATCCATTGCTTGCACACTATCACGAAGTCCCGTGGTCAATCGTCATAGCTATTGGTTTACAGTTGATTCCACAGCAACCTCAATTTGTATCCTATGTAATTCACTGTCCATATAAAACAGGAGACCTACAGGGTGTCGCGGAATTCCGCCGATTTCTTCATTGATTTCCTCCGATTCCCAGGAACTGGATTCCGCCTCTGTGCTGGAGACTGGCGACAAGTGAATAGCTCTGGCTCTGTTTATTGCTATCACACAACGCCAGCTATTCTTAGAATCATGTATGACTGCCCTGGTTCTCTTCAACATGAATATATCGAAATCTCTCAATGAGCATAGAATATATTAAATATATAAAAAATATTGTATATAGATCCACATTTAAATATATATTGTACTGTATATGTCATATATTCGAACGATAACGGTAAATATGGGTTAACTAAAAGTATAAGGTGGCCACTGCTATTTTTTTAAAAAAGAAATGTTTCTTTCGATGAAGAAATAAACAGGTCTAAACTAATTTTATGAATAAATTTCTAAGATGTAAAAATTAAAAAATTAATGTTGTTACTGTGACAAAGAAGTTATTTCAAATTTGTTGAAATTTTATTGTAATAGAATTATGATATATTATATTTGTAAACAAAATCGTACCGGCTAAATAATAGGTACGGTACGTAGGCTAGACATAGAAAAAGTTAAACTAGAATAAAGTAAGTAGATATGTCTGATTTATTGCAACATTGTTAGTGCTATAATTTACTTTTACTTTCAATTTAAGAATGTCATTCCTACCGGTGAAGTTAGCACAGAAAGCATCCTCAGTTTTGGGTTTTAATATTCGATGCATGGGTCCGAGTTAATCCCCTCCCAGGAAGACTTGGGCTTTTATTTTGACAATTATCCGAAGATATTGTTACGATGTATGATTGTCAAGATGTCAGTGGACGCGTAAGAAAGAAGGAGAAGCTAATTCAAACAAAAGTGGATATGAATGAACCAGAGTGGGAGGATCAGGCTAGACAATGCAAGCAGGGGATACCAAACAAAGAAAGTGGATATCGCGAATTATAACTAGGCAGATTTATTCAGAACAAATAGAAGGGGTATAGAAAACAAAATAGCAAAAAGGCAAGAGGACATAGTCATATCAAACAAAAGGTAAAGTAGTAGATAGATAAGGTATAGTAGTGGATAGATAAGGTATAGTAGTAGATAGATAAGGTATAGTAGTAGATAGATAAGGTATAGTAGTAGATAGATAAGGTATAGTAGTGGATAGATGAGGTATAGTAGTAGATAGATAAGGTATAGTAGTAGATAGATAAGGTATAGTAGTGGATAGATAAGGTATAGTAGTAGATAGATAAGGTATAGTAGTAGATAGATAAGGTATAGTAGTAGATAGATAAGGTATAGTAGTAGATAGATAAGGTATAGTAGTAGATAGATGAGGTATAGTAGTAGATAGATGAGGTATAGTAGTAGATAGATAAGGTATAGTAGTAGATAGATGAGGTATAGTAGTAGATAGATAAGGTATAGTAGTAGATAGATAAGGTATAGTAGTGGATAGATGAGGTATAGTAGTAGATAGATGAGGTATAGTAGTAGATAGATAAGGTATAGTAGTAGATAGATGAGGTATAGTAGTAGATAGATAAGGTATAGTAGTAGATAGATAAGGTATAGTAGTGGATAGATAAGGTATAGTAGTAGATAGATAAGGTATAGTAGTACATAGATAAGGTATAGTAGTAGATAGATGAGGTATAGTAGTAGATAGATGAGGTATAGTAGTAGATAGATAAGGTATAGTAGTAGATAGATAAGGTATAGTAGTAGATAGATAAGGTATAGTAGTGGATAGATAAGGTATAGTAGTAGATAGATAAGGTATAGTAGTAGATAGATGAGGTATAGTAGTACATAGATAAGGTATAGTAGTAGATAGATAAGGTATAGTAGTAGATAGATGAGGTATAGTAGTAGATAGATGAGGTATAGTAGTAGATAGATAAGGTATAGTAGTAGATAGATGAGGTATAGTAGTAGATAGATAAGGTATAGTAGTAGATAGATAAGGTATAGTAGTAGATAGATACGGTATAGTAGTAGATAGATGAGGTATAGTAGTAGATAGATGAGGTATAGTAGTAGATAGATAAGTATAGTAGTACATAGATAAGGTATAGTAGTAGATAGATAAGTATAGTAGTAGATAGATAAGGTATAGTAGTAGATAGATGAGGTATAGTAGTACATAGATAAGGTATAGTAGTAGATAGATAAGGTATAGTAGTAGATAGATGAGGTATAGTAGTGGATAGATAAGGTATAGTAGTGGATAGATACGGTATAGTAGTGGATAGATGAGGTATAGTAGTAGATAGATAAGGTATAGTAGTAGATAGATACGGTATAGTAGTAGATAGATAAGGTATAGTAGTAGATAGATAGAGGATATCTATATTGTGTGATTTTATATTTGCTTTATCCAACGAGTTGAAATGGTGTATATATTCGCGAGGCTTGCCGAGCGAATATAACCATTTCAACGAGTTGGATAAAGCAAATATAAAATCACACAATTATAGATGTTCTATTTATCTCATACAATTTGATTTATATTATGAAGCTTTTGAGACAGTCCCTTGTGTGACCCAAATTGGATTTTTTTTCAAAGATTAAAAACGATGATGCAACGTTGTGTTATGCGGCTATTGTGACCTTGCGCAATACAATTTAGTACGTCATTCCTGAGATAAATCTAACTGTTTTAATGTAAAGTTTCACTGAAATAAACCTTAAAATAATTTTTTAGCTCTAGATAATTTTTCTTAGAGCTTATTCACTTGATTAAATGGAAATTCCGATTAGAAGACTTGAATAATCAGTTTTGTTGACATACACAAAGTTGCGAATGCTCGTTAGTTTGAATTGACTCGAACGAGGAACAGTTGTTGATGCATGATGTTTTATAAAACAAACACTAGGCTAGCCTTATGATTCAAGAATAAGGATGCTTACTGGTGGTGGAATAAAAGTCTTATGAAACATTATTTCGGTAAGTTCTTGTATATAAACACAACCAGAGCGCTCTGTTTTCATCGCATCGTCAGGATGAACTCTATCCTTGACAGTTAACGTAATTTGTAACTGTGTTAGTTTTATAAACTTCACAAAGCAAATTGAAAGTTGGAAGTGGGCTAAATTTATCAAAAATCTTGACAAACAAGAAAAAAGGGTATTGTGGTTACGGTTTTGAATATCTTTGCAAAAAAGGTAGGGGGGGGGGGGCTAACCTCCTCCCCCCTCACAATAGCCCCCCGGTTCCGACGCCTGTGCTACGCAGTTATGTGTTTTCCTTCGTATTTGTAACTTTGACAAAATCAATTTTATATTAATTTTTGTAGTAGATATAGTTATGTTGAAAGTACTAGCAAATTTTCGAAAATAGGTCACTGAAGCGTTGAAGCGAGGGGCTGTGTCAAAAGTAGTTCCGACCGGAAGTATTTGATATAGCATCACCCGTGTGATATAGCAAAGGTTTATCACACGGGTAATATACACCACACGTATGAGATAAATAAGGTATAGTAGTAGATAGATAAGGTATAGTAGTGGATAGATAAGGTATAGTAGTAGATAGATAAGGTATAGTAGTAGATAGATAAGGTATAGTAGTGGATAGATAAGGTATAGTAGTAGATAGATGAGGTATAGTAGTAGATAGATAAGGTATAGTAGTAGATAGATAAGGTATAGTAGTAGATAGATAAGGTATAGTAGTAGATAGATAAGGTATAGTAGTGGATAGATGAGGTATAGTAGTACATAGATAAGGTATAGTAGTAGATAGATAAGGTATAGTAGTAGATAGATGAGGTATAGTAGTGGATAGATAAGGTATAGTAGTGGATAGATAAGGTATAGTAGTAGATAGATAAGGTATAGTAGTAGATAGATAAGGTATAGTAGTGGATAGATAAGGTATAGTAGTAGATAGATAAGGTATAGTAGTAGATAGATAAGGTATAGTAGTAGATAGATAAGGTACAGTAGTACATAGATAAGGTACAGTAGTAGATAGATAAGGTATAGTAGTAGATAGATAAGGTATAGTAGTAGATAGATGAGGTATAGTAGTGGATAGATAAGGTATAGTAGTAGATAGATGAGGTATAGTAGTGGATAGATAAGGTATAGTAGTGGATAGATAAGGTATAGTAGTAGATAGATAAGGTATAGTAGTAGATAGATAAGGTATAGTAGTAGATAGATAAGGTATAGTAGTGGATAGATAAGGTATAGTAGTAGATAGATAAGGTATAGTAGTAGATAGATAAGGTATAGTAGTAGATAGATGAGGTATAGTAGTAGATAGATGAGGTATAGTAGTAGATAGATAAGGTATAGTAGTAGATAGATAAGGTATAGTAGTACATAGATAAGGTATAGTAGTAGATAGATGAGGTATAGTAGTGGATAGATGAGGTATAGTAGTAGATAGATAAGGTATAGTAGTAGATAGATAAGGTATAGTAGTAGATAGATAAGGTATAGTAGTAGATAGATAAGGTATAGTAGTAGATAGATAAGGTATAGTAGTGGATAGATGAGGTATAGTAGTACATAGATAAGGTATAGTAGTAGATAGATAAGGTATAGTAGTAGATAGATGAGGTATAGTAGTGGATAGATAAGGTATAGTAGTAGATAGATAAGGTATAGTAGTAGATAGATAAGGTATAGTAGTGGATAGATAAGGTATAGTAGTAGATAGATAAGGTATAGTAGTAGATAGATAAGGTATAGTAGTAGATAGATGAGGTATAGTAGTAGATAGATGAGGTATAGTAGTAGATAGATAAGGTATAGTAGTAGATAGATAAGGTATAGTAGTACATAGATAAGGTATAGTAGTAGATAGATGAGGTATAGTAGTGGATAGATGAGGTATAGTAGTGGATAGATGAGGTATAGTAGTAGATAGATGAGGTATAGTAGTAGATAGATGGGGTATAGTAGTAGATAGATGAGGTATAGTAGTAGATAGATGAGGTATAGTAGTAGATAGATGAGGTATAGTAGTGGATAGATGAGGTATAGTAGTGGATAGATGAGGTATAGTAGTAGATAGATGAGGTATAGTAGTAGATAGATAAGGTATAGTAGTAGATAGATGTGGTATAGTAGTGGATAGATAAGGTATAGTAGTAGATAGATAAGGTATAGTAGTAGATAGATAAGGTATAGTAGTAGATAGATAAGGTATAGTAGTATATAGATAAGGTATAGTAGTAGATAGATAAGGTATAGTAGTAGATAGATAAGGTATAGTAGTAGATAGATGAGGTATAGTAGTAGATAGATAAGGTATAGTAGTAGATAGATAAGGTATAGTAGTAGATAGATACGGTATAGTAGTAGATAGATAAGGTATAGTAGTATATAGATAAGGTACAGTAGTACATAGATAAGGTACAGTAGTAGATAGATAAGGTATAGTAGTAGATAGATAAGGTATAGTAGTACATAGATAAGGTATAGTAGTAGATAGATGAGGTATAGTAGTGGATAGATAAGGTATAGTAGTACATAGATAAGGTATAGTAGTGGATAGATGAGGTATAGTAGTGGATAGATAAGGTATAGTAGTAGATAGATAAGGTATAGTAGTAGATAGATAAGGTATAGTAGTAGATAGATAAGGTATAGTAGTAGATAGATAAGGTATAGTAGTAGATAGATGAGGTATAGTAGTAGATAGATAAGGTATAGTAGTACATAGATAAGGTATAGTAGTAGATAGATAAGGTATAGTAGTAGATAGATGAGGTATAGTAGTAGATAGATAAGGTATAGTAGTAGATAGATAAGGTATAGTAGTAGATAGATAAGGTATAGTAGTGGATAGATAAGGTATAGTAGTAGATAGATGAGGTATAGTAGTAGATAGATGAGGTATAGTAGTATATAGATAAGGTATAGTAGTAGATAGATAAGGTATAGTAGTAGATAGATAAGGTATAGTAGTAGATAGATAAGGTATAGTAGTAGATAGATGAGGTATAGTAGTAGATAGATGAGGTATAGTAGTAGATAGATAAGGTATAGTAGTAGATAGATGAGGTATAGTAGTATATAGATAAGGTATAGTAGTAGATAGATAAGGTATAGTAGTAGATAGATGAGGTATAGTAGTAGATAGATGAGGTATAGTAGTAAATAGATGAGGTATAGTAGTAGATAGATAAGGTATAGTAGTACATAGATAAGGTATAGTAGTACATAGATAAGGTATAGTAGTAGATAGATAAGGTATAGTAGTAGATAGATGAGGTATAGTAGTACATAGATAAGGTATAGTAGTAGATAGATGAGGTATAGTAGTAGATAGATAAGGTATAGTAGTAGATAGATAAGGTATAGTAGTAGATAGATAAGGTATAGTAGTAGATAGATGAGGTATAGTAGTAGATAGATGAGGTATAGTAGTAGATAGATGAGGTATAGTAGTAGATAGATAAGGTATAGTAGTAGATAGATAAGGTATAGTAGTACATAGATAAGGTATAGTAGTAGATAGATAAGGTATAGTAGTAGATAGATAAGGTATAGTAGTACATAGATAAGGTATAGTAGTAGATAGATAAGGTATAGTAGTGGATAGATAAGGTATAGTAGTAGATAGATAAGGTATAGTAGTAGATAGATAAGGTATAGTAGTGGATAGATAAGGTATAGTAGTAGATAGATGAGGTATAGTAGTAGATAGATAAGGTATAGTAGTAGATAGATAAGGTATAGTAGTGGATAGATAAGGTATAGTAGTAGATAGATGAGGTATAGTAGTAGATAGATGAGGTATAGTAGTAGATAGATGAGGTATAGTAGTATATAGATAAGGTATAGTAGTAGATAGATAAGGTATAGTAGTAGATAGATAAGGTATAGTAGTAGATAGATAAGGTATAGTAGTAGATAGATAAGGTACAGTAGTACATAGATAAGGTACAGTAGTAGATAGATAAGGTATAGTAGTAGATAGATGAGGTATAGTAGTAGATAGATAAGGTATAGTAGTAGATAGATGAGGTATAGTAGTAGATAGATAAGGTATAGTAGTACATAGATAAGGTACAGTAGTACATAGATAAGGTACAGTAGTAGATAGATAAGGTATAGTAGTAGATAGATAAGGTATTGTAGTAGATAGATAAGGAAGCGGGAAGAATAAGCAGGCTGGCGGATGTTACAAAACCAAGCAAGCAGATACGTCTTAACATAGCAAACAGGACCAAACTAAATAAGCGGATTCATCAACACAAAACAAGCGGACAAAACTCAACCAAACAAGGACAAAGAACTAAAATAACAAAGCAGTTAGAAATAAATCTAATAAGCGAGTTGGTCTAAAGCAAACAAGCAGATGATATTAAACTAAGCAAGTTGTTGAGAGGATGAAACCAAGTTAAGGAATAAGTGGATATGACTTAATACCTTTCATGACAATACGTGACAACATGGCGATTTGAACGCATAGTGAAACAGGTTTTTTTATTATACCAAATATTGTTGTCTATCTCTGTGGTGCAATTGGTGTAGCTTCAATCTACCAATCTGAAGGTCCCAAGTTTGAATATCGCATGGACTTTTATTTTCATGAATAGTAGTACAATTTAAAAATTGGGTTTTTTTTCACCAATATTGAATTTTTTCTGTCATTTTTAAGTCGATCACGTGTAAGAAATTCATATCTTTAAGTAATTTAGAAGTACAGGTTTGTATGCAGAACTTTTCATAGAGGTGTGGAGGACCCTTAATCACGTTAGTGGATAGAACCTAGCAAGCAGATAAAACATAACAAAGTTAATGGATAGATCTAAACCATTCCAAAGGATAGAACATAACCAATTAAGAAATGGGATTATACCTAGCAAGCAGATAAGACATAACAAAGTAGATGTATAGAACTAAACCATGCCCGTGGATAACACTTGACCAAACAAGACAATGGGACTAAACATAGCAAGCAGATAGAATATAACAAAGTTAATGGATCAAACTAAACCATGCCCGTGGCTAGGGTTTAACAAGGTATGTGGAGAGTAATTAACCAGTCAAGCCGACAGGACTAAACGAGATTTGTGGATACTTCTAAACTGGTAAGTGGACAGGACTAAATAAGATTTGTGGATACTTCTAAACCTGACAAACAGGCAAAACTAAACGAGATTTGTGGATACTTCTAAACCTGACAAACTGACAAAACTGAACGAGATTTGTGGATACTTCTAAACCAGTCAAGCGAACAGGACTAAATAAGATTTGTGGATACTTCTAAACTGGTAAGTGGACAGGACTAAATAAGATTTGTGGATACTTCTAAACCTGACAAACAGGCAAAACTAAACGAGATTTGTGGATACTTCTAAACCAGTCAAGCGAACAGGACTAAATAAGATTTGTGGATACTTCTAAACTGGTAAGTGGACAGGACTAAATAAGATTTGTGGATACTTCTAAACCTGACAAACTGACAAAACTGAACGAGATTTGTGGATACTTCTAAACCAGTCAAGCGAACAGGACTAAATAAGATTTGTGGATACTTCTAAACTGGTAAGTGGACAGGACTAAATAAGATTTGTGGATACTTCTAAACCTGACAAACAGGCAAAACTAAACGAGATTTGTGGATACTTCTAAACCTGACAAACTGACAAAACTGAACGAGATTTGTGGATACTTCTAAACCAGTCAAGCGAACAGGACTAAATAAGATTTGTGGATACTTCTAAACTGGTAAGTGGACAGGACTAAATAAGATTTGTGGATACTTCTAAACCTGACAAACAGGCAAAACTAAACGAGATTTGTGGATACTTCTAAACCTGACAAACTGACAAAACTGAACGAGATTTGTGGATACTTCTAAACCTGACAAACTGACAAAACTAAACGAGATTTGTGGATACTTCTAAACCTGACAAACTGACAAAACTGAACGAGATTTGTGGATACTTCTAAACCAGTCAAGCGAACAGGACTAAATAAGATTTGTGGATACTTCTAAACCTGACAAACAGGCAAAACTAAACGAGATTTGTGGATACTTCTAAACCTGACAAACTGACAAACCTGAACGAGATTTGTGGATACTTCTAAACTGGTAAGTGGACAGGACTAAATAAGATTTGTGGATACTTCTAAACCTGACAAACAGGCAAAACTAAACGAGATTTGTGGATACTTCTAAACCTGACAAACTGACAAAACTGAACGAGATTTGTGGATACTTCTAAACCAGTCAAGCGAACAGGACTAAATAAGATTTGTGGATACTTCTAAACCTATCAAGTGGACAAAACTAAACAAGTTTTGTGGATACTAAACAAGTTTTGTGGATACTACTAAACCTGGCAAGCGGACAGAACTTAACAATGTTTGTGGATAATACTAAACCATTAGCAAGCAAGAAAAGGATAAAATCAAGCAAGCAGATTGGACTAAACATATAAAGTAGACAGGGCTTAATTAATAAGTGAAGAGGACATATCAAAGCTAGCAAATGATTCAAATCAATATTACATTGTAGGGTTATTGAGCAAAACAATCATAATAAATGAAAAAAAAATAATAAAGGCACTAGTCTATTTTCTTAAACTGACATTTTTGTCGATTTTGTAAAGACGGCAATTTATAAATAGAACCCTTTATTTCATACAAAAAGTTCCCTACAGGGTTGAATAATACAATAAACTGCATAGTTTCTACCCACCATATAACAGTTTTTGTAATCCGAGCTGTGCAAGAGGTCGGGTTAGTAAAGTTTATTGAGGTGTAACGCACTGACCCAGTCTTTACAAACGTACTTTTCCCTCCTGCCATAAAATCAGTACCAACATGAACCTTTCTCGTTTTCTATGACACAGAGTCTTCTTGCCTTCTTTACAAAACAATTTAAGTGATTATATTTATCACAATATTAGACTCCATCAGGGAGGTGTCAAGCCGGAGTCCAGAGAAACCTAAATAACAGCGCCATGGCTCTTTAACGAGGACTCGTGTGGTCATATGATAGTGGCATGTTTCCAAACTGCCTTCAATTCTTTTATAAAGTGGCATCGTTTATTTTCAAATGCATACAATGAAACGCCTCAACTGCCTCAAACGAATGATATTCATTATATGCTGATACTTCAACATTACATGCGGATACTGTGTCTTTATATGCTGATACTTTAATCAGTACGTTCAGTAAAATTAGTAATCAATCAAACCATAAGCTTAATGTGATTGAAAGCACGGACAGTGCTAACTTAAGAACCTGTAGTACATGTAGTCCTCCATTTATAAGAAGAATTGGCTGTTTCTTCTGTGTAACCCACTGATTGACTGATTTACGTACTGTTACCTGCTTGGTATGGATAATATTGAAATGAATGATCAAAAGTGTAAATGAACACATTACAATATTTCTTTGGTGGCTCATAGGCTATGAAGCTACCGTTCATTGAACAAAAATAAACAGATGACTTTTTTCCTGCTATGCTCGATTCCTTCATACCAGAACGAATGCAGCTCATCATCTAGTTGGCATCTTTTACTATTGCAATGAACCATCCCTTATATACTTTTCCCAAATGCCCGTTCACATGATCACATGTCATTTACTGTTTTTTCTGTCCATGTGTTAATTATAATATATTTTAAACTTCCTTTGATGATAACACCATTGATCAAATCTTTACCTTAATAAAAAGTTGATCAAATCTTAATGTTAATAAAAAGTGGAATAATATTCTTGTAAAGCAATCAAAGGCAACTATAACCTACGTTATACATTAAATATACATAGAAATTGTTAGATCATGCAATAATTGCATTAAAGATAGATATAGTTAAACCGGAATTCGATTTAATTTCTAAAAGCTTTTTTCAACAAAACATTTCGTAAAATAATCCATAAAATGTAACTCAGTGGTCGATTGACCGGATGGCTTGTTTACCGTCAGACTGTGATCAACATCCGGTATCTGGTTCGGTCCTTCCCATATCGTCTGTATCTACTTTCAGCTGTATACATCTGCAACAGGCCACCGTCGTTTATCAACCAACACAGACTCGAGATGACAGTAAGCAATCCATGGTACTTATATCTAATTGGATAACGCTTTGTTCAATGTTCTACAAAATTCAATTTGCTCAAACCAGAGTAATCGCAAGGTCCCAGGGGATAGACAAATAAAATTATTTGGTTTATGAAAAGGCCGAGATAAAAGGTTTTTTTTTTATCAAGATAAGGGTTGCAAGAATAAACAACTCTCTCTCTCTCTCTCTCTCTCTCTCTCTCTCTCTCTCTCTCTCTCTCTCTCTCTCAGAAAAAAGTCACACAACGAAAACTTTCCATATAGCAAAGAATGGTTTTTGAAAGTACTGAATTATGTGAACATTTACTGTTCAGGTTTAAATAATTCATTCGTTATGTCTGAAACGACTTCTTTGATTACTCAAATTGTGTAAAAGTGATGAATAAATGATGTTTGTAATTTAGACTTTCGCTCAATCAATGTAAAGGCTCCTGATATTAAATGTTTTCCCCTGGATTTGATAAGGGTTGCCAGCTCCCTTTGACCAGTTTTTATTTCAATGTGAATGTGATACTTTATGAAAAGGGGGAAATAGACAGGAGTTCTTATAATGTAACTTGATAAAGAAGAAGATATATTTTCTTTTATTACACGACCTTAAAATTAAAAAAATATTTGACTTCACTGAATATACATAGAGGGCATCTTGAATTTGTTTAAATTAACTAAAATAAAAATTACAGAGCAATGGATTTGTATTATAGATTCTTGTTAAAATTATTAATAATTACTCATGAGGTAATAATAATGTTAGCAGTTTTGATATTGATTCACGAGGCTGTAAAGTTTAAAAAGAAATAAAACCAGTTCAAATTAACTTTTACGGAGGTATTAAATAAATAAATATTCTAAAATCGCAAGTATTCTTGAGCAATAAATACTACTGAAGTATATATAATTATTTGAAAATTACTTTAAACTGAAAAAAATATGACTGAAACTGTACCTCGTTATTGATTTTATGATCAATCTAAAAAAATCGATTTTTTTCCCTTCAAATTGTAAAAGCAAGACTTTAATATCATAAATATATTTGTAGAAGTGCAATTTATTTTAATAACATGAATATATAAAGTGGAAGAAAAACTTGATACTAGGAGCGTGAGTTAATGGCAGGATTCCACTATTATGACGAAATAAATAATAAAAAAACCAACAAGATAGAATCTTTGAAGCGTTGGGTTCTTACTTGCGCACGTGTCAATAAATCAACAATTGCACATGATTTTGTAATAAACCAGAACAAGTGATGAAACACTTTCTGCACTCAAAAGAGGGCAAAGCAAAATTTGAATATTTTATAAAGCGTTCTTTACATTGTTTTAAGAGCTGTGTTCCATGATAAGTCTTTGATAAATATAAAAAATAGATAAACAATTGCACGTATTACTCCCAGTACCAGAGAATGCCCAAGCGTCTTATCACTCGGCACTGGCTCCGTGCCCCCAATTCCCACTCAACATTACTCCCTCCGAGGGCTTAAACTTGTCGTCAGAAGAATCCTAGTCGTGAAATATGTGTCAGATACCACGGTTTGGTCTAATTGCCGGTTAAAGAGATTCAATTATTGGTCTATATTGCTACACCGCCACAGTGATCTGTAGAGACTGATGAACTAGAATCATGAACGGTTGCAGTCAATGGGCTATTAGACGTAATTAGGGAAAAGTTATCGAAATGAACAATTTTGTTTTCATTTGATTGTTCCTTACATAAAAAATGTACTAAAACAAGAACACGGTTTCTTCACATTACATAACTGGACTCAAGAACCATAGAGTTCTGTGAAGCTATTGGAATATCTAGTTGCATGGTACTTTGATTCCAAGAACGGAAGTTTAGGACGGAAACTGCAATGTCGTTAAAAGAGTGCAACGGATGAAGGGTTTACTCCAATGGCGAACCCGTGGTTTTCCAGACGCCAGCCAACAATTGTTGTTCAGCTATTATCGAAGCTCATTCATTTTGGTCATCCTTAAGGAAGAAATTGGTGTCCAACCTTTATTATTTAACGACCCCCTGATGGGCACATTGTGACGTAACAATTATGTGTCACATGACGGTAGATATATGTAGTTATGTAGATTCGTCTCCTGCGTACGTTGAGGTTGTTGAACTTTTTCCGAAAACAGCATTAAATGACTAATTTTGATATTGACTTTGCTCTACCGGAAGCTGGCTAGACAATAACAACGACGACTTCCGATGGTTACTTATAGTGCGATTTCGTTAATTTTCTTTTTCTTTTAATGTAGTTTCTGTTCATAATACGCACTTATATTCTTAACTGTCTAGCATGAGAAATGTTTTTTCAATGTGTTTCTTCTAATTTTTCTGTTGTCGATAAAAATATATATGTAAGCCTTAAAAACGACATTTCAAAAATTAAAGAAAATGTAACTATAGCAATGGACTATATAGATTTTCAACGACACGCCGGTTTGATTAAATAATCTAATTATAACGTTATTCTATTTGGTCTTTATAGTTTTGAAATCTCTCAAATACCGTTCCGTATTAGGGAATTAAAAATATGAAAACTTTCTTTCTGATCAATATTGCTGACTCAACCATTGTTTACAGGCATTTTATGACAACCGGTGCAACAGTCATTGCAGTTTAAGGAATTATCTGAATTTAAAAAGGCCATTTTTGCGAAAACAAGAACTGATTTTAGGGAGTGAAGGATACCATAAAATGGGAGTCGTCCAACATCTCAAAATCCGTTTGTCACCTGGAGGTCATTTTAAGCGAAATGAACGGATTTCGTTATGTAATATGAAACTAGTTTTACTAGGGCTTCGCTACAGATCCAAACGCAACTTGCATCACCCAATCTCGCACCGAAGCCTGATTTCTGCTTAAGAGATTACTAAGTACAGTCTCAACACGTGGCATTAATATCAGGTGTTTCATAAAACCTTTCAAATCTAAAAATTGGATATTTAAGACGGCATTGTTCTGATACGAGTTTAATGCAAGATTGCTCATAAAGAATATTAACGTTACTCTAAATGCCGTTTTTAAAACTATAGCCCCTCTTTCCCGCAGAGCACGATTTCTAATCGAACACACATTAAGTTTGGTGGGAGTTCTTTCTGATACAGGGTCTGTATGGATGAGTGCAACTTGAAGTATGAGAAATAGATAGGCAACCAATTTTAAAATGCACCACTTTGTTGGATTAGGGTATATCAATCAAAGAAAAATCGTGGATTGTATATCTAGTAGAAATAAATATTGAATATATTTTAGTTTAGATTTAAAAATGATGAAAAGAAAAACAGTATAGCATAAAGTTAATGTACCTCAGACAAAAACATCAATAATTGCAGAACCAATGAAAAAGTCCTTAAAACTGAACAGTACGTTAGAATTGCAACAAGATGGTAAATTTTAAAAAAGGGTTTTAAGCTAAAATTGAAATGAAAAGAAACAAAAACAACAAACAACTTAATCCAACCGTAAACGACGTACATATGTATGTACGTGAATGTGTACCTGCAACAAATGAGTGTGTGTGGAAGATTTTTTTTTTGGAATTGATGGGAAAGCGGTTCCTAATGACTATCAACAAGAAAACAAACAGCTATTACAGTCAAAGAAATGAACGATCGTCATTATTCGCGCAGTGATACGAGAGGACCTACATTCTCGTGGAATTACCCGCGCACGTGTCTCAGCGTGAGGGGGCGGCTTCCCCCTGATTGATCAGCCTAGCACACGGCAGATACGGGTCTTCCCTGGAGGGATTTCAATTAAACAATTACAAAGTGTGATGAACATTCAAAAACTGCCGAGAATAAAAGTGCTTACTGGTAAAAGTTGTGTAGCGTGATTGATGGATCGCCGGTTCTTCTGACTGAGGTCTCCATTCCTAGTTTATAGTTCTGCCAAGACATTTCCCTGCAGTTTTTTGCCGTGTTATTTTCTTGTTTATGATCACTCGCCAGCCTAATCATACTCTCAGAGCATGTTGCCAAATGTCGAAGATTGGAGATTTATTTAATAAAACATTGAATCATGAATCCTTAATAAAAATAAAACTGTAACAGAGTGTTGCCCCGAACTGCACTTAAAGATAAGTTACAACAGCAAAAATATAAGATAAGCAAAACATAGATTAAAAGTCTTCATCTAAAGAACAACATACTAGAATAAAAGTCGGTTGGATAAGTTACTGGGTTCCTAGCATATAGAATTTAAAATGTTGCCTCAAATAACGTTTCAGTTGTTTTTTAAAGTGCCGAAACGAAACGTGCTTCTTTCAGCAATAACCTTCTTATCTTACATATCACAAGTTATCAAAAATGCATTTTATATCATGTTACATAAAACTTGGCTCGATAACAGGGTCGCCTGGGAGTGATTCTTCTTTTAGCACTTAGCAATCACAATGTGTTTCATATGGATCAGAAGTCTACAAACTCGCACAAAATAAAAATACAGAAATTATTCAAATGCACCGAGTACACGATTCTAATGTACGTCTGATTCTGGAATTAACAATGTTTTATATATGAATAACATTTTTGATAATAAAAATGACATCACATTACGACTACTCTAGAAATAATTATAATATTTTCTGCAGCAAGTTCACAATTGCAACTTATCCGTTCCTACAAGCGGAAAGAACAACTTTGAATGTATTTTGTAGGCTTCCATGATAATTTATGACAGCCTCTTTTCATTTACAACCAAGGGAATGAATACCTAAAATATCCTTAGAGACATCTAATTTTCTCAACCTAAACTACATGTAACTGATCGAAGTCACTTAATTTTGTAAATTGATGACGTTACAGATTCGTTGTGTTTTTCTAAGCTCAGTAGGTAAGGTTCGGGATGTTGCCGTTTGCAGATTCGGACAAAAAGTTACCCAGTAAAATTTAAAGTCACAAGTCACGTGGTAAACAGTCTTTGATGGTGTTTGGTCGTTTTCTCCTAGTATTGGATTCATGTTTATTAATTACTTTTTACGTGGATGCCAATGCTTGTTGTAATAGTAAAACATACATGGACTGGGTAAACAGCCAAACCTGTGTACATTGATTATGGCTGTCTTTAGGCCTTACAGTGCTTGTATATACATGCAATAATTGTTTTGTAAAATTAAACGGTAAAAAACATTCTTCAGTTTTATAAACACCAGTCTCTATTATTCTGATTAAAGTGACGTATGACTCATCCATGTTTTAAAGTACAGATGAAACCAAAGCAAGTAAAATCAACACAATGGCAAATGACAATGCCCTTCGCGATGATCACAGAATACAAGGTAGTTCTTCAGGTAATCAGGAAGATCGTTATGATGTTCTAACACTAATTAAATCATCCATAAGCCTTGAAGACTATATGCATCATTTCTAATTCACAAGTTCTATCAATGTAAAATAACCACCTGTAGCTAAATGGGGAATTTAACTAAATTTGATCCAAAATATTTTTGTTCATTCACAACGGATGATGACCTACAGTCAGCATTGATCATCTCAATCTTGCGTAGCTATGAGGAAAAACTGAAGACAACGTCTGAAGTCAAAAGAACCAGCCTTGTCATAAATATTAGTTATATCTGAAAAAGCATGCCTATTTCCTGGTACAAAAATTCAGCATCCTTTTTAAAATAGTTTCCACCTCCCTGTCTGTTGCTATCTGTTGCTAGAGCTCTCATGACTCTACGATACGCACTTACTTTATCCTTTGTTGACGGCGGAGGCCGCGCGTTCGAACAACCCTATCCATTTTCTCGTGCTAGTTGATTGCGTTAACAATTTGTACATCAAACGGTATCGCTAATTGTCTCATCACACATTACCGTACAGGAAAACAAGAAAAGTTTGCTCTGAAGATATCAGTTCATTACCAACTGCATGCAATGACTTAGCCTGGATTTAAAACGTTCTTGTAGACTTTGAATGAATCTGCATCGAACATATATTTCGCTTATTTTCTTCGCATAAGCGCTTCTACTGTTATGGAGAACTTTCATATATCGTTTGATCAATAATGCAGTAATATCAGATTTATAGTAACAATACTAAAACACATGTGATTGTTGAGTAATTATTGATTAGCGATTCTGATAATGAGTCTTTTTTTTTATTTAATGCATGTATAATTTACTTTACCCCACTACATATGGAAATTGTTCCGTATTAAGAAACAGAATTATTCGGTGTTTGGGTAAGTCGAGGAAATAGTTCATGTCTTTGGGATTCATTCAAAAAGTACAGAATCAGAATGAAACTGTACATCAAGTAAAATTTGTCCCAAAATGTCAATATTCTTACTACAAGCGTGATGCCTAATCGCATTAATGTTGAAATTATCATTTTTATCACATCTTTACTAAAAAAGATCCCATATTTTTATATTCGGTAAAATTGGAACGTAAAATTTGATACGTACATCTTCTAAGACTTCTCCTTTCGGCAAAATGACTACCCAAAGCTATGCATAATGTACATGCGCATTGTAAGCTACGTAACCCGTCACTCCGCTAATCACCTAGCTATACAATTCAGTATATTATGAAAATGATTCGATTTCTCTTTAAAAAATTATTTACTGAATCATTTTGATTACATTTATTGAAATCAATTTCTACGGATTTTTATTTTCTATATTATTATTTTGATTAAATTGTTATAAAAATTATAAAATGATAAAATTAGACACTTAAAGTAATACAACTGTGATAATCTTTTACATACATGTTCGTTACAAGCAATAAAAGGTACGGTAAAACAATTTGCCATTAAAGAGTCAAGGTCGTTGGTTATGACCAAACATTCAATGGTAATTTTTAACATTTCAATACTTTAGATCTTGTTTAACACAGTGATTGGCAGGTTCGTGGTTAGTAACGGTGTGCTCCCCTCTTCGTCTCGTTCTCGAAGATTTACAGCACTCATCCATCAAGTGAAGGTCATAATTTACGAAGTTTCAGGCATTACCAGCAGGGTTAGCATAATAATGGATGAGGTCCCAAATCCATTGATACCAGCAAACCCGTATATAAATAACCGGCAATGAAATCCCCGTGTGTTGAGCTCATCCACTAGATATATCCGTTTTACCTACATCTGTGCAGCTAGTGCTCTCTTCATATATAATTCACTTCAAAAGCTTTGTAAGCTACTCCAGCTTACATAAAAATCTAAATATATCGCACTGTTTTACTAGTGTTTCCTTTCTAGAACTTTTAATCTCTTTCTGTGCCAGCGGCGTGTCAAGCGCCTCGGCATTGCTTCCGGAAGTCATAGAGCGTCCTGGCTGCTACCGCAGGAATTTTTGTGTCCCTAAAAACGACCTTGTACCTACTTTACCATGACCTTGACTCCTATGATCATCGTACAACTATATGACGTAGTCCCAATTATCTCACAGGTAACAATGAGTCTGGATATAAAAAATATATTGTTTAAATACATCTCGAAAAATAAGTTGAGCGAAAGACTTTAAGTGAAGGATTGTAACAAAGGGAAGTTATGGTAAAAAAAGGATTGCTGCAAATAGTTCTATGCCAATATCCTCATCAAGATTGTAAGGAGTGCGCCATTTTAAAGAGATACAATGAAAAGAATATTGGTTTTATCAAATATAAAGGGATAATTATAAAGGATCGGTCAAATTCCTGTACGAAGTGGCGTTATCGTTAATAAGTATCAACAGGGCAGATGTTTCAGCAGTGTGGTCCCTCAATACCGCTACAGGATTGTAAAAGATGTCTGAACGTAGCGTGACTGCAGTCCCATTATTTCCACGAGCAATTGTAACTACGATTTGAAGAGATAACTGAAGTGGTGCAGAACTGAAGTTCTCAGTAGGGGTTTCTCACATAGGCACTTGACGTCATTAATATTTGTTCATTATTTTTTTTCCTTCTTGATAAAAACATAGGTTAAACTAGAGCAGAGCTCGTGGCAAAGCCACGAGTAGGTCTTCCGTTGTTGCTGCGAGATGAAAATTTATGTGATTTGGTGTCAAACGATTATAATGACTAATGACTAAAATTTCACTTCTGCTTTTGTTATAAAAACGTGCTGTGATTGAAAGCCTGTATAAAGACAGGAAGAAAATGTTTTAGGAAAACTATTTGTCGAACACAGTTTGTGTTATTGTTTTGAAAACTCTTTAAGGCCCTGTCACACAAAGTTGCGTTCCCAGTGCGTGTTCACGGCGTTATTAATGGATTAATGGAATCGCCGTAGGATCGCAAGAAAAATTCAGAAAGGCGTTCTTACAGAGCTCCCAACTACGTTTCCACAGAGTTCTACTTTGCGATTGACTGCCCTCTAGCTGGGTATCCGCCGAGCGCTCATGACGTGCTAGGAATTTTTACCGCGCATCCACAGCGTGCTCTGCGCGCTGACTGCGTGCACATGCGCTGTTGGAGACTTTACGGCGCTGTCATTGCGACCTTACTCCACTTCTACGGCGTGTTTATCGGAACGCAGAGCCACGGCGCGTACTTTGTGCATGTTCAAAGTACGCGCCGTCGCATGGCGTTCTAAAATGTTCTAGGCTAGGATATCCCACCGCGGCGAACGAAGATGCCGTTGAGTTGTTACGGCGCTGTAGAAGACTCTAATTCGTTTACCATGGCGTTTTACATAATTCAATTACGCAGCGGGATCGCTGTGAGGACACGCTCCAGTGTGACAGGGGTTTAAACAATGAGAAGTTTAATGGCGAGTTAAATTTTTCAGGGTAGCATGGATTGTTATATGTTACACGTACTGATGATTCATGTAAGGAAATGTAATAAAAACGTGCATAAAAAACACGTAACTTCTGTAAATAAATCTTTCTAATTTTTTTAAGACTATGTGCAAGTTTGAATTTGTTTCGTGCTGTCAAAATTGGGTAAATAGCCAAAATTGATGGCATCTATGAAAATTTATTCAGGGCTGATATTATTTGATAATACGAGTAGACTTGAACATTTAAAATGATAATCAGCTATCTAAGATCATCGGGAGAATTTATGCATAAGTGAGCGTCTAAAATTTTCTTCTGATATACAGACACCGCTATGTAACGTAAAATTTGATATTAACATTATTTACAGAAATGAATATTACTTCTCCCTACGATGCAATAATATTCAAAATCCCTATTTTTAAGTCAGTTTTTTCTCCTTTATCGGATCAACAGTTATTCTCTCGGAGAAAGTTTACGTATGTATTTAAAAAAAAAAGAAGGAGAAATTATTGAGGCAGGGGGTCTGGGGACCGCCTTGAGGCCCCCCGTGGGTCCCGGGCAAAGCCCTGGTGGGGGCCCAGGGGGCGAAGCCCCCGGAAGCTCCTGGGTTTTCATGTATTTTGAAGGTAAAACCAGGCTCAAAATATTTTTCAGTTATGTACACTTTACACAAAAGCCTTTTACATATATATAACAATTTGACACATATTGTTACTTATACTTAATACCTGTATTGGATTAAAAACAAAACATTTTGGGCATTTATGAACTCCCAAAATTAACTAGGTTATCAAAGTTACAACATTGTAATGTCGTTACGGTATCCGACCCCCTATTAGCTGTTAGAAATATCTGATGCATCAAATCTTCAATATTCTTACATTAAAATAGTCTATTTACCTAGAAAAAAATTCAAAAAATATACAGTTATTCAGAAATGTCTGCTTGCGTCGCAATATGGAAATGACAGCGCAGTCTACACTTGAAACAAAACTGCTGGGATTTCCAGTCGTTTCTTGGTCGAAGCCCCAAGTTCAGGGCCCTGGGGAATTTGTTGCAGCCACCATAATGAAATGACCAACACTGCTTGTTTTAAACACAGTTTAATTGGTTTGTTATCAGAACCTGTCAACATGCATTAGGATTAGATGTTTATAGATGTTTATAGAGCAGCAGAATTACAGTCAGCATAGCACAGCTAATGTATCGATGAGGTGTAATATTGAGTCAGGCATAATTATAAATAAAGTGAAACACAAAATCTAACTTTTCTATGTAAAATTTATCAAAATCATCTACAGTCATGCATACTTTGAAAATTTTAGGGGGGGGGGGGGGGCGATGATTTCTATGGCGACCACCTGCATAGCATAATGTAGTCGTATTTCATAACATCTTATCCCAAGAAAACATTACATTTGACTTAAAACTTTTAATTATAATATATATTATTCTGTTCATAACTATATATAATAGAAGTTTAGCGTATTCGACATGTTAATTTATTATAGCCACGTTCTCAGATTACGATCCCGCACCTTTAAAGTAGATCCAGTGTTCTGTGACGTCACACTTTTTTGTTAAACTTTGAATTCTTTAAAAAATGTACAAGATAGTTTTATTTATTTTATGTGAATATAATCACATGGATGTAATTAGAAATATTGGTAGGTTAAAGATATTTTCGCACTTAATTTTATACTAAATTTCCAAATTTTTTATATATTTTATCTATGCAAAGGGGAAATAACTCTTTTTCTGACTTTTCTCTCAGTTGTATGTCTAAATGCTATAGTTTTTCTTATTCCAACGATTAATTTTAAAAAAAATTTGTAATTTTAGTTTTCTGATAAAGTTGACATTAAAATTAAACAAGAAAAACAAATTTCTGCCTACAAGATTTTACTTTTAACAGAAAAAAAATACATTTTTCTAATGCTAAAATATGCTTTAGTTTATGTTTATCTGGCATCTCAAAAAGTGTGATGACATGTATATATTTTCTAACAATTGATGACATTTAAGTCTATTAAGTCGAAATCAGTTCGGTTTTTCAACTTTCCTCAGAGAATTTTACGAGTATGGAGCTACCTTAATGTGAAAATGAAAGTCTTGTTGTTTGAAAATTGACCACTTTGAAGAAAGCACCCTTCGAACTGTTGATGAATTACATAACAATTGATGATCTGCAGCCATAAATAAGCTTGGGCTATATATGTTCTGAGCTGTTTGCGCTGTTCAAAGTGACACAAGATTTTCGGTAGCACGTAGCGATTGAATTTACGCAATAAAGAAAGTTGAAATTTACAAAGACTGACCGAATAAAAAAACGGGTGGGAAAGAGAAACACGCTCAGGAGAAAATGTTACACATAAGAAGTCACTATCAAATGATTTTCGACAGATCTGGAATTTAAAAAAAAGAGAGCACTTGGCAGCGGGACGGTGGGAGGGCAACACAGAAATAAGTTCGTTTTCACAATGAAACTAACGACCATGTAGAAACAATACAGAAGTTATTAATATGTGACCGATAGAATCTAAACAAAACTTGTTTCAAAACTCATGTGAATATTCTTTAAAATAATCACCGAATGCCTTAATTCAGGGCATTCTCTTATTGTGTCAGCACCTACCGCAAACATGGCACTTTGATCATAATTTGATTTGATTTTTTCAATTACCTTGTACGCTGTCGTATAAGTCAATGCTAAATCAACTGTACGAGTAAAATAAATTTATCGGGTGCGGGTGCGAATCTTGTGTATTAGATAACCGTTTACCGCTAGGTAGTGCAGCCGTGGATGATTTCCTCGGCCGCGGGCGAAGGATAGATTACATAAAGGTTTAACGCATACACACGCACAGCTCAGAACCTAGAAAGATTTGAAAAGTTTGCAATTTAATGACTAAATTCTATCAAATAGAAATTCTTTTTATACTTAAAACCCACAATTGATATATATGTCTGATATTGCATTAGATTTAGAATGGCATTGCTTTTATTAATTAACTGAACGATTTCTTAATTGACACCCTATCGTTTAATCCAATTGAAGAATAAACCTTTATGTGTAATCAAAACTGAAATAATTCTTCAGTTCGCAGCTAGATTAACTCATATATGAGAGACGCAACTCTCGTGTATTAGATAACCGCTGACCGCTAGGTAGTCCAGCCGCGACCATGGTGACCGATTTTCTCGGCCGTGGGCGAGGGATAGCTTACGTAATAATACACAACTAAAATGTAATGCACAGAATTTTTTTTCAATAAGTATTTTGTGTTTTACTAGAAAAGAGAAAGAATGTGTTGTTTTTCGATTCTCGTCTTTAAGGATTGTGCACTATAAGAACTAAACAACAATGACTTTAACTTCTATAAAAAAAAAGCATGTGTTCTAATTTTTTTCTCATGAATTGAAGCCTCCTGTATAAATCATCATACTTTCTGTGGTAACTTTTTGCCAGTTTTACGCGCAAAGACTTTCGTTAACTTGCCAAATGAAAGCAGGTACATGTTAACATGTAAAGCTTTTTACACTCACACTACACAAATCACTTACAAAATAACATTGTAACGACCTTTATGAGATCCCAACAAACAACTTTTCCAGCGACAGCAATATCGAAATGCTAACCGTTTTTGAGTTATTAAGCACAATCTTTTGAGGGCTACTGGCCCTTAATTTAAGGGACCAGCCCTTTTTTTATTGGTGTCAAATGAAAGCCCTTAACATTATGCACAACTTTTGTTCTATATGTATTTAAGAAATATTTCAAACTAAAAAGGTACGAAGCTAAAACATGAGAAAAATTTCGCTATTTTTAAAACATAGATTTCGATTGATTAATTCGAGTGGAATAATTGGAAGAAACTAAAATCAAAAAATCAGAGGACAATATTCAAAGTGTCAATAATAAAGATTTTTAACTATAAATTATTTGCTACGGACCATTTCGGAGCCTTTGTCTGGAAACTAACGCCCCTAAAATTTTAGAAAAAGGGGAATAACTCAAAACCGGAAGTTGCGATTTCAATTTTTTTTTGTGCTCTAGAAACCTTATTTAATTTACAACATACCGTGAAAATTTGAATGAAATCAGATGACAAACAAAAAAGTTATTGAGGATTGAAAAACGTCTAGAAGAAGAAAAATTATAATGAAGAAGAACCATCAGAATCAGTACAAGGTCTTCCGTTGGAAACGGAAGACCTTAATAATACCGCAAAAGCAAAAGGTTCGCCGTACCTCTCAGCTCAACAGGTTACATTCTGAAGGCACGTTCTAAATATCATTGGAGCGGAAAAAGGAGATAAAGCTAATTCATTTCGTGATTAAATGAATTTAATTGAAAATTGTAGTTTTTTTAAACGGATATGGTCACTAATTTGGTCAAATTTTATTTTTTTCTGTTTTATGTTTACAATAGAGAGGTTTAGCCAACCAACGTGTACGAGTAGAAAGAAAATACGTGCATTATGTCATCAGTTTTTGTAATAGGCTTTATATATTTACTTATTTATTATATGATAAGGCTGTAATATTTAATGCAACTACTTATACCAAGAAGAATAATTTTTCACTAAATGTATTGTGATGTGGAGGTTTTTAATACACTGATTGATTTTTTGCAAAACATGCAATGATGATTCTTAAGTATCCGTTTTTAAAAATCATACACATATGAATAATTTAAACAATGGTGTTTAAGAAAAATAACACTCGCTATCTTTAGTTTTCGATGGTGACCATTAATACCCATAAATATAAAACTTCCTTATTCATTGCTCATTCATTTTAAACATAAATAAAGAGTTCCTAGCATTTTTCACCTAGACTAACATCCATTTTAGGTCTAAACCGAGAATTTTCTTTTCAACGTTCAAAATGTAAACAAAAACATGACCTAAGCTTTGTTTACATAACAAAGAGTTGCGAGTTATGCATCGCTTATATCTCGACAACTGACCTTCAAATTTTGGTATTTGCAGAGGCACTTTACATGAGGGTCGGATAGAGGGAAGTTTGAAGCAGTGTCTGTACTTGTGGCTTAACGAATTCCGCAGACTTCCACGGAAGGTGACATTCTTTTACAAGCATGGACACATGTTTCATGATATTGCACGCTACGAATATTTAATGACAAAGGATCTTCAGTGGCAATCGAAAATAGATGGAACTGAAAATTCATTATCAATTCTTGAACCAAGATCGAGTCTGATCTCCTACACCCAAGATAACCCTGAATCCCTTACCCCAGAGTCAGCTTTAAAAGTTTGAAGAATCAGACGTAGGTTTTCTCATAATAAGGAATTTAGGAAATATTGGTTGAATACGAAGAGATAGATCTCTGTATACATTATTTGATTCTCATAGCAAAGACAATAAGAATGGAAGAAATGTTCCAGATGGCAAAGTTGTTGTGCTCCAGTTCTCTTTCCTTTCATAGTTGATAACAGTTATAATAACGTTACAGAAATGGCGCGTAGTCTAAGTCACTATGACCAACCATTTGAGATACATAGTCATCATTGTTTAAGAAGCTACAGATAAAACGTTATATGCTGAGCCAATTCAGAATAGTACATAGTATGATTCTATTGTTCAGACACAAGAGATACCTGTTGTACAACCACAACATACCGCTGTTGAAGAAACAGAAGATATCTAATATCTTTATGAAACAGTCACAAGAAGTCACTTCTGATGTCCATACAAAAAAAAAGGTCCAAATTCAAGATGAACCTACTGTGTCTGAGGTCTGTTGAGAGCGGAACTTGCCGGACAGTAGTTCACGTGACCATAAAGCAGATGATCAAATGAAATGTTTTTATTCACAAGCGCATCCTAGTACGCACTTTCCAATTGCCATCAAAGATGTATACAGACAAAAGGAAAACAACTAACAACATGGTACATGTAGAACTCGTAAAGGAAACTGTAAAATTTGCAAAGTAGAATGAAAAGGATTACCATGTAAAATTGAATTATAATAAGTCAGAAGAAATGGCAATATTAGTAGACTTTACCATTCAAGTTCAAAGTATGGCAGACATACACAAAGGAGAAACACCCCAGCAGATAACAAAAAAGAGTATAGTGTAGAACAGTTTATATACCGTTTTCGGACAGTACGATCCAGCAAATGAACATGAGGTTTAACACAACTGGCTTAAGCTGCTCTGTGTGAGATTGGCATCCGAACGATGGAAATAGCATCACTGAGGAAATAATTTCTTCTTTTATGGACCATAACCTCTGCAAGAGCTCCACTTATTGAGGAAAAGTTGAGGGCGATGATATATCTGACTCTTGAAAAACGATAAGAAAAGAAATATTTTCCTCTGTGATTTTATTCACATTTTTTGGAAGTAAGTAAAGAATAATGTTTTTACATTAAGAATATTCACATTGAAATGATAGTGATGTGATCTTGTGAAATGTGTTAGTGTAGTGGAAGTGTATATAGTGCTCTGTTTTTTGTTAACAGTTGATATACAAATAAGTGTTCATTATATATGTGTTATATATATATATATATATATATATATATATATATATATATATATATATATATATATATATATATATATATATAACATATTAATTATTCAGTTGAATAATATAAGTTGAAGTTTTATAATTGTTCATGATTGTAATAAATGAACATGTTGCGCCGTGCAACACCGAGCAAAATTGGCGAAAGGTAAATTTGGTTCACTGGGAGCACTAGTTATGGCACAGTCAGAAGGACCTTCCATAAGTATAGCAGTTATTACAGTACACCACAGTTTTATCTATTGGGGTAGCACGCGGAAACTTAGCTCTGAAATATACCAAACGAGCGTCCAGGAGTATTATGGATGAAGAGAGATTGAATGCCATACTTCTTCTTCACGTGTGTCACATTAAGTAGTTGATATGTATACCAGAAAGCAACCAAGTAAAATGCTTTTCCTCAATCTTTTATCAGAGAAATAAAATTTACTACGCACATCTTTTATTGTTGATTAATATTGTGTATTAAAAACAATATATGGTATTTTTTCTCAGTTACACTCGATTCATTAAAAGAACTGTTATTGAAAATACTTGAAGTTCATATTTACTCTGCAAAATCTCTAAAAACCAGGAGCTTACCTCCTGTTCGCCCCCATCTTAGATTCCTGGATCCGCCCCTGATTCATGTTCATTATAAATCATTGACCTATACATTAGGCCTTCAATACAGGCAAAATTCAAAGCACATTATCAGTTTAATAATTGAATGCGCGCTCCATAGTCATTTGATACGGTTTAATTGAACAATTCTGTCTTGTAGAAGCCAGCCGCCAAACAAAAAAAACACCTTATCCCCAACCCTGTAAAATGTATAAAAATAATTTTGCGGAACCGCTCATTGCAGAAACACTCGTCAAACTGTTCAAATGACACTTAAACTGACATCCATTCGGTGTAAATAATGATGTACTCCCTAAACCATCACATTAATTTAGATATGAATTAATTTCTATCAAATTATCGTGGTCATTCTTTTCAAGTTATTTCATTATTAAAGGTTCATAGACAGCAAGGATAGAGATGTGTGCCCAAAACTGTTTGATAAGTCTTTGTACAGTGATAAGGATAATTCCCCACGAGACAAATGGCCCGGAGTTCTATCGTGCATTATATTAATTCAGTTTTATTTAGTGTACAGCACCCACGCATCAAACGAAGATCACCAACGGTTGGTTTTTTAATTCATAATTAAATTTTATTAAATCCCAGCGGAATTTAATGAAATTTGCAGTATTTTTGCTTTCTTTTTTTTTCTTTTTATCGAAATGCAGATCCCATATTTTTCTATCTTAAAATATGAAAATAAATTTTTAAGAAATGAACTTTGCGAAAAGTAAAAAAAAAAACGTCTTCATTATCGAGGAAAAAATTGAAAATGTAAATCAAATATGTCAAAACGTTTTTGAGTAGCATGAAAATATAATTTGTTTGTTGAAAAACCAAAACTCTCAAATAAAACTTTGCACGATCTGTTTCATCTTTGGATGTCTAACTAGAAAAAGACATTAATGATAACCTAGCAACAAAACGTGATGGTTTTAATTTTTCCATCGTCAATTTACCTAGCTTATATAGCAGTATACCATCATCACCTGCGTTTGGGATTTATGTCTCTCAGCTTCTCAGCAAGAACATGCTCTATAAACGAACAATTTCTTAAACGAGCTACTAACAAACAAGATGTTGGAACAAGAATATCAAGAACCTCGACCAAAATCATCTTTACGCAAGTTTTATGGTCGATACAATGACCTTGTCAGCAAGTATAATGTTTCATTAGGACACATGCTGACTGGCGTTTTTCATACTTGTTAGACCATTATTTATACACCGGACTGACTACAGTTTCTTCCGTTTTGCATGACCTTGACAATGAGAACACAGTGGATGCGACCGATCGGCAGGGGATGCTTTCTCCACCCCTAGGCACCTGATCTCATCACTATCTTTTGAGAGGTCCGTATTGCTCTGCTTGAAATTTGTATTTCACTTCATGGAATTTTGAGACAGTTTGTTATTGTTATTTTTCACGATATAGTTTGAAATTTTCGAAACTTCAAATTCAAATGAATTTAGATCATTACAAATTACCTCTAATAATGTTTATAATGCAGACATTGTACGATGAAGTGTTGGACAAGAACAAAAAAATCATGTGACTGTACTTATATCATTTATGAACAGAAATAGCACTGTATAAAATTGGACAAGTAAAAAGCTGTCAATGTGACAGCAAACCGGGTTTTCTTTTACCGGTATGTGAACTGTATCCATAATCCATGTCAACCCCTATCCAGTGAAATGGAGTACCCTATATGCAATATTTTGCCAAAAAATGACTAAGTTCAAAAGCTGGTATTTTTTTCATAAATTATCAGAAATCAAAATCCTAGCAATATGCACACCTCTAATATATGTACAATTGATCTGCAAAAGAACAACTTCCTATCTTGAAAACTGTAGGAGGAGTTATCCGTACAATGAGGGTACCCTATATGCAATATTTTGCCAAGAAATGACTAAGTTCAAAAGCTGGTATTTTTTCATAAATTATTGGAAATCAAAATCCTAGCAATATGCACACCTCTGATATATGTACAATTGATCTGCAAAAGAACAACTTCCTATCTTGAGAACTGTAGGAGGAGTTATCCGTACAATGAGGGTACCCTTTTGGCAGCCGCCTTCCCGCCCGCCTGCCATTTTCACCATTTTAAAAACCGGATTTTTTCCGTTGGAAAACCCGGTTAAAAATTGTTAGCTGCAGGTCTGTAGCTCCCGGTATGAAAAACAAGAGGCCCATGGGCCACATCGCTCACCTGAGGAACAATAGGTATAATAAAATCAGCTTAATGGAGTCATAATTAATACAAACTATCTGGACAATGTACAATAATACATGTAGATCCTGTATAAATAAAATCCATTTTTCCCCTGGATATTCTTATGTTTATAATCATTAGTCCCTTTTCTAACAGGATGATTTTATAGTCATATCATATGTTGAGTATTGCAGTTCTCAAAAAGATCCTTAACAATAGTTTATATATGGGTAATAAACCTACATCAAACTCTGAACCTTCTTGTTAAGCCAAAGAATTGTCCAGGGGCCAAAGTCTTAACAATTATAAAGAATCATTTGGCTGATTAGTTTCTGAGAAGAAGATTTTTAAAGATTAACTCTATATATTCCTATGTTAAACTTCAACCCCCCATTGTGGCCCCATCCTACCCCCGGGGGTCATGATTTTCACAACTTTGTATCTACACTACCTGAGGATGCTTCCACACAAGTTTCAGCTTTCCTGATCTTATGGTTCATGAGAAAAAGATTTTTAAAGATTTACTCTGTATATTCCTATGTAAAAGTTCGACCCCCCATTGTGGCCCCACCCTATCCCCGGGGGTCATGATTTTCACATCTTTGAATCTACACTTCCAGAGGATGCTTCACACAAGTGTCAGCTTTCCTGGCTGATTAGTTTCTGAGAAGAAGATTTTTAAAGATTAACTCTATATATTCCTATGTTAAACTTAAACCCCCCATTGTGGCCCCATCCTACCCCCGGGGGTCATGATTTTCACAACTATGAATCTACACTACCTGAGAATGCTTCCACATAAGTTTCAGCTTTCCTGGCTGATTAGTTTCTGAGAAGAAGATTTTTAAAGATTTACTCTATATATTCCTATGTTAAACTTCAACCTTCATTGTGGTCCCACCCTACCCCCGGGGGTCATGATTTTCACAAATTTGAATCTACATTACCTGAGGATGCTTCCACACAAGTATTAGATTTCCTGGCTGATTAGTTTCAGAGAAGAAGATTTTTAAAGATTTACTCTATATATTCATGTGTTTAACTTCGACCCCCCATTGTGGCCCCACCCTACCCCCGGGGGTCATGATTTTCACAACTTTGTATCTACACTACCTGAGGATGCTTCCACACAAGTGTCAGCTTTCCTGGCTGATTAGTTTCTTAGAAGATTTTTAAAGATTAACTCTATATATTCCTATGTTAAACTTCGACCCCCCCCCCATTGTGGACCCACCCTACCCCCGGGGGTCATGATTTTCACAAATTTGAATCTACACTACCTGAGAATGCTTCCACATAAGTTTCAGCTTTCCTGGCTGAGTAGTTTCTTAGAAGAAGATTTTTAAAGATTTACTCTATATATTCCTATGTTAAACTTCAACCCCCCATTGTGGCCCCATCCTACTCCCGGGGGTCATGATTTTCACAACTATGAATCTACACTACCTGAGAATGCTTCCACATAAGTTTCAGCTTTCCTGGCTGATTAGTTTCAGAGAAGAAGATTTTTAAAGATTTACTCTATATATTCCTATGTTAAACTTCAACCCCCCATTGTGGTCCCACCCTACCCCCGGGGGTCATGATTTTAACAACTTTGAATCTACATTACCTGAGGATGCTTCCACACAAGTGTTAGATTTCCTGGCTGATTAGTTTCAGAGAAGAAGATTTTTAAAGATTTACTCTATATATTCATGTGTTTAACTTCGACCCCCCATTGTGGCCCCATCCTACCCCCGGGGGTCATGATTTTCACAACTATGAATCTACACTACCTGAGAATGCTTCCACATAAGTTTCAGCTTTCCTGGCTGATTAGTTTCTTAGAAGATTTTTAAAGATTTACTCTATATATTCCTATGTTAAACTTCGACCCCCCCCCCCATTGTGGCCCCACCCTACCCCCGGGGGTCATGATTTTCACAAATTTTAATCTACACTACCTGAGGATGCTTTCACATAAGTTTCAGCTTTCCTGGTCTTATGGTTCATGAGAAAAAGATTTTTGAAAGTTTCTCGAAAATTTTCATAAATTCCTAATTATCTCCCTTTGCAAAAGGGCGTGGTCCTTAATTTTCACAACTTTGAATTTCCTTAGGCTAAGGATGCTTTGTGCCAAGTTTGGTTAAAATTGGCCCAGTGGTTCTTGAGAAGATGTTGAAAATGTGAAAAGTTTACAGACAGACGGACAGACTGACGGACGACAGACAAAATGTGATCAGAATAGCTCACTTGAGCTTTCAGCTCGGTGAGCTAAAAACTATAGTTCAATTTACGACGCACAAAAATTGCGCTTTTTTGGACTTGTTAACCTTATTAATAAAAAAATTCCTTTCGGAAAAAAATTTAATTCTTCAGGTAATTTAATACGGATATCTTTCTTAACTTGCCGCTGACTTTCTTCCAAAGACGCTAACCGACTTTGGAAAATAAAGTATGTTGAATTCACATCGAGATCGAGAGTCATCATTTTTACATATAAACAAACTGCACCACTTCACTAAACGGGGCTGGTGATGGTGTTTCAAAGAATATCAGAGGCAGATCCGAGGATTATTTTAAATCTAATATTTGTTAAGAATATGTTCGGAAATAAGATTAATCAGTCCAAAACTGGCGCAATTGTTTGTGCGTCGTAAATTGCAGTCTTTTTTTTTGGGGGGGGGGGGGGTTACCACTGAAGGCACGGTAGCTCCCAGGTCGTCCATCTGAATTTTTTCAAACGGAGAGCTATAGACCGGCAGCTTGAAACATTGTAAGCAGGAAGGGGAAGATACTTCGCCGCCATCTTGACAAGTAACAGTTCCGGTATAACAATGACCTACTTGGCTAGTACACGTGATTAGGAACATAGTGCTAGATTGCAAACGCAAAAAACTTGCTTTAAGTTAAAAAAAAAAAAAAAGCAAATATCCGAGATGCGATGGAATTATCCAAATCCTGCTGCGTGGGGATTGGTGCTTAATCCATGGGAAACTCGTTCACACAGACTCAGTGGAATATGGCGGTGCCTTTACAGCCATTAGATGAGGAGGACCTCGGGCAAAGTTTTTTGCACTTCTTAGTCACAAACGTATCGCAGGGTTCGGTAAAAGTAGGACTTAGGTTTAACTCTACGACGGAGAAAAAAAAAAATGCAATAACCACAAATATTGAAATATTTTAGAATGATGCTAACAATTGTAGCCGCTGACTGGTATTAAAATAATAAAAATTACCGCTACAGTTTCAAAATATAAAGAGAAGCTGCTTTGATACGAAGAATTATGAATATTGAACACATTTCAATACTTCTTAAAAGTAAAATTACATTTATTTGTATCATTTATATATCAAGTCTTTTATTTGTGGCTTTGATTTATGTTGTTTTAAAGTGTAATAATTGGAAATAATATAATCATAAGTAATAAGGAATAATACTTTAATATCATGAGGTGATAATTTCGGTCTTTATGGGATTTGACCACGCCCCGACCAAAAATTATCACCTCATAATACTCAAAAAATGATTCCTTTTTCCTTAAGTAAGAGCATCAACTATATAATATACGGGGTTTATTTCTCCGTATAAAGTACATAAAAATGAATTAACTTGCCATAACCCTGGACAGTACAGAACTAAAATTAACCATGAGATATATCTAATTTACAGATGCAGCATGTCTCAATGGTGCTTACGTATCAAAGAAAGAGTCCTAAATACTCTTAACTATGACATTCAATATGCATGTTTGATTCAGCCTTTAACAACTCAATGTATTAACCTCTGTTACGTGTTCTCTTTTCTACTTAACATGATAATCCCAAATTGAAGTTAGCAGAATATGTAATTTTCCAAAATAGTGAAATAAGATGTTGCTTAGTGACAAACTGAAAGTATACAGTGTATGTAATGTATCTGCTGGGTATGAACTGTAATGTATTTATTTTAAAAATCCAATTTAGGTTGAATACATGTTGCATACGGTAACTGGCTCATTCATTCTATTGAAAATGGTATCAAGTTTATGCATATACATCACGTGCACCTTATTTGAATATGTACTAGTTCTTTAAATCTAATGAATATGGTAACCGGGTTGCTTAAAATGTAGTGCCAGAAACTTTGCGGGGAAAACTCTTTTTTAAGATCAAATAGATATGATGTAATGATAATTTTCAAAGGACTAAATGAAAATCGTCATTTTACTGTAATTCTTTGTTTTATTTGTACAGATTCATTTGAAGTTTTTTCATAATTTACATTTTGATTTAAGTGCCCACAAATTAAAAATATGACACCATAAAATTTTAATATTTCCGCCATTTTCGCATTTTAAAGCAAAAAAAAAACGGCTTGTTTTCAAGCAGAATTCTTAAAAATAATTGAGCGATTGATTGAACAAACAAAATACCTTAACCAGAGGTGAAGGTCTCCAGTACTTATAAGTGACAAAAAGTTCTTTGTTGTTCAAAGAGTCGCTGTATATTTCCCATATATACGTATATTAACTTTTTCTTTCTAACCTTTGCATTTAGTAACTATTTCTAGTTTGCCGATAAACTAGTTCCCTTTACTTTCTTTCATTAGAAACTGGTTCTTTCGTACTTTTGGATAAATTAATTGATTCTTTTTTTTACTTTATTTATATAGATTGAGAATAATACAGTTTATTTATAAAACTAGTTCACATTGTTGTCCTAAAATCGTATCCACAATCAGCAACAAAATACAACAATAGATAAAGTTTTGAGAAGTGTGCCGAACATGTGTTTGAACTGTGAGCAATTATATTTTACATCAAGTAAAACGTATCTTAAAATTAAAATAAGGTAAGCAGACTTAAAATTTTCAAAATAAATGTTAGGCGACATTAAAAAATTGTAATTGTGCATCCATTTTATGAAAACGAGTATATTCTTAATATTCTTCTAAAATATGGTTTAGCTCTAGAGATGTAAAATAAAAATGAAAAATGTGAAACAAGTAGGTAAAAAGGTTACGTCCCTGGGTGGGCTCGAACCACCAACCTTTCGGTTAACAGCCGAACGCGCTAACCGATTGCGCCACAGAGACTTGATTGGAGACAAATTAGCACCTGATATAAAATGTTAAATCTCTATTAAATCGAGATTAATATGTATTAGACACAATAGTTGTGCCTTAAAATAATCAACTGACCAGGTAATATGATGACCTTAATAAATATCAATCTATACGTAGCTATCACACTTATCTGGAAGTGTTTATCATAATTATACGAGGGGTTATCAAAATGATTCATGGACAGGGGCCATAGAATAAACTCATCACACGTAAAATGTTTGTTGTGGTCATGATGAACAAAAGTTAAGAGATTCTAAACAGTTTAGTGTACATTCAAATTTGGAGTTATAAATATTACATGTCGGTTAATTTGATGTTCATATTCTTAAAATATATCGGTTTTTATTGAAACAATGCTCTAAAAGTGTAGGTTAACCAATTTAATCACGTTACACGTTATGCAAGTTATCAAACTGTAGAAATATCATTAACGTTAGTTTACTCTTCCATTTGAACCACCGAATCATCCGCATGTAACTTTAATAATAGCAGCGGAACATCATTTATTAAGTTATATCAATTCAACTTTGTTATAATTATTGCGTGTGTGTCAGCCACATACTTACGAAAACCTTTTACTCGTTTAAATTGTTTTATGTAGAAAATCCTCGTTAATTAACCCATATTCTTTATAGCTAACGACGGAGGTATTCGTTAAGAATGTTAAAAAAATGCAGAAACAGAATTCAAATATGATATTGAAGTATATGTATATACCTGAGTAGCTTTTACAAAAGGTGTTAAAATACACCAAATATATGGATACACAAAGTGAGGTATCGAAATGTTCGCTGTTATTAAAAAAATATATAATTTGTTTGCAGGGGGGGGGGGTAATTACTTAACATTCTTAGTTAGCAATTTAGGAAAATGTTAACCCAGTATGTTAATGTCACTCTAACCTTCGTTTTTAACTTAATTAGAAAATTTGAAACGGGGTTGCTAACAAACTTTTTCATTCAATTTAAATTGAAAGAAAATTTTGAAAACAAACACAGCAGTCAGAATAAGAAATCGATATATACATTCGAAATTTTTTTTTTCTCTATTATATTTGAAATGAATGAAATTCGGTTATTTCGCTTTATTTTAAAAAGACAACAATCGGATATAAAGAAGAACAGATAAGGGCAGTACTTATTCTTATCAATGCTTTTATAATATTTTTTTTCGTTTCTGTCATTGTCTAACAAGAATCTTGAAAAGAACGTGATCATACATCGCTGGTTTAGACATCTCATTCTAAATTGAATTGGTGTCGGTACTAATTTTAGTGTAGGACTGAACAAAATTAGTTTCCCACACAAATGTTTTATCAGTGGACTGACTGAAATCCTCTTCTAGCAGAAGCAATAATGTAAGTTGCCAGGGGAGAGGAAATTAGATTTATGTAAAGTGAAGCAGAATTGGAACACTAGCAAATTAGAAATGATATACTTGAACATGATTCTCTGACTTACTCATAACCGATTTAGAAAATTTTGATACCGAATCTAGGGCAGACTCTTTGCAACAGTTACATACTTTATTGTATAAACCTGAGGACCTGCCTAACAGTCTAAACTTCTACATCTGTTGCATCCAGATAGTCATGTAAATGACGCATTGTATCATAGATATCTTTATTTTCGTTGTATTAATTTGTCTAAGCTCAAGGCTATCAAACGGATGAATTCTGTTATAAGTTGTAAAATGACATAGTTTACACACTTACATGTATGCTATGCCAGAAATATACTGTATCAGGGTAACGGTATCTGTGCATTCCAGTGATATATTTTTTTTTAAATTCTTTGACATTTTTGAAAGTATTTGTAGTCTGTTTTTCCGTTTTGTTTTACGAGCAATGTCAGTTTGAAGATTATGCTTTTAAAATTGTTATGGATTATGCCAACAAAATCAGCCTGCTTTTGAAATATCAAAAGGTTTTCCTCAATATAACTGAAAAATAAGCAGAATCGACAATACGAAACATTATTCCACTGATGACGTGAACGTTTGGTTCTGCTTTTATCAAATAATAGAGAAAACTCGTTATAACAATCTGAGTCGATGCGACAGTGAACTAAATAGATTTTGACATGCATATTATTTTACTAGTTGGTGTCAAATTACAGTACGTCCATGAAAGGTGTGATCAATTTTCCCACGTTATAAAATAACTCGCGCATGTTTGTCTGCATAAACTGAATTCTAAGTAAAAGGTTACAAGAAAAAGTACTCTGTTAGAGTTGTTAACTGCATAATCTAATCAATGAACATGTATATTACGATCCATGCTCACTTCACCTTTAATGACTAGGATTACACGATGCCTTGAAGGGGCATGGTCACGATTTTGGTCAAATTCTATTTTTCTGTTTTTATTATTTACGATGCTTTAGGAATGCATTTCCAATGACCAAATGAAATTGGAGAGTCAGTAGTGAAGTTATGAGCAGGATACAGGGCTCAAAATTCTTTGTCATGTAAACAAGGCTCGTGCCCTGTTTTTGTTTACATTAGTTCAATGTACTGGTGAAAGTTCTTTTTCAAGCTGATTTTTCCATCTTCTTATTCATTTTAAACATAAACAAACAGATCTTAACGTTTACCACATTCATTCATTTTCGGTCTAAAACTGGAGTTCTAACTTCAACGTTCAAAAGCTTTGTTTACATAGCAAAGAATTGTAATCTCTGTTACTTGCTTATAATTCAACGAATGAAACTTAAGTTTTGGTTGCTTATTAAAAATGCCTTACTGAAGCATTGTAAACATTAAAATCAGAAAATAATTTTTGACCAAAATCGTGACCATGCCCCTTTAATTCCATCTGTTACACTGTGCCTGATAATTATCCCAGTAGCAGAGTGATACAGAGCTTCTATATCCAATTAAATCATATGTGCTTTGTAATAAACCATTGCCTATAGAATATATAACCACTTCTGTTTATTGAGCATCTCATAGGAAGATGAAAACTCCTAAAACAGAAAAAAATCCTAAAGGACATTAATGAAAACCTGAAAGATATTCAAACCAACTTATTTCCGAAAAATAAATTTTCTATTCAATTGGAGATTTAATTTTCTGACCTGATTAAAATATCCTAAAGAAAATGAAGTCAAGTCCTTTTGTAAATTTGAATTTCTTTAAGAAATGTGTTTACTCACTCCAAGGAAAAAGAATTTTCAATGGGGATAAAAAAATTTCAATTAGTTTTTAATTTTAATAAGGTATTTATCATATGCCGAGTAAAATACACTCAAAACAAAGTTGGTTATATAGCCTATAGGCAGTGGTCTATCATTAACCCTTTAATATGATTCAGTTAGAAACTGCGCATTTAAAGAAGGCAAAACACCTTGTCACTGAGAAAATAATACACCACACTGTGCATTGCGTGGTTCACAAATATCAAAACAAATATTTATTATTGAGATGGAATCTTTTCTAAATGTTTTGAATGTTTAAGACAGGATATTTTAGAATTAATATTAACTCTATACTGTTGAGAGTTTAACCTACCCTCTTTCATGATCATGAAAAAGGTAATAAGTCCACCTCGAAAAAACTAAGATTAAAAGTTTGTCAAGGAAAGGAACAAAATAAAGCAAGACAGTGAACAAATGAAATTCTATACTATATAATGTATATTATTGTATAAGGTATGAAAAGCTTAAGGTTAAACGCGACATCTTACATTACGTGTATTTTCTTTTTCTCCGCAATGGCAGTGTGAAGATTTTCACTTCATAATTCCAAAATTATATTTTCATGTTATACAAGGATGATATTTTTTCTATTTGGATATATAGTTTCAGTTGAAAATATTTAATTATTATGACTTTATAAATAAGCATTCAGTTGCATTTTGCATGTTATTGAATGAACCGAAAAATTTATTAAAATATTCTAACTCCAAAAATAACTGGTAAAATATCCTGAATTCTTCTGGGCATGAACAAATAAAGAAAAAAAGATATCAAGGACGTTTTAACGGTAAAATAGGAAAGCAAAAAACAAACAAACAAACGAACCACAACCGATATTCAGGATAAAAATCAACAGCCAAAATGAAATTCAACAGAGAACAAGCAGATTGGCTGTTTTGGTTTGCAAAATTTGACAGTTTTGAAATTTAAAGAGCTACGAGCTCGTATATGTAGATGTATGAGAAATTATTACAAACAGTCAATAGTATTTTGCTCTTTAATCAATTCTGACTGAAATTTAAGCGCAAGAAAGTTTGCTGCAATATATCTACATCTACACTACATATCTGTCTCTGAAATAATAAAACATCTCTAAACGCAATTTGTTTTTAATATAAAAACAGATTTCAATTCAAAATGGTATTAACTCTAAGATATGAACTCAGGCTTAAAACTTGGGTGCGGTTATTTTTGGAGGGATACGTGTAATTTGATACCAATGAGCAGAAAAAACTAGCAAATTTAATCAAATGGTATCCCATCATTTTTGGTAGTAAAATGATTGTTTTCTCTTATATTATCAAGAACATTAACCTTACCTTTCACTGTCATATTTTTTAAAAACAGTAAACATAAATAATTGATATATGGGAAACCAGTTTGTTGAAACGGAGAAAACCCTTTGCAGTGGTTATCAATGATTAACTTCTCCTTGTGTTATTTTGTCATACCTATCTTGAAGAATGAAGGTACTTGGTAAATCCATGATAGAACGATATTTATTTATTCCAAATCAGGGCCCTTTAAATTTGAGCACATAACATATATCTTCATAAAACAATACATGCACATGGTATTATGGTTGTCGTATATAACTATTTGACATATTTATCAATCTGTTGTCGCTTTATGATAAAGTTTAGATAATTGGGCCCATGATTGAGACACCTTCAAATGGATCTTGTAAAGTATTGTAAACAAGTGTCACAAATTTGTATCATATGATGTATAATTACATAACATAATGACAGATAGTTCTGTAAGGCGATAAATGTAAGGTATGAGACAGAACACTTGTTTTAAAAATGTACCGATACGCTTAATGAACACAAGGTGACGTGTCATTTTGCTGAGTTAAAACAACTGATAAATCGCTTTGACAGTTGTGTGACGTATTGTGAACGAAATCTCCTTTTTAAAAATGGCATGCAAGCCAGCCAACAACATATTCACTTAATTATCGTTTTTAATGCATTCAGAATTGTTTAACAGGATCATTAGGATCATTTATTTAACAGGATCATTATTGATAAATGAATTAAGTAAATGGTCATATGAATATTCTTTTAGGTAATTGAAAACTTTAAAAAAGTTTGATTAACATCGTCTCTGTGGCGCAATCGGTTAGCGCGTTCGGCTGTTAACCGAAAGGTTGGTGGTTCGAACCCACCCAGGGACGTAGTCTCGTTTTACTATAATTGGAATGAGTTATGATTTTAGTACTTAAGGGCAGACGAAATGTTCCTCAATTTTAGATAAATTTTTCCAGGAATTTGTTAATGTTTTACTACTACTTTGACAAGCTTTCTTGCAAAAAATTAGGGTACCTTACCGGGCATTTCTGCAAAATACTAGAGTATGCAATTTCCTATATAATCTTCTTGAATTGCTGATATAAAAATAAATACATCTACAGCACAGCGAAATTCACTATATTAGAACTATATCTCCGCCGGGGCGGGGCTTTGAACTCACGACCTCTAGAACCTATACGCTTCTGGCAGTGAGCGGCCATGGTTCTAACCATTCGGCCATCTAGACATATAATCAAATCCAAGTAAATTTTGATCATTTTTAAAGTAATTATAAAATTAATATTTTTTATTGGAGCTGTTTATTACGAGGAGATACAAAAAAGATTCTCGAGGAACGTGTCGTCTGACCTGAAACACCCAGCACGCATGTGTTGAGTGAAATAAACAAAAAAGAAAAAGGTGCACATAATAGGTGACGAAATGATTTTGCACTACAGTTGACATTTTAATTTTAGTTTTTTAAATGATAAAATATCAATAAAATATTGAATTATAGTTCTACCAAACTTCAATTTTATAGTTATACCTTTTTTCATATCATAGATCAATTTTTTTCCATGATACAATGAAGTATGAGTACCCTCAGAAAAAAATTATGAAAGAGCGAGTAACTAGAGCTGTATACATGTAAGCAATTAAAAATATTATACATGTATTACGGAAAGAACATAATTAAAAATTAATCATTACACGTTCTGATTTATCTATAGTTAAAAAGTTATACATACAATGCTTTTTAAAAATACAAAAGTCAATAAGTACATTTCCCATATATAACTTTTACATATAAGGGGTTGGTGGAGTAGTCAGGGTGGTGCCCCTTCTGTTTTTGGTGGTGAATTTAGACCCGAGTCCTCCATAGTCTTGGATAGGAATATTCAAGACCGTTTGATTTAAGTTTTTTGTTTGTCGTCAACACAAAAACCCCTTTGGAAAACAAGTTAGTTTTCCATCCAATAGCATTAGGTGTGACCACGTATGTTTGATCAGTGTATTGATGATCATTTGCCTAAAACCATTGGTTTTAGGCATTTGATTCCCGTTGTTACCTCTGCAAATGGTTGTGAATCCGTACAATTTAAGATGTTCCAGAAAGTAGTACCTTTGACCTATCTTTAGTCGGTGGTCACCATACCAATCGTAAGTATTCTCAATGTTCATGCTGCTGATAGGCAAGAGTCTCTATAAAAGATTTGCTCTCTCTTAAATCTCTCAATCACCTTCAATACTTCTTCTTGAACAAGATTGAGGGAATTTCTTAAAATATGCTCTATTGTTTTCACTTTTTTTTGTCTTTTCTTGTAGTTTCATCGATATCTTTTCTAATTAGATGGCTGCCCTTATTAGACGAAATCTATATTAGATAGCAGGTATTACTGTTGATGGATTTACTTTTTACATAACATGTTCACTTGTATCAATGTCTTTTCCGTGTTCATTTTTAATTTACCAACAGACTCAAGCAGAATTCTAATTCTTGATAAACGATTTAAGTAAAAACAAAGAATTTTAGGTGGGTGGGGGTTGTTTTTTGTTTTTGTTTGTTTGTTTGTTTTTTTTGGGGGGGGGGGGGTGTTTTTGGGTTTTTTTTCTTTTTTCTTTTTTTTTACTTTTTAATATAGCCTTGTCATCTTCAGTCATTATTTAATTAAAAAAAATCTGCGCATATGAATCCATGCTCGTTTCCCTTCTCAATTCAACTATTCAAAGCCAAAAAACCTTATGTGTAACATTAATAGCTTTTGTTATAACAAAGAAACTCAAACTTCTATAGCTTCTCAGAATTGCTGTCTCACACAAATTTATCCACGTATTGGTGCATTGAAGAAAAACCAAACAATTTGACTATAGACCTCAAAGACTTTTAATCCTCAAAAGCATCTACTTCTGTACTTTAAACATGCAATGACTAATCAGACTTTGACGTATATATGGACACAACGCCATGCTCAATTTCCTTACGTCCACAGAATACCTCGCGCATGTGTGTCTGTATATATTGAGTAAAACGTTACAAGAAAAAGGTATTCTGAAAGATTTATTTGATGTAACTATTTTATGAACAGATATCTTCCTGATTAATGTTCACATGATCTTGACATCTATTGTAACTTTGCCGTAATTCCATTTAAACCCAATCCCTGACAGTTTTCATTGAATTTGCATATTTAATATACTCATGTAATTGATCGCTAGAAATGTTAACAAATCAAGCTTATAATTAAGTGTACAGTACACTTTTGAGAGTTAATTTTACCTTCTTCCGTAAAACAAAAATATGCAAGAATGGCGAGAAAATGAAAAGAGAGTTATGAGACACATAAAAACCATCAACAAAGATGCAAGATATAATTTCTTTAGATTTGTAATGTACAAGAAAATAAGAACAGAATTTGTACAATTGAAGCACAAGAAATTCGGCTGATCCTTTTAAAAATAAAAACCACAGAGAACAGAATATGTGGCTGTTTTGATTTACCAAGTCTGAGATTCAAGGAATTTAAGGTTACAATTACAAATCGTTTTTTTTTTTCATCAATTTTTCTTTCGACGAACCTGCCATTTAGAAATCTTGAACCAATGATAAAATATAAATGTACTGGGCATTACGAATTTTATATACACCACATATCTACCTTTGCAATTGTTTATGCATGCCAATGGTTTTAAATAAACAAAAACAAGATTTCACTACAAAAAGCGTTATTCTATGGTATGATAGCAGAATGATATGAAAATCGACTTTTAAAAGAATCTAATGAATTTATTTCTTAATTCATTTATTGCCTTTGTGTATGTTTAACTTTATACCAATGGACAGAGAAAATCATAATCTAGTATGCTGAATCAAATAATGATTGATTATCACTGGTATTTTGTCTTATCAAGAACTTTAACCTTAAGTTTCACTGCTGTGCAAGAATACATTTACTTGATAATATCAACTGGTGAACCATTTCATTGTAGAAACTGGCTTTACGTCTTGCAACGATTAAAAATTATTTGTCATTTACTGTGTCTTCTGTTATACCAAAACAAAGAATAAAAATAAGTAAAAGGGAATATGTGTAAATATAAGTAAATTACCCACCCAAGGACGTTAAAGATTTTTGTTAAATATTTGTACTATATATGTAATCAAATACCATCATATTTGTTATACAACAATTCTGGATGGTTATGGCTATTTTGAAACTATAATAATCTCTGAGAGAAGAAGAGATTAACGTAAAGATACAACAAAAATATCTAAATTTAAAAGCTAAAAATCTGGATTTTTCCTTTACTAAATTATAACTAATAGCAAAACAAATCTTATCTTTAAAAAATTAAGAAGGAAAGATCTAACTTGTAATTTGGTGACCATTAAGCCTCTTTAAGGATTCTACATGTTACACAAATTACCATCGCATCTACCAACAAATCTTTTAATAATGATCTGCTGTAACCTACTACTTAGTTAAGGACATTTCTCCAATTTAATTTCGAAATGTGGATGTTTATCAAAATCTTTTTACTTAGCTCTTCTTATGGATCTTTATAATAATCGACATTATACCTGATATCTTTGAACCTGCTTCAGAAGCAATGTAAAAATCAATATATACTAATTAATAGACTATTGCCTAAAATATATATAACCACATTTGCTTGTAATTTGGCTCCCCTATTGGCAAGATATTTTCTTTTAAATATTAATATCCCATGAAAAATAATTCCATAAGAAATCTAATATCCCTACAGGATATTCCTGTAATACCAATATGATTAAAGTATTTTTTACAGGATTAAATTCAACCGATTGTTTTCTTACAGGAAATTAAGAATTTCTTTCGGATTGTCAAATCCTTTTAAAGTTTTGTTTAACTCCTATCAGAATTTTAATCCAATAGAAAGTTCTTATATTCAGGTAGAACATTCTAGATATCCCAATGAAAAATCGTTTTTTCTAAAGAGACAGTACGCCGCATTTTATCAAAAAACCGACTTGAAAAAATTTTCCGATCGGGTTCGGTATTTTTGTACTACTCATGAATGTATAAACTTTCAGAAAATTACAAAGTTCTCCATGAAATAAATCTAATTATTTCACTAAAATTAATAATTACGTATAACCTATCACATATTTACATCGCAGCGTGTTACGGGGTTCAGCCTTCTATACTAAACGCATGCGTATTTACTGTAAACAAAACACATGCAGGGCTCGCGAAGTTCTTCTGGACATTTTAGTTGAAAAAAATATGTCTTTTCTACTTCTCCCAGCTATTAATTGTTCAAAGTTTTTAAAATAACCACAATTATTAATTTGTAAGAATGTATTTTTTCGTGTTTATCATAGGAGTTGCTACAACCTAAATTCATTTTTGTACATGAGGTCCCTTGACAGTGGCGTAGCGCCCTTTACGCAAAAACGCAAATGAATACACAAAATTTTGCAAAGCAAATAGGTCTTATGATTTGAGTTTCCTATTGTTTGCACGTAAACAAATCGTATTGGGACCCCACTGAATCATAATCTGCATATTTAGTATTCAGTTCTCATCGTAAACCATGCAATTACTACGATTCCGGAAAATACCGTCATTCCATAATTTACATTAAAATGAATTGGAAGTTCGTTTGAATCATAAATTAATATGGACGAGCTATACCTTTGACTTTCATGTTATTGGCTTAAAGAATGATCTACAATAAACTTATTGAAATGAGATGAACAACTTTTAACTCCTTTCAAGTTTAAATATTCATACTAAAATCTGAAAACACATCAAGTTTAGAGTGTTTGTCCGTAATTGTATTCTGTCAGTCTGTACTTACATGTAATTTAAAGTCGGCGGCCGGTCGGGTGATTAAAATTTTGACAAAGTCACAATACATTGTGATAAACTTGATCAAAAATTTGTCATTTAGGTAAGTATGTTACGGTTTATTGGAATCATAATACTTAAAAAATGTCATATTTTTAATGCTGTTTTGTCATTCAAATAACATAAAATCCAGGAGCTTCCGCGGGGCTTCGCCCCCTGGGCCCCCACCAGGGCTCTGCCCTGGACCCGCTGAGGGCCTCAAGGCGGCCCCCCAGACCCCCTCCCTTTTTTTGAATACAGTAAATTAAAAGGTAGCTACGCCACTGCTTGAGGGGTTATTTGACATATTTATGTCTGTTCATTTTAAAATGAACCAAAATTGGTAAACCATTAATAAATTATCGAGTAAGTGAGGATGTGTTCCGTTTAGAGAGTCCTTTTAACCTCCTATAACCGTATGACCTTAGTCGGACGAAGATCTTGTAGTTTTCAGCACGTGTCAATTACGGTCAATCAAAATCCACGTGATACAAATAAACGATATAAGATTATTCCGGTTTGTACGACCCTTAAATTTCTGGAAGCTCATATTACGTTAATTAAGTATGTGAAAGGGGTTTTGATGTATTTCAACTATTACAATCAACGTTATTTCTTATTTCCTAACGATACAATAAGTAAATCTGAAGTTATTCACACATAGGTTTTCAGCTGTACACATACTGTCTCTTTAAGGAAAAAAACTATTTCTCCAGATGACTTTTTTCCTTTAAGGTGAGATACACCCATAACAAAATTGGTTGTAAACTTTTTAAGCAATGGCTAATCATATAACGCACAATCTGTCTGATGACTCCAATAAAATCTTCAATACATGGACAATAACCAAAAATTAACATGGCTTATGGCGAATAAAGATATACAAGTACTTGTACAACTCAATGAAATGATTCTTCAAAGTGGTGTATAATTTATTAAATACATATGGTGTTTTATTTATTTCAGAGGGGGAATTCGAAATTAATGAGAGCAGAGGAGCATCTCAAACATTTCTATATTGTGCATAGATTGTGAATAAAATATTTTAAAAAACCCCACCGACTACAAAAATTCGAAACAAAAGGTACAGTTATAGACCTTGGTATATAATTGTATGTTTCAAACGGATATATTAAATATTAATAATGTTTATTACATTGATATGAATAACTTGATCTTACTTAATAGAGGTAATTTAGAACCATTTTAACAAGAGCTTGGATTTTGGGTAATTGTGTCAAACAGCAATGTGACGTAGGCCTGACTATTTCATTGCTGGCCACTCAGCCATTGCTTTTTGAAATCAACAAGATTTCTCTGGCTTTTGAGCTAAAACTAAGCATATTTCGCTTGAAACCGCATCATTTTTAACTTGTGTTGACGCAAGAAATAGATAGCTACGTCCTACTGAAAGTCCAATGTCTTGTTAAAATGGTTCTACATTTTAGATGCAGCATGGTAAAATAACTGAAAGCTGATAATTTTTTTATATTTCGTCTCATAAGGAATTTTACCCCTGAGATTAACTGCTGTGTCAGTAACACATGTATGATATCAACTGGTTAACCAGTCCTTTCTATTAACACACTATTCTCGTTCCGGCTATTATAAAAGATCTGCCAGTCCTTGTGTCCTGTCAACTCTGTTTCAAGAATGTTATTCTATATAAGTATGTTATAAGTATGCAGCAAGTCAACATTGGTTTATGACGATATGGTCAGTCACCTGTATGATAATATTTTTCAAGGACAAAGGTAGAACTTTATTTACGATAAGACAAATGAGATACAAAGGTTCCTGAATGGTTGAGTTGCAATTAAACAGCTGTTTTACACACTGAATGATCCGTTTAATTACAGACTAGGTGGTGTCATTCTTTCAAGGGAAAGCAGTGCTTGGACAGCTGCTTGGTGTATTGTCAACGGATTAAAAGTACGTTCAGATCATTGAATCACACTGTAGCGGTATAAATTGAAACATGCAGTTGGTCTCGAACATTGGATGGTCGTGACCAATTTTTTAACATTACTTATATCCTTAAGATGAAAAACTCTGTGTAAAGATAAAAGAAAGTATTAATTAAATCTAGAATATTAGGATTCTTTCTATACCAAATGTTGGACTAAAAATCATATGTTTAAAGTTATAAAGTAAACATGAAGGCATTCATTTTATATTGTTGGGCATCCAGCCTTTTATATATATATGCCATATAAATGTTATTCATTTTTAAATATTCTCAATTTTTTTTGTAGATATCGTCTCTGTGGCGCAATCGGTTAGCGCGTTCGGCTGTTAACCGAAAGGTTGGTGGTTCGAGCCCACCCAGGGACGTCGCATAAATTTTGATTTTGATGTGACCTCCCACCCCCACCCCCTTCCTGTATATGGGTTGACGTACAAACTCAATTAATGACAATTTTTGATTTCCTAATTTATACTTCCTTGATTCTGGAACATGTGTATACAATGTACGGCTATTATAACATGTTTAATTATATTTCCTTTCGAATAAAATTGTAGAAGATCAAATGTGTATAATTTAATAAATAATTTTTTTTACCATTGTACATTATGTAGATGGTTTTCTAAACAGTTCCTTTTATTTCAATATCCATACTTACCTGCATCAATTATTAGCCATGTGCCCCGGGCCCTTCGATCATGCTCTAACATAAAAAAATATTCCCCTACCTGGAACTCTTTACTACTCTACCTCCACTCAGTAAGTCAGTTTAAGTTTGGACACCGCCATGTTTGGTTGTTTTTCTGTAGTGTGATGATGATTGAATAAAGTTGTTTTTTTTTCTTTTTATTTTATTATTTTTTTTTTTTTGCTTACGTAAACTTAAGATCGTGTAAATGGATACCTATAAGAAATGTGCGCAGTGTACGAAGGATATTAACGTTTTAGACGACCATCAAGATTGTTTTCGGCACTGAGGATTTTTCTTGTAATATCTGTAAAGCTTGGACTCCGGGACGTAAATCCTTTGTTCTCTTTAAATACTCTTCCAAACATCAGCATGGACACAACAACAAGTCCTTGTCGTCCGTTGCCAAACTGTCAAATCTAGGAATAAATTTAGGTTTCCAGAACTTTTTTGAGATCAGCATCCGGCAAATTACTAATTGCGCACGTATTGCGCCTTGCACTACTTTATTTACTATGCAATGACAACCACATTTCTAATTACACGTAGATTACCAAAAACATTACCTTGAAAGTAAAACATTATACAATTTCATACATAATTCAAATCGCGTTATTCTTCACATATATGCGTAAAGATCTTAATCGGGAGTAAAATTCGCCCACTAAAACTAAAGCTTATTCATGCCTTGCTACTTCGTAAATAAACAAAACGGTGCTTTGTAATAATCTTGTTTATCATGTTTATTGTATGTAGCGCAATGCTTTCGTATTACATGAACATAGCTGGGACCCGTTTCACTAAAAGGCGTACGCCCGGCGTAACCTTACGCCTGTCGTAAGTCCGGACTTAAGTCAAATATTTGGACTAAGGTCCGTTTCACTAAAAGGCGAAACTTTGCGCCCGCCTTGAGTTAAGGTCAGACGACACGTTCCTCGAGAATTTTTTTTGTATCTCCTCGTAATAAAGAGTTCCAATAAAAAATATTAATTTTATAATTATTTTAAAAATGATTAAAATTTAAATGGATAGGGTTATGTGTCTCGATGGTCGAGTGGTTAGAACCGTGGCCGCTCACTGAGAGAAGCGTAGAGGTTCTAGGGGTCGTGAGATCAAAGCCCCGGCCCAGCCGAGATAAAGTTCCAATATAGTGAATTTTGCTGTACTGTATATTTATTTACTTTTATATCAGCAATTGAAGTGTATTTTCAAGAAGATTATATAGGAAATTGCATACTCTAGTATTTTGCAGAAATGCCTGGTAAGGTACCCTAATTTTTTGCAAGAGAGCTTGTCAAAATAGTAGTAAACCATCAACAAATTCCTGGAAAAAATTATCTAAAATTGAGGAACGTGTCGTCTGACCTTAAGACAAAAATCTACGCCTAGCCAAGGGTAGTCGTAAACAAGAATTGACTGCTAATTCTGTTGCTGAGAATATTGGTGCTGACCGTAATGTTAAATTGTAACATTTGTCATGTTAAATTTTATTAATTTCATATGAAATTAAGAAAATAAAGAGTTTTGATAGGTGGTACCAATTTTCCCTCATTGAGCCTCCAGGCTTTACTCTGGTTTAAATGGAATATCGTTATATTTTTTATATAATTTTGATAGGTGGTACCAATTCTCGAATAGAAACTTTCTTACCATGTTTTATGCACATTCTTTATTTTTGCATATGCCGTTTACATTTTAAAATGACATATTTAGACAATCGATATATAGTTTTCATTCGATTATTTTATTCAATAATTTGATTTACGTTTCATATTTTTTTTGTAAATTCTGCACTGAATAATGCAGAAAATATACATACATGATGCACATGTAGTACAAAGATATATTTGTATAAGAAATGTCTAGCATTGCAAGCATTTCACCCCCATCCCCCATGCAACTTCCACGCAAAATATGTGTGAGCGGGACATTTTAAAATTTAAAACTCACTAAGTGAATTATTAACTTTTATTTTACTCTTTTTTATTCATTTGTTTGGTGAGTAAAAGGTGTTATTTTAGGTAGTTAAATCACAAAGGTATTTTCAGTATTGTTAAAATGTAAATACCAAAATATGATGAAAGCTCCAACTATGTTTTAGAGTCGTCAAAAGTCCCTATTTTTTTATAATGTCTTAATCATACAACCGATGCAAACACTGACTCCAGATTAAATAGATTTTATTTCGTAGATTACATACACCTACTCTTTATTAACTTCAAAGTTATATGAAACCTCGTTCAATATACTAAATACACATTTAAGTGTACTTGGGTAGTTTATGTTGAGTCCATCATACGTCTGACACATACATCTGTACCTTGGATCTGATAACTTTGGTGAAACATTTACAAATATTTACATTCTACTGTGTTTTTCCATTAAATTCCGTGATGTTTAAATGCCTCTAAATGCAACACCTAATCACTGCGTATGAATTTACGAGTACTAATTTACATAAGAAGTTCTCAAACAGTGATTTCTCTGTTATCGGTTAAAAAATGCATTTCATGAATGTTGTCAAAACACCATGTTTTATAATTATTTAACAAAAAAGTTGACTTTATTGTTAAAAGCAACATTTCAAGAGTTATTTATCATGGATTATATTTTCATGCTCGTCGATCTCATCTCAACAGTCTATGCAAAAACCAGTTTAAACCGGTTTTACAAAACAGCTGTTCTTGCTGTTACTTATTCACTCCCTCTTTCTGCACTTTATATCGATTTATTTAAGTAAACAAATGATTTCTTCAATAAGGGAATGTAAATATAAGCATTAAATGATTTATTTTTGACGTCGTCGTGTCAATAACTGCCGTCAGGTGAGCAGACAAATTATCATAACGCGCTAACGCGCGTTATTGAATTTGTCTGCTCACCTGACGGCAGTTATTGACACGACGACGTCAAAAATAAATCATTCAATGCTATAATAAACGTGCATGCACTTATGGTTTGTATGTACCCTTTCACTTAAATAAATCGAAAAAAAAATAACTTCGGAAACAAATTGTGTAAAAAAAAAAATTAGACTTGGAATTCATCAATTATTTCTTAGGTCATTTTTGCTCCACATTTTACATTCATTTGACACAAATCTTAATATGAAAGAACTAAATATATTTATATTATTCTGAACCTCTTCGGGTTTTTTCGGGGGTTTTTTTTGCATGAAATATTAAAATTTCGTTATTTTTAGTATCTGTTGTATAATTTTTCGATGCTTGCTTGCTTAATATTGTCTAATCCATGGTTAAAAAGCTCATTACTGCATTTATTCGTATATTTTCTATTTTTAAACAAATTCACTGATTTTCTTTCAATGATATAGCAAGAGGAAACCAGAAAATTTAATAAAAAATATTTATACTCGGGCCATAATTGACGCATGATCAAAAGAGAAATTCCAAGGGTGTTCGAAGCATGGTTAAATCACCATGGATATCGATAAAAAAAATAGTTCTGTTGAGTTAATAATTTTGAATGAACATATCCTATATACTATATCTAATATATCTTTCAAATAAAACATTTTAGCAAGTTTTGCTGTGTGATTTTGTCACTTAACAGGATTAGTATGCCTGAATACTTTACGGTTCTCTCTCTCTCTCTCTCTCACGCAAACACAATTGACAAGTTTCTATCTTTTTATCTATATCTAAAGAATATATATCTACAGTACAGCTCACGAGTATCCCGACACCCACCGTGTAAAAAACACGGTGGAAAACGGTCTGTGTCGCACCGTGCACACGGTGTGACACCGTGTATGTGTATTGGAAAATTCCAGAAAAAGCACCGTGTCGCACCGTGGCCGCCTGTGTAACTCCGTGGCCACTGTGTTACTCCGTGGATATCGTTACCTGAGACGTTGATAGATATAGCGTATGTTTAGAAATAAAGAAATTATGGCTAAACAAGTGTTGAAACATATACATCCTTTTCATATTTAAAAAAAAAGAATGTCGACTTAAGTTGCACGGACCCAGAAAGTTGTCGAGGCTGTCAACGTGAAGTTAATTTTTTGTGATCTGAAAACTCGACGTAAATGGGTACCTTTTAATCCAGTTGTTCTTAAATAAATTGAAATAAATTCACCAAAAATATTTAATAATCATTTAATATATAATCAAAATTCAAATCAATTTAATTCATCTTGTTTTTTTTCTTAACACACGTGATGTTGTAACTGACGATCCTATTAAAATGTCGGGAGCTTAAACGTCTTATTTCTGTGATCTGTAAACAATTTCTGATTTATTGATTAATTTACTGCCTTACTTTAAACCAATTAGAAATGAGAAATGAAAACATTTCTGACCATGTTTTTCTAAAAACATGTGCTGTTGATGTGCTATAGTAAATAACAACCCCATATTACCAGTGACTCGAATAATTTGGACTTCAGCTATTTATGTAGCAATAAATAAACGAAAAATCACTTTTATATTATAGATTATAGATAAATGCATGTACAAACTCTTGTTAAATTATATTCAAGCATTGTACATGTATTAAAAATATACCCGCATTTCATAGAATAATTTTCAACTTTATTTCCGTATAGTTCGTAATGTCCTCGTGATTTCACATGAAAAAATCACTCGTGCGATGTACGGAAGCTGATCAGATATACAGCATTGTCTTTCATCTTGGGTTCTATACACAACAGGTGTTATTGTCTGTCTTGTTAGGTGTCATTGGAATTTACAACTAACTGTGTGTATATTTTGACGTCTGAACAGGTGTACTCAAGATTCCGTTATTCACACCTTTCCGCGAACACCTGTTTGGTAACTCATCACAACCCGTCGTGTGTATGGTGTGAATATATCTTACTTATACTTTGTAAGTTCAATGATTTTTCCTTATCTCTAACATACAAAAAAATTGTCTGTAGATATGTACACAAACAACTACACGGAAGACTATCGGCGCGTGGACCCGGGGAACAATTCAGCAACTCTATAAATGCGGGAATTTCACAAAGTATTAACTTGCGATAAGAAATTATTTACCGGGTACACATACATGTATGTACAAAAAAACCCTGATTGATTAAAAAGATGAATGAGATAATACCGGTAACTTTTTGCAAGCATTTAGAATAAACACAACTTTACTGATGTGAAATAGCGTCGAAATTTTAACGAAAAATCTTATAACATCATCGAACTTTACAAACTTTTAGTCATTGTGTTGAAATCTTTATCAAAACCATGGATCTAAAATAAATGAATTAAATTCATACAAATAGAACTCTTATAATTCTAAAATGATTGTACAAAAGTACACATACACAGAGAAAGAGAAAGAGAGAGAGAGAGAGAGAGAGAGAGAGAGAGAGAGAGAGAGAGAAAGAGAGAGAGATTGATTTTACAACTTAATATTCCAACCCTCATGCATGCAGTATAAGAATGAAGAAACTTAACATTTCAAACACTGAATACTTCATTGTTAAACATTTTTCTATTTTGCGGACTTAAAAAAACAATAGAACGACATTTTTTCCATATCATGGAAGGAGCACGTGGTCTATCTCGCGGGCTGATTTGATTGACAGGGATAACACGTGGACCCTGACTGCATATATTCTATCGCAATTTTAGGGAAAAGGGTTCAATATAATGGAAACTATAAATCTAACTTATAACACTGAATTACAAGTAAAATGTACTTATTTTAAACTCATACTGGTATTCTCTCTCTCTCTCTCTCTCTCTCTCTCTCTCTCTCTCTCTCTCTCTCTCTCTCTCTCTCTCTCTCTCTCTCTCTCTTATATGACGATCATTAAACATCAAACAGTAATTATTGCAATACTGAGTAGTTTCTTGGAACACAAATAATTTCTAAACTCAAGTTGCTATAATGATGAAATAAAAAATTATCAAGTGCCGATCCACGGATTCTTAGCGCTATGAATATGTACCGTGCGGTACTACATGGACAAGTACATCACACATATGTATAAAAGAAAGAAAATTTGAAAATATTTTAGATATAAAGCTGTATAATTATATTATTTAGAGAAAGTACATTTGTTTTCAACAACCCGTTAGATTTGTTATCGTTGAATAGAGTATAAGTGAGAAAAGATCACAGTTATGGTTCTATGCACTATTGAAACTGCCAAACTACAGTAACTACGATTACTACTACGTTTAAAAACGGACTGAAACAAAAACTTATGGAACCCTTTATTTGAATTTTAAAACTGAAAAGAAAGTGTTAGTGTTTTAATTGATCAAACCTTTATGTGGGCGATATTGATTTTTAATATTACCCAAAATCAACCGTATCAATCGCATACGTCTGAAAATTGCGTGCATAAAAATTTTATTTATTTCTATTTCTTTGTCTTTTTCTTTGATTCTCTTACGTACATCAAAAATATTTTATTCTTTATAAGTTTTATTCCTAAATCCTCCTTTTTTCACAGGTAAATACCGCGTGTTACACCGTGTTATTGTCCGTGTTGCATCGCGTTGCACCGTGTCGCACCGTGATTTTTCTCGTTCTGTGGCCGTAACAGAGAACAATAGATCAAAGGTACCGACACTTCCACGCTCAGCGTGGACTTTCAAACACGGTGGTCGGTGTTTTTGTCGGGATACTCGTGAGCTGTACTGTATCTATATATCTATATATTTATCTATCTATCTTCCTTTCTACTGTTTATCATCTGTCTGCGCATGTGCATAAGCTCGTTGTCGAGAACGTAAGTCTGGCCTTAACTTAGTCCGATACTAGTGTTTACGGCCCGGCGTACGCCTCTTAGTGAAACGCAAAATCGAAAGCATGTCCCAGTTAGACAACAGAGGTCTAAAATATGGGTTACTGTTAAAATGTCCTATATCAAACTTGATAGGTCTGTGTTACAACTGACAGACCTTCCTCTTCATCCTGCATGAATGGTAGCTATGGCTGTTATGTAACCAGCTACAGTATTAGTTTTACAACCTAATTCCTCAGGTAAATAAGCAAAAAAAAAATAGCCCAATCATCTACAGAGGCTGAATATGGAGAATTATGCCGTCTATCACACCAGCTTCTGTAAATTACAAGTCTTGTCCGATACCTCCTCTGTCGGTTTAGGTTCTCCTTGCCTGCTTGATATAGTCCTGGGCTTTCGAAGAGAACTTTTTCTTTCTGGAATCAGACTTGAAATTTCCATTTTCCAGATTTAGAGACTCGGGATTGGTATGTCTTATATTGCATTCCTTTGTGTCAGCATCTTCCGTGAAGTTTTCTTGGAATGTCTACCAGGAGTTCTAGTAGAATTGGGTACCATCATTGTCTCGGAGAGTATTGAGCAATCAACACCAGCACACATGGTTTCTTCCGATGTTTCCAATACCTGAGGTATCAATACTGGTGGGGGGAACATCTTCAAACATTCTTTTCCATGTCATACTGAGTGAATCTATTGCCCAAGATACCGGAAGCTGATCCGAAAAGGGGAGCTAAAAAAACACTTGCAACAGCTTGTTTTCTCTCTATATTCGGAGTCTATACGTCTATATTCGGAGTGGAGAACTTCAAGAAAAACTTGTTCACTAACTCCTGTTTTATTAGGCTCCATTCGGTTATCTGATATCCCTGTTGACCTCGTTGACAGTCGTCTGCCAACAAATTCTTTTTACCTGGTATATGAGCAGCTTGGATCACTATTCCTGGATTTGCTCCATTGAAATATCTCCCAAACAAGGCAACACAGTTGAAAGGACTTCGCCCCCCCCCCACTTCCCTATTGAAAAAATATGACACCACTGTTGAGTTGTCTCAACAGAATTCATGCTCTTCAGCAGTATGCTTTCGAAATGAATCTGAGCTAACTGAACAACCCTCATTTCTAATTAGTTTATATGACAACTGCTCCACTGGGAACTTCAGGTGCCTGAAATCTGGCCCTGGGGCCATAAAACTTAGACGAGCTCACTTTTTATCTCAGTCTCAATTTTCCACTATATATTCCTTGTGGAAAAGTGAGACTGAGATCAAAATAAAGTTCATCTAAGTTAAATGGCCCCAGGGCCTAATGATCGTTCATATGGGCTCCCCAGCCTTGTGATGAAGCATCTGTCCACAAGGTCACATCGTGTACCTGCTTCTTTTGTAAGGGCACACCCCAAAAAATATTTTCCGGTCGTTTCCACCATTCTAGGTGTCGGAGTAATGCTTTCTTCACTGACAGAGACTGCGTTAAACTGTCTTTGCGTTGGTGTTCATGTAAAAGACAACAGGTAAAACTGTATTGGGTGCATATGTAATCTTGCCAAAGGGGTTAAATCGATGACTTTAGCCATCAAACCCAAGAGTCGTAAAATGTTCTGAGGTACAACACTCTTTTTTGATATCATTGTAATCTCTTGTACAATGTTCTTATACCTCTCCTCTGAAGGAAAAACAAGACCCCTTCGTGTGTATTATGAAGTATTTGAGTGTGACCTTTCATTCAGGACTTTTTTTAATCATTGTAATCCTGTATACATTATAGGTCATAATTGGATCAAAATCATCTTATAAGATAGTGTTACTTTTTTATACTAGCGGAAAAAAGAAACTGTGCATTATTTAATGTATGAAAAAACATTTAAAAATTACAGTGAACAAATTTTATTTTTTGTAATACTGATAACACATGTATTTGTAACAACATCTCATAACACATTAATGTCAACGTCGAATAACGTCAATTTCAGCACACTCGAAAGTCACTGTTATTTGAAATTGAATTAACAAAATTAATAACGCGTGTGACCAACATTTGCGGTCACGCATGCTTGACAGCGACGCCTCATTGATGACACTAAAGTGTTCAGAAATGCTTGAGGGATGTTGTTCCAGATGTTGGTTAAAGCCTGGCCTAAATCAGCCAATGTGACTGGCTGATTTGGTAAACGGCGTAAACGTCTTTCCATTTCATCCCAGACGTGCTCGATCGGCGAGAAATCGGGGGAAACAGCTGGCCAAGGCAAGACATCGACATTCTGTTGAACAAACAAGTCCCTGACTACACGTGCAACGTGTGGCCTTGCGTTGTCTTGCTGCAGAGTGACGTGATTTTGATGTCTCTGTATGAAGGGTATCACATGACGCTGAATAATTTCATCTCGATAGCGTACGCCGGTGAGATTTCCATTGACAATTTGTAGAGGGGTCCTTCCACGTGCTGATATTCAAAGTCAAAAATTTTTGCTTAATCTAATAATGGAAGATTAGTTGGATCGCGGCAATTTGAAGGCCAATGAGGAAAACATGTTCAACCATTTTGCTTGTGGTATATGCGATCTGAGGAAGGAAATTATATATGAACAACTGTGTAAAAGTTTATGTACTACGACATTAGCCTTCAAAACTTTTTATAAAATTGCCATTTTTTAATATTTTTTGAAATATAAATCTTATCATAAGGATATCAGCATTTCCTAAGTTTATCGTTAACGCTGAAGGTGATGAATGTTTACAATGGGGGACAAATCAATCGTCTAACAGGAGTTTTAAGGTGTACTGTTGCCCAAACACAAATGGTTACAACGTAATACATTTATTGGGTCTCCTGCACTGTAACATTATTAACCTCAAGGCCGTTATGTCTTTTAGTTCAGATGGTTGTTCAGGCCCTGTTTATTTCCTTCGTATTGCGGTAAAGGTTTTGTTTCCTTCTTGTCAAGGCGACTAGAAGGTTGAGTTTTTCGTGCAGAAGTTCCTTATCTGCGGTGATAATAGAAGGACATGCGTCAGGCCAGATAGGGCACTTTGCTGTTAACAAAAGGTCCATAGTTCAAACTAATTGATAAACGTTTATTGTTGTTGTTTTGTTTTGTTTTCATTGGGGGGGGGGGCGTGCAAATCGTTGTGGATAATTTGGTATCCGTCTCCCTTTTGCTTTTGATTTTCATTGAGTGTGTTACATGTATAATACGGAGTTGTAACTAAAATATCTTGTAAAATTGTTTTAAAATAACAGTTGTAACGTAGTATCAATTCCTTTCCTTAGTGAAGACATAATAATGAAGACATATGATACAGTCTATAAACATTGAATATATTTTTCACAAATAAATTTGATAATTGTTAGTTCATTAAGATAAACTTTATTTCTGGTTTTTATAATGCCAAGTGACGTATAAGTCTTATATAAACAGCAATGCGCGTCACAAAGAGATGAAGATGAAACAGCGTATCGACATGGATTCTGTGGTATACTACTTTTCATTTTGACTTCTCAGCATCTAAACGATTAACGTTTCTTTTACGTTAGCCCTATCGCTGTCTATAAAAATACGAACTCAAGTTGTATACGAGTAAAAATATAGGTAACAAAACAACAGATATTTTCTCCAACTTTTCTTCACAAAAACCAAAATACAAATATGTAAATTTGTTTGACTTAACATTCGATATTGGGGACAATCTTTATGATTGGAGACAAAAAGCATACATCGTCTAGGTTTATAAGTTAACAAATTTCAAAAAATATCAAAAACACAATCCAACGGATAGAATCTTGATTCAGATGCTTGAATCAAACCAAAGATTCAGTTCGTCTTTAAGATGTTTTTAAGCACTTTCTATGATGCACTTTTATATATAGACAACAAAATACTAAATTTGTGAGAGGGTAAAAGCCACCATTAAAAAAAGTATTTAATACCAGTCTAACAAATATAGAATTCTGGGTAAATGTTAGCAGATGCTTTAAAGTACACTTCTTTAATAAGTACGCTTGATAGAAGGTAACACATTAGTTACGATGTTTGTAATGAATATTCAGATCTTTTTCTAGACATTTCAGAGTGTAAAGTCCGTCAATTGGAAACTCTCTTTGGTTGTTTCAATTTGCAATCTACCCTCGATAAGCACTTGAAAGATTCTGCTCCTGCCATCATTGATTACAGAAAATGCCTATGCCGATTCCATAATAAAAATCTAATTCAACATATTCTAGCATGTCATATACCTGACGGTCTGTCATAACCTGCACCAATACTTCGTCACAGAACCTTTCTAAACTCGAAATTCAATTATATAAAAAAATGTCTAGTATATTGATATAACAGATAGACAATTCATTAACGATTTTTTTCTCATGTGAATATTCTTTTATGGACCCTTTTTATGGTGAATTAACTACATTTTGTATTTTTCAATAATGATTTACAATTCATTTCATCGCAGTTGCCAATCTGAGCACACATGCTGTATCTGACAGTATGTGATGCTCGAGTCCAGGATGGTGCAGGTGCTTCGTGATAATTACAACTTTTGGTAACGTAATGACTGAAACCTGTCTACACCTGGGGTTTAATTATTTTTACAAGTTTTTATTCCCAACTGTATAATAAATTTAGAATGTATGTATCTAATAGAGTGTCTTGTCTCATTCATGGGCCACAATGTATTAGCAACAAAACCGAGATGCAATCATTTATCTATCGAATGTATGGAAGGGAATTACCGCCATAATTCTATGTATCTTGCTTTTATTCTTATTATGCTTACTTCTTTATTCTTCATTACATTTACACTTGCATGTCACTTTATTGTTTTCATATTCATGCTTATTCAATTTCACTTTGATTCTCTTTGATCCTTCATTGTTTGCTTAATTCTATGTTGCAACATTCTCTTCTTATTCGTGTAAATTCTTTCTTCTATCTCTGTTACAAACGTGAATTCAAACACGCAAACCATAAAGCACTTTCAATAAAGACGAATACAAGTTGCATGAATTTAATGCTGCATTATGACGTCAGGCGGCAGTGTGCGCGCTACAATTGCTGCTCCCGAAGATTTATTAAAACGAGACTAACAAATGGCATACTTGTAACTTTAATAAATTCGTAAAAACATCTCAAATTAAAGGCTTAGTATTGGAATATGAAATCATGTTAATATAATTAACTTTTAACAAGCCACGATATACGCAGACTTAAAAAGATACGGATTTTTTTTTGTGTACATGTAAAATGCCACCGCGCGGTTCTAAAAAAAATCAGAAGGGGGGGGGGGGGTCTGAGAGATAATTTTGTATTAATTTTTTTATTGGTTGATTAAATAAGTGTGAATTTTCCATTGGAGGTGGATCTGATCTCATTCCAGATCCGCAATGCAATGATGTACCGTATATATATAATTATGCAGTAACAAATTATTTGCAGGAACGCTTAATGTTTAGAAGAGGAAGCATAAGTACTTGTCGACAGGACTTTATTTTCATTTGAGGTGAAAAGAGGTGGGGTGATGCACGGTTCTGTCCACAGGTACCCGTGGAACATGTAGATGAAATAGAAATAAATTTAAACCAAATTAAAGATGTTTTTGAAAAACAATAAAAGGACTGGGGTACGAAATACTTAGAAGTAGCTTTTCTTGTACTCTAGTACGTGTGAAAATTATCACTTGCATGAATCACTATGTACATGTACCTCTCGTTAGGCTACAGTACTGTGTATCCCTGATTAAATGCAATGAATTAATATCCGCGTGAAATTCCGGGTTAAAAAACTTAAATCTGCAGGTTTTAAAATCTCACTTATTTTTCTAAAAGTTTTGAACTTGTGATATGAAAACTAAGTTTGTTGCACGCGATTTTATATTCTTGCGATTCGGCACAGAACGGTGGAGTCTCAGAGGTAAACGCGGTAAAATTAACGAATCTAAATTATCAGTGAATTAATTACACAATGAGTAAACGAAAACAAACCAGGCAAAGAGATTAAAATACGGTATGTGATATCGATATGACTGTTTATACGTTTTGGTTTAAAATCTAAATCAAATCTTAATAAAAATTCTTATACATGTATAAAGTTCTAAATAAAATATTTTTTCTTCCAAAATACAAAACATTAATAATGTATGCTTCTTATTTACACAGATTTTTGAAGTGATAAAATGTGTATGTATCACTCACAGCCATGCTTATTGTAGGTGTGTTTATTTTAATATAAATCATGTACATGTAACTGAATGTCCATGTTTAGATTTGAAGGTGTTTAGGCTATGATACATGTAACTTAGAGACATAAACCTCATACATGTCGTCTTAAAAAAATGAATAGTTGAATTGACCGACTTCCATAAGCTTGGGATGATGATAATTATGATACGTGTCTAATTATGAGAACTGTAAGATTATATCGTCTCATATAATAACTGATGTGCAGACTTAGAATTTTATTCTATTTTAGGAGGGGGGTCCAGTCACCCCACCACCCTTGAAAATTCAAACTTTTTAAAATTCACATAGTAAACCTACTGAAAATAGAACTCGACCTACCCCCCCCCCCCCACCCCCTCCCCGGCAAACAAAATTATAAATTATCCCTTAGTACATTAACCTCCCCTCCATTTCTTGATCTGAACATATAAACATTGGAGCGAAATGTTAGGTGCGAAACATCCCACATTTAGCTAGCTACGTTGGTTTTTTCGGGGAGCAGCAATTGTAGCGCGCACACTGCCGCCTGGCGTCATAATGCAGCATTAAATTCATGCAACTTGTATTCGTCTTTATTGAAAGTGCTTTATGGTTTGCGTGTTTGAATTCACGTTTGTAACAGAGATAGAAGAAAGAATTTACACGAATAAGAAGAGAATGTTGCAACATAGAATTAAGCAAACAATGAAGGATCAAAGAGAATCAAAGTGAAATTGAATAAGCATGAATATGAAAACAATAAAGTGACATGCAAGTGTAAATGTAATGAAGAATAAAGAAATAAGCATAATAAGAATAAAAGCAAGATACATAGAATTTTGGCGGTAATTCCCTTCCATACGAATGAGACTCTAATGTGGAACGTTCTGGGAAAAAAATATGTGTGAATTTTGCAGCGTGAGTAGCACGTGAGCACCTCAGTCACATGTTCCTGAGCAGGGACGGATAATGTGATAACCGCGGAAGTGTGCGTAGTGATTAGGATCTAGTGAGTACTGCTTCAGGCGGACTGATCTAATAGTTCGGTCACACTAAGCCACAGCTGTGCTGTACAAGAACAGGGGAAGCGATACTATAGCGATTTCAATGAAACAATTATCGAATCGATTTTGTTAGAAACTTGGAATATTTCATTTATGAATGTGGATAGTGCAAAACACCTGAGGCATTCTGATATCGTTTCATTTTTGAGAGGAAATAGATGATTGTCTTGATACTGGGTTATAATAGACAATTTACTAGGAACTCATGGATGCACATCCGAACATTTTCCTTTATTTCACCCTTTATCAGACCTCGCCATTGTACCGCGTCATTAGAATATCCCGGATTTTCTGATGTAACGTAATTTATTGGTAATTACAGTACAAAAATCTCCAATACTTGAAAGTCCTATATAGGAGAAGGTTTTGATAATTTGTTCATAAAGCATCCCTTAATAAATCAAACCTCACGTATTTCGAGATTAGACGAAATTCCTCCTGCAAACTCCTATCACTGTAACTCTTGAATTTAAAGTAAAATGTCATCGGCCACGGTTTCGTGTATCTTTCAGGGTCGTTTTAAGACATGAACATTCTAGGTCAAGTTCAATAATAAAAGATTGGTATTGATCTGTCATTTTGGAGAAGAAAGAAAGGAAATAAATAGAAGTGCATGATGCATGATGAAATATGATTGCATGCATATTCTAGATTCTTTGACCTTGGTGCTGGTCAATGTCATTCCTTTTATCGCCATATATGGAAAGCAAACTGCCAATCACCGGAGCTGAGAGAGCATTATTTTCATCCTAGAACATAGAGAGGACGAATTTTTGTTAAGAACCATAAATTCTAATTTTTTAAAAACTTGAAATTCATGCAGTTTTCTTTTACACAATTGCTCTAAGAGTACATTCACAGGGGCCAAGCTCGTTTTAACATTAATTTCAATGTAACCATAAATAAAGAAATTAATGTTAAAACGAGCTTGGCCCCTGTGAGTACATTGTAGTCGTTTGTAGCGCAGGTCTGTGTCCGTTTTCTGTCGGGAGTTTCCTTTCTTGAACTGCTCGGAATGGGGTGAAAGCCTTATTGTGATAAAGAGTCCGGGGCATCTATTGGATCTTTTTCTGTAGGTTTCCCGGTCATTGACCTGGCCCACTGAGCGTGCACTCTCTAGTGCATGGTGAAGTTAGCCCCCCCCCCCCAATCTGATCGCAGAACCACTGAAGTAATAATAGAATTAGATTATTCCATTGCACCTTTGTTCTGGTGACCCTTTGGAATCACCACAAATGATTTTTCCTTTTAGAACTATCGTGAATCTCTTTGAGTTATACGGTCTAAGAAATATACAAGTATATGGAGCTGGTTTGGTGAAAGCAGATTTACATCTGAGAATCAGCTTTACAGTGGGTTGTTAAAGGGACTTGGACACGATTTGAGATCAAAAATTTTATTTTGATTTTTTATGTATAAAATGATTTACTGGTGCATTTTAAATGATTGACCAAAATATCGAATGTTAAAGTCAAGTTAGAAGCGAAATAAAGAGGTAATAACTGAATGTTATGTAAACAAAGCTCGAGTCTTATAGCTGTTTACAAAAACTGTAATGTAGGGAATTGCTATTCCTTAGACAAAATGACATGTAAAAAGCAATTTAAACTTATATAATATCTTCATAAATACTATTCTCAACAAAAGAAAGACACATTTGATTGAAACTTACACCAATACAACACAAATGTAAAAAAAATGACAATATTCGAGCTTTGTTTACAAAACAAAGAATTATGAACTCTGTATTTTGCTTAAAACTTGATATTTGACTTTCAAATTTTGACATAGCATTATCAACTTCTTTATTTGTCAGTATAAACATTGAAAATGGAAAAATAAAATTTGAAAATTTTAAGTCAAATCGTGGTCAAGTCCCTTTAAATTATGTACACATTATATTGATAGATTTGGATGACTTTTGGTTTGTACCAGCCCTACATGGCCCCATTGAGTATCTTTATTGTGTAGATGACATTTTTTCCACTCATTCAAGATGAAGGTGATTTTCCAATATGTAAAATTTAGCGTGTTACCATGGGCACTATAGACGTCAAAAACGTTTTATAGGAAAAAAATCTTTTTGTAGTCTAATACCCTACAGAAAGAAGTTTAATACCCTTGAGAAATCTGCCACCGAGTAAGACAGATATATATTAGGTGAAGTTGAAATAGGAAATAAACAGGATACCAAATGAAATGGCACCCGATATTCCTTCGTTGCTTTCAGCCATAGACACACCTTACATCAGACTGGATGCGATTTCAAAAGGTGTGAAAAAGGAAGTATGGGCCAGTATGAATCTGAGAAAATGTTAGTGAACAAGGAGAGATCAATAGAATTCCCTCTCTGTAGTGGGGGTAGCATCCTTTATAAGTCGGGCACGGCCTCCAGCTTGTTTCTTGGAGAGAGTCATCATGCACGCATTCATCACACACCCTCGCTCCCAAGTAAAGTGCATTGTCACATCAGTTTTAATTATCTTCATTTTCTGCTATGACTTTTCAAACCCTGGAACAAAGTACATCGAAACAGTCCGAATTATCTGACGTTTTCCTGGCCTTTTTAACTCACCTGAGCCAAAGGCTCAAGTGAGCTTTTCTGATCACAATTTGTCCGTTGTCTAGCTGTCGTTGTCGTTGTCGTCGTCGTCGTTAACTTTTCACATTTTCATCTTCTTCTCAAGAACCACTGGGCAGATTTCAACCAAATTTGGCACAAAGCACCACTAGGTGAAGGGGATTCAAGTTTGTTCAAATGAAGGGCCACGCCCTCTTTAAAGGGGAGATAATTGAGAATTATTGAAAATTTGTTGGTATTTTTCAAAAATCTTCTTCTCAAAAACTATTTGGCCTGAAAAGCTAAAACTTGTGTGGAGGCATCCTCAGGTAGCGTAGATTCAAATTTGTTCAAACCATGGTCCCCGGGGGTAGGGAGGGGCCACAAGAAGGGGATCAAGTTTTAAATAGGAATATATAGAGAAAATCTTTAAAAATCTTCTTCTCAAAAACTATTGGGCCAGAAAAGCTCAAATTAAAATGGGAGCATCCTCAGGTAGTGTAGATTCAATTTTGTTCAAATCATGGTCCCCGGGGGTAGGGTGGGGCCACAATTGGGGGATGAAGTTTTACATACGAATATACAGAGAAAATCTTTAAAAATCTTCTTCTCAAAAACTATTGGGTCAGAAAAGCTCAAATTAAAATGGGAGCATCCACAGGTAGTGTAGATTCAAGTTCGTTCAAATCATGGTCCCCGGGGGTAGGGTGGGGCCACAATAGGGGGATGAATTTTTACATAGGAATATATAGAGAAAATCTTAAAAAATATTCATGGAAAGTTTTTCGGTCCAAAACTTAGTACTTAGTGTGAAAGCACAGGTTATGCAGATATAAGTTTGATGAAACCATGATACCCTAGAGAAAAGTGGGGCAACAAAATGGGGGGGGGGTATATAGGAATAGAGAAAAATCATCTTACAGGTACAGCAACAAAAGGGGCTTGGTATTTACCAAAAGAAAGAGGTGGATAAAAATTGGCAGATTTTCAATTTTTTTTGCAAGATCTACTGTACTTCGTTGTCAAGATATTTTGATACTGTTATGCTAATTTGATCAGAATTAAGGCAATTGTTGCTCAGGTGAGCGATGTGGCCCCTGGGCCTCTTGTTTAACGATTTTGATATTTTATATGCCAGGTAAACCTTCGGACTACGAAACACTAAGTACTATCACAAACCTATTGATAAATGCTTTTAGGTTGAATGTGACAAAAATTTATTTTAATAGCACTTTCTTCTGTAACTCCTGTAATCGGTATAGTGATAAGATCTAACATATTTATTGAAAATTAACCAAAAATCAAATGCATTCTTATATATATATATATATATATATATATATATATATATATATATATATATATATATATATATATATATGTATCACAAATATTCTTAAGTTTTTGACAAATCAGACGTTGCTAATAAAAACACATCAAATTTAAAAAGAGTGCTCCAAAAGACGTCCTTTTCTATACATGACAACGTTATTAAGTCGGCAATCGGTTTTTAGAACGCAGTTCGCAGTTCGCAATTGAATAGTGAACTGCGTTCTATAGAACGCAGTTCGCAATTCAAAATTTAGTGCGATTGAATAGTGAACTGCGTTCTATCTAGAACGCAGTTCGCAACTCAAAATTTAGAATTCATATTTGGGGCCCGCTTGCCTTATATGCAATTGAATAGTGAACTGCGTTCTATAGAACGCAGTTCGCAATTCAAAATTTAGTGCGATTGAATAGTGAACTGCGTTCTATCTAGAACGCAGTTCGCAATTCAAAATTTAGAATTCATATTTGGGGCCCGCTTGCCTTATATGCAATTGAATAGTGAACTGCGTTCTATCTAGAACGCAGTTCGCAATTCAAAATTTAGTGCGATTGAATAGTGAACTGCGTTCTATCTAGAACGCAGTTCGCAATTCAAAATTTAGAATTCATATTTGGGGCCCGCTTGCCTTATATGCAATTGAATAGTGAACTGCGTTCTATCTAGAACGCAGTTCGCAACTCAAAATTTAGTGCGATTGAATAGTGAACTGCGTTCTATCTAGAACGCAGTTCGCAACTCAAAATTTAGAATTCATATTTGGGGCCCGCTTGCCTTATATGCAATTGAATAGTGAACTGCGTTCTATCTAGAACGCAGTTCGCAATTCAAAATTTAGTGCGATTGAATAGTGAACTGCGTTCTATCTAGAACGCAGTTCGCAATTCAAAATTTAGAATTCATATTTAAGCGGGTCCCAAATATGAATTCTAAATTTTGAATTGCGAACTGCGTTCTAGATAGAACGCAGTTCACTATTCAATCGCACTAAATTTTGAATTGCGAACTGCGTTCTATAGAACGCAGTTCACTATTCAATTGCGAACTGCGAACTGCGTTCTAAAAACCGATTGCCTATTAAGTATTAAGTCGATGAGTACGCAGTACAGTTAAGGGGGTCAATAAAAATATGGGCAAATTTTTGTGATGAAAACACGTATACTTTAGTTAAACTGGCATGTCCTTTTTAAAATCAATAACAGTCACTCAAATGCAATATATTTCTAAAATATATATATAACAATACAATATTTTATGTTCATAGTGGTCACGTGATATGGCAGTCGCATGGTACAAGCAGATGTATTTGTGGTTTTGAGGTCATTTAAAAAATTCACTATTGCAAGGGCATAATCATGTCAAAATTCACAACTGAATTATGAAATAACTTGATGTTATATCGTAGATTTTGAAAAACGGTGCGAACTTTTTAAGATAAGAATATTTGTTAGTAGAAACCGTAATTTATAATGCATATGTTGAATAATTTTGAAGGTCACAGGGTTAATTTCATTAAAAAATAATTAATTTGTAAGATTTTACAAGGATCGTAGAAGTTTTTAAGTTACATAGCATATTTCAAATTCACATGTAAAAGTTTGTCGGGATCAGGTAAGTGTATGCCCTTGCAATTAAGTGATTTATTTAGGTACTCAGATTTTAGATATACGATATTTTATACAAAACCGAGGTGGCTTCTTTATACGATGCATACTTTTAACAAAATGAAAATAAGACTATATAGGTAGCATTCTACTAATGATAATTTTAAACAAAATATTCATTTATACTTTTCCGTTAATGTATGACATTTATTTTTCTTCGCTATAAAACTGCACGATAGCCTTCAATGATTTAACTTAATGCGTCATTTTGAAGCATATGACGTCATATTTTGTAGTACAGCGAGAACGACATCTCGCTTATTTTTCAGTGTGTACGATATAACGGACATCAAAATTGTAAGTAATAACATTTGTTGTTTTTAATTAAAAGATTATTATAAATTAATTTTACTAATAAATAGATTAATAAGTACTTTCGAGGTTTGTAATATACTGTGATGTCATAATGCACATTTCCCGTACTTTTTGTCTGAACGGAGTTTATTGATAGCCTTAACTGTGCTGCGTAAAATTCTTCCCAACGGCCACTTTAAGGATCCCATTTCTTAAAGTCTTTTCACAATTTAAAGAATCTGTTGCTTGTTGAGTCGCTTTTCCTCATGGTATTCTGTTTTTATAACTTCTACAACTGTATCTGGAGTCTGCGTTTGATAATAAAGTACAGTTTAAAAACAGAAGATGCCTGCTCTCTTGTCCGATTTACAATGTATCCTGACAGCCAAAGATTTATGATGCAACTTTGTGACATCTATATACTACTTTATTATAATAATAGACTCGAATTTTTGGTCTTTAATACCGAAAAATCGGAAGAATACTGTCTTTTGTTTTATATATTTTAAACATCATTGGTACTTGAAGATTACCAATTTGTTTTTATTTTTTCTCAGTTAAGCTTCGCTAATTAATAATCGACGAAAATTCCTCAAAAAATCCCGGAAATCACCTGGATTTTTTAGATTTTACAATCTTACGCTTGTGCAATACATTCACGCTAACCGGGATCTTTAGTTTATGTTTCCACAATATCACATCTGCATGAATTAACTCAGAAATGATAATACATATCAGGGTAAATTTTTATTGGACTTTTGCTATATAATCTGTTCATATATATTTATGATTTCTTAAGAGAAAAAGTATAAAATAACAAATATACATTTCAACTAAGTACTTATACTTTTGTCTTCGTGATGACAAAAAATATTTGAGTTACACTATATTTGTTAGGAGAGTGAAGATAGAATATGTTTTATCGTAAAAATGAATAATGTCCTACGGACCCAGTTTTACAAAGAAAATACGTGTACGTTGGTGAAAATGCGTTGCAGTCTTCCATTCTTTGGATTAAAATGTTTTGTTAAAAGGTATTTTCAGTCTCAAAAAGGTTTGTTGTGATGAATTTGACTGTTATTTTCAAGGAAACCTCATTAACTTTCTACAAAATCGTTCCGGAGCGATTCTGCAATTTTCTGCGACATTACGGGTATAAGGGAGGCATTCTAACTGTGGGGAGTGCCTTTCCCGAGACACGGTTAGATTTATCAAACTAAGGAAATTGTAGTGAAATTAATACCATTATTTTAGGCTTATAGCTTTGTTATGCAAATGTCAATAATAAACTGTGTCGATGTACCAATTTCGTAAATGTCCGATATGCAATGTCAACCCATGCACGCACGGGTCAAAGTCTAGTCATATTTTAAATAAAAGCACTTTTTCCTCCAAAACCTTTTTGTGAAAAATTAAAAGGTTTTACTCTTTGAGTCACAATTAACAAGTTTTGATCTAATATTATTTTGCATATACGAATTTCACATGGTATCAGATATTCTGGGACCCGCTGTATGTTAACATTAAATTGATGACGACTAATTACTGTAGAAGAAATCTATATAAAAATATTTGTCTAAACCGTTAGGCTGACAAACTTGATTAGTACTTTTCTTCAAGAAGTATTATGGAAAGAGAGATAAATCCTGACAGTAGGTTATATTCTAATCCCACAAAATATACACGTAAGTTTTCTTTCAACACTAACATGCGTATATGCAAGTATGTTACATGTATTGCTTTTTGAATAGTGGAGAAGAATTCATACGGTCACAAAGTGGAAGATTAAAAGTTCTTAACGGTGTCGTCAACACTAAAATATTGTGTAGAACTATATTGATTGATGTTCAATTACAGTTGGTATAGATATTATATTGTTTCGATTATTGTACTTGATTAAGTTATATGAAGTGAAACTTTGAATTTTTTCACACTGTTGAATACGGTCGACTTCTGAGGCGAGCGAGGAGAGTGTTAATATATTTGTTACAGTTGGACGATAATTCCAGGGAGAGTTGTCCTTCTTTATCTTTAAGTTATGTATCAAAGACTTGATACAATTTTTTTTTTTATATTTTATGAGAAAGTAAAAAAAAATATGTTATGTTGCAAGTAAGACACTGTACATTTTAAATTTGATGTGAGTATATGCATGATATTAATATGTAATAAAAAATGCCCAGTATTGTAAGTTTATTTTTTAATACAAAATAAAAAATATATGAAATCAAAGAACATCTTTAGTTCATATTTTTCAATCCTATTGAAAAACTGTAATCTTTAAGAAATGAGTCTTATAGATATGTGTGTGTGTGTGTGTGTATGTGTGTGTGTGTGTGTGTGAGAGAGAGAGAGAGAGAGAGAGAGAGAGAGGGAGAGAGAGAGAATGTCCTATATAGCTAGCGCTATTGGTCGGGTTCCGGTCATCCGAAGATTTTTAACGTGGCCATTTCGGAGTTCTGTGGTTGTTTTTGTTGTTGTTTTTCTTTCAAAAAATGCCACTCCCAGTATTAGAAAAAAATAAGAATAAGTGGACAGAATAGTCTTCCTCCATCCCCACCTCCCAGTCCCAGTCAGAATGAAAAAATTACATGTATCTAGTCGAGTCCTTCCTCCCCTTTTCAAACCGTGCATGTCATTTTTCCTCCTTAGTATGTACCACTGTGTTGGTTTTTATTGTTATCCATTCGGGGAAGTCGGGGGGGTGGGGGGGGGGGGGTACGTGACCATGAGGGGGAGGGGTCTAGAACATCCTCAGTCTTTTTTAAGAAAAAAATTAACCTTGTTTTTAAAATTTAATTTGGAAAATTAGATAAAAGTAAAAGTTCAAGCTACTCACTCTCAGTCTCAACTTTTGTGGCCCCTTAGAAATTTTTGTAATCTCAGCGAGATTCGTCGAGACTGAAAAATTTTTGACGGACGTCTCTTCCGAATCTCAGACCAGTGCCACATAAAGTGATTCGGAAGAGACGTCCGTCAAAAATTTTTCAGTATCGACGAATCTCGCTGAGATTAAAATTTTTGTTGAAATTAACTTGTAATATTTTTTTTCAAAGATGACATTTTAAAATTATTATCATGAGTGGGCATCCCGGCCCTCCTCGATTCTCCGGGCAAAATAATATTTTGAAAATAATATTTTATGTACACTCAAAAGTTAAGTGATAAGAAACAACGTATTTCTCTAATCAGAAATCATGTTACTCATATTTACATATGCATTTAAGGTCCAAAATATGACTTTAAAATTTTCCCGGCTTTTTTGAACGATTTGCCTGGCAAGTAAAATATCAAAAAATGCCAGATATTTCGGTCTTTATGACGGTATATTTCAGTTGTGACTGTTCTTGCTATGGAGGGATACCTGAGACCAACCCTCTAAATACCTGAACGCCTACACCACGTGACTCACAGCTTTGAAACACCTGTAAAAAGCGCCACCGGAAGTGATTACTAAAGGTTAGATTTGGATTTTGCAAACAGAAAGTGTGAAACCAACGAGAATAGAAAGAAGTTTAAACATGGATAAACAAGTAAGTATCTTCAAATCTACTGATCTCTAAGAGTGTAGACACCTACTGTGACTTTCTGACATCGGAAACACCTGGTTATAATACGGTACCTGGGTATCGGTTGTCGGTTTTGAATATGACTGTCATTCATTGGGGGTCAGGCATTGGTCACTCCGTGTACCCCGGTGTCACAATGATCTGGCTGCCAATTAACATTTTTGCTAAAATTAAATGAATTAAATTGGAGGAATGGGTAGGCAGTGACTGTGTTTACCTGAATAATGAAAACATATAGAATTGTAAACAAATAGGTACATCGTACCTATATTTATTAAAACATGTAATTTAAAACGATAATCTCCGATATTTTACTTTCATATGTCATCCGTGTTAAAATGTCTACATCAGAAACATTTTCAACTCATTTGAGATATTATTTTTACCGATCATGATTAAAATAAAATGTCTCTCCAAATTGATCATGTTGATATGATGGATTTACCGAAGCTAAACTCAAAATCCTTTGTCTAAATGACAAATGGCATACATGCAGCATATGTAGCAAATGCTGAATCGATGAACTACTTATAAAATATAAATCATAATTCAATAATTAAATATATACATGTATGTCAATTTGTACATTGCATGCATGAACAAGTATAACTTTGTTAAGGCATATATAGCACTGAACCCAAATGTGAATAATTGTTAGGGACATTGGATCAATCTGAAGAAACATACATCATTAACATGATACTCTGTGTTCAAGTTTAATAGAAATGACATTAGAGAGAGGAATTTTAACTGAATGAGAAGCTTGGATTAAACGAGTGTGATCAATCATTGTGTGGTTATATTCCTGTATTGAGATCTACAAGGTAGGGATAGTTCTATATTGTCGGGGTCAGAGGTGACAGTAAGACGGGGGGGGGGGGGGGGGCTACAGGTCCAGCTATTTGCCGAGTCTGCACATTGTGTGCATACCGGAATATACACTTGGTGCATCGTGGCACAAAACGTTCTCGGCAATTATTGCCAAGCATAGTTGTTGTCAGTGACCATCAATTTTGGATCATGATGTACGCATGTATATACAATGCATGTACTACTGTGACAAATATGGATAAGACATTGAATTTACTTTTACCGTAAATGACAATTTGTCAGCTTGGCTTTGGATATATACGTTTAATATGGTGCCCATTTGTGACGAGATAGGCTTTGTTTACTAGCTCAGAGTCACTGAGTATCTCTTTGTTATGGCCTGGGTAATAAATTGTTCGGATGTCTGTAGGCTAGGTGAGGTTCACGTACCTGTAAATCAGGTAAATAAACTTGAATGACCAACAAACGGGTCAAGTATTTATATACACCTATATATACATGGCTACAGGACAGCTTTCATTTACATTAACAGTGAATCATGACTAATTTCTAGTCCACCCGATAATTGTTAGAGAGTTCACAGCTACCCAGAATAGCTATATCCTAAGGTAGGATGTTACACCATCAGATGACCAATATCAGTGATTGACCATAAATAACCAGATAGCGATCATAGCGGCAATTAGTGGCACAAGTGATTATAATGTTACCTTACATGATTTAATCCCCTGGTCATCCAGCAGGATTAAGTCTTCAGGAAGGAATTAATTACCAGGTAATAATCATAAGACTGATAAAACTGCTCTGACTTGTTTTTCTGTAAATCACAGACCCATTTAATACTGACCATTCCTGTTTATTCTAAAATAATTGCCCCTTTTTATTTTATCTTTCTGGCCAATATCTGCAAGCAGTAAATTAAAAGATGCTGCTTTGTGAGGTCTTAACTCGGGGCACTGCTAATTGTCTGCATCAGATGTACCATGTAGAGTTACATGTATGTAGACATATGCATGTAGATTTAGAAAAAAAATACCCAAAATGATAGCGCAAAGTCTTTATAATCACCAAGATTCATTCATGTATTTTAAGATTGAATGATTAGCATAAAAGCTAAGAAACTTGCAGTAAGTTCAATTCCTTTGTCACATATGTTTAAACTGTTGAGGAGGATTTTCTTCAACTTAAGATTTGAACATGGAATGTGATTGATCTTTCTGGGAATTGATTTGATTTTTTTTCGAGAAATGCAAATATTGAGTTCCTAAATTCATAAGTTGTCAGGAATGCTCTCCATGATATGATAATGGTCTGTGCATGTGCAGTTTAAAGATTAATAGTTTTTTTTTTTAGCAAACTGTAGCTGAGCTATTTATATAGTACATTTCAAGTAATAAAAACTTTATAAGCACCTGAAGTCCCTCCGTATAGACACTGTATACATGGTATATATGAGCTAGCCTGTCTGATTACGGGGGATTCTACAGTGGAGTGTATACCTAGCTTAGAATTACCAGTCTGATAAAGCTAATAGGCACTCAGTGGACTTGATCTCTTATCTCCCGGTCTGTACTTTTACAAGATGTATGCATCCATGCAGAGAGTCGGACAATAGACCAGGAGATAACTCTTGAGACGTTACGTAATACTGATTGTTTTATAGAGTAAATCTTTGACACACTGATCACACCTGGTCATTAGAAATCAGCAGTTGGAGGGAGAGAGGGGGTCAGGTTTACCTGTACTGTCTGGTGTGTTTGATTCTGCATGTTAAATGAAGTAAGTCCATAATACATGTAATACTCTTCGACAGGTGAATTGTTTACACCTGTCCAATGTCTATTGTCATGAATGAACCTTTAAGAATCCTTGAAAGTCTGCATTATTATATATTTTTGAGAATTTGGGAAAATAGAACTGCATGCAGATCATGCAGATATCATGCTAATTTTGTATGTTCAGGGTTTATGACTGAACATTTTCGTACCTCAGATACCTGGTAATACTACATATTTTCTGGAAATGGAGCTTTCATTAATTTTGTTAACCACCTTGTTATAAGATGCATCCTATGGAGATTTAGGTAATATACTTCTCCTTTCACTCTTTCTTACTGGTCAACATACAAAATGTAAGACAGAATAACTCTAAATTGAACGCCGTGGCTATTTATAGACCACTATTTCTGTGGAATGCCATTCCAATATCAATCTTCTATGGTTGCCCCCTTGTCCGTTAGATCAGCTGTTTATCTCACCCCCAGGGCTGGACTGGTCACTGAAGAACCAGTATGAACCGGTTTGATGGTGAATTATGCCGATGCAAGCACTTTTTTTCATGTCCTTGTGGGTTTTCTGATAGTCCAGTTTTATTCTCACATCACAACAGGAGTTTCTTGACCTTTTAAAACTGAATCCATAAATGCATTTTGTAATTATTACATAAAACTTGAATAGGATAAAATTGATGCAAAGATTTGTCAAAAAATTAACTAAGTTATTTGATTGGGAGTGGGTTTATACTTTTCAAATGGACTGGACTCAACAACAAAGAAGAAAACAACTTCTGTCTTGCGGCATTATGGTTACATACTTCAAAAAACTTTTAATCTGGATATTGATTATTTTTTTTTTAAAGTAGCTTTAGTTTTAAAAAAAGAAATTTTAAGGATCAAAGATTGAGAACTCTTCATTATATAAGTTTAAATATTTAAAAACATTATTTTTAAGAGGAGTTTATGTTTTATCAATATTATACACACCGAAATATATGTAAACATACATCAATTACATAAAATGACTCTGAGTCAGGCTTTTTTGCACTTAAGGTAATGTAAAGGGGAAAAGTTGAAGTAAAAATAATTAGAGACCAGTGAAAGTTTTTATAATTGAAAAACTTCATGAATACAAAAGAGACTGTTTGACGTCACACTAATTAGTGTGTGTTCTAAATTAGTCAAGTCAAGTTAATGGTTACATTAGGTTACAACTTCTAGAAATAGAACTGTCCCTGTAATTTATGCATGTAAAATACCGGAAATTATGATTAACTATTTTTTTTTTATGGGAAAATGGCTGGAGACCGATAATATTACATTGTTTTCATCCATGTACAAAATTGTTTGCCATTATGATATATTCCATAAAGTAGAAATCATTCCTCTGAAACAAAAATCCAACACTAAGCTGTAAGTTACAAGCTTCAGACCACATGCAGACTGGTACATTTTTGCAGCAGATAAAATTATAAGAGATACATTTACATGTACATGTAGTAATATAAAGTTAACTACTAGTAGATATGAAGATTCTCTGAATTACTGAAATTGTTTAGTGACTGTCTGCATGCAGTTATTACCACAAAATCAAGTTTGAAATCAGAAACAAAGTGATGCTCTAGATCTAAATGGGGTAGGGAACTGAGGTGTGATGCCGGTGCACCCTACAGATGATAGAATACAGCTCATGTATAATAGAGGGCCAAGGGAACTGGACCGCTAGTTCTCTTTGATGACCAGTGAGTACTTCCTGCTGACAGATCAGAGTGTCGGTACGTCATGTGAATGAGTGATGGCATACTACCGCGGTGTCCATCACAAAGAAATCAAGATGATGTATTACGTGTTAGTGACGAGGGCATCAGACGACCTTGTGCTATAGAGGGACTGGGTCATCAAATGACCTCGTGCTTCAGTGTGCTATAGAGGAACTAGGTCATCAGATGTGTGCTATAGAGGAACTAGGTTATCAGATGTGTGCTATAGAGGAACTAGGTCATCAGATGACCTTGTGCTATAGTGTGCTATAAGGGAACTAGTTCATCACATTACCTAATCACAAGCTTACTATTAAATAGTAGGATCTTTAAAAAAACTGCTTAAACTCCACTTTTGGCAGTTATAAGAGGAGGTAATGGTCACATACCGAGGGATCAATGACATTGTGTACACAGTTTGTTTCATGCTGATGTCAGCTGGTATAAGATCTCTGTAGTATAGAAAACATAATTATGGTCTATCAGTATTTAACTTGACGATTGTAAACCCAGCATGCATATGCATCACAAATTGTAAATTGCAAATATATCAAAATTTTAACTGTTAAATGTATTCTTATTTGTTTAAGGGTATCTAATACAGTAGAACAGATGTAAGAGAATCCTTTGATTTTGAAGTGTGGTCACTTTAAGAATTGGTCAAGGTTAGAGATTAGTCATGGTTCAGGCTGTGATGTTAAGTGTAATCATTATATTATGAAACAACCTCAAGGTTACAGATTTGTACAATCTTTGTGTGGAGCAAAATGAACATTCGGACCAAGTTTACCTTCAATATTAAAACATTCAGTGGTCATACAAAGAGCTCTTCAGATTGAATAAAAAGATTGAATAAAAGAAGGCCGTAATCCCCAGGACATTTAATGTGGGTCAAGGCTGAGAAATAAAACTGTACAGTCCAGTTTATTATGCTGTGTCAGCACATTTTCAAGTTAGACTTTATATAAAATAGCTAGATTTTATATTGTCAATGTAAAGACTCTCCAAAAGAAATAAAAAACCAAAGGCTGTAAAGTTTAAGATTTTTAGGACTGACTGCATGTGCTGGATTATTATAGCTATCCAGAAAAAAAAGGATGTTAAAGGCTCCAGGACCGGGACTCTTGATTTAGTTCATATCATGATCAAAAATCTTTTGACAGGGACTGGTAAATATTAATATTATCTGCATGGGCGTTTCACTTTCCTGGCATTTTCATTTATTTTTTTTTCCTATATTAATCTGATTACTCTGAGGTATAAAATGCATTCATTACATCATAATCGTGTGATTATGTTTTCTGAATTAATTAAGCCTATATCTCGTTATTTCTTGACTGGTCTGGTTTTCTTCATGTTTTCTGTCGGGAGTTTATATCTACGTATATACATACCTGTACAATAGGTGTCCTTAGAACCAGCCTCACCACAAAACTGACATCATGTATTAGTTACAAAACTAATGGCGAATAGTAAAATTTTGATATCTTTTACAAGTTTTCATAGATTATAAAGGTCAGAAATGCTAATTAAACAATTACTACTCTTAGCATAAGGCATTAAAGTGATGCATAATATATGCATTTTGTCAGGAAAATGTTCCAAAACAACTTTCTCATCTTAAAAAAAAAATGAATGCAGTCCATTTGAAAATAGGTTTAGAAAAATAATTATGAAAACTTTAAAACGTGGAGTAACATGCTGCAGTCACGCAGTGACCACAGTGAATTCTCTAATTCAAAACAATCTGAAGGCCAATTAAAACAGATCTTCAGTTGGAGATAGATTCAATTCTTTTGTCATTTGCATTGTGCTGTTTTGTTATAATTTCATCAGATTAAAGAAATTCAAGTATTATAAGAAATCAAATAATTATTTCTTAATTAGAGGTTTAAGTAACGGCGTCACTGTTTCATTTTGTAAACTGGTAGGGTATGATCACGATGATCATTATGATGTAGCTGCATAGATGACCCTTTGGTGTTGTGTTGTTAAATCCCCAGTGTCTGGCTCAGACAGCCTGTCACACTCTATCATGGGTGTCTATTGTAGCCTGGTGCGCCATTCTTTGTTAGAACACCCCGGGTGTTTACAAACACAAAACACAAACCAGATCTTTCTCCCCATCTCTGCTTCAGTCGACCATCTAACGAGTTATAAACAACACAAGCAAAGGAAAATACAACCTAAAGCATCTAACATTAACTGCAAACAACAACCGCAGAGGAAAAATAACACCTATCTGTTTTTGGACTTGTTGATAATAATTTATATGATGCCCCCAAAAATCTAGGCATAGATATTAGATTTATAATAAGATGATACATGTATTACAACAGCATCGTAGATATATAAGCAGCATAATCAGTGACGTCTTAATTGTTTATTTTCGATAAGACATAACATTCAATACTTATTTTTTATCAGTAACATAAAAGTACAAATCTACCTGCATACTCAGGTTTCTGAAGTGTTACGTCAATCGAGCACATCTTTTTACGTAAAACTGATAACTGACTGACCATCTATCTGAATGTAAACAACAGATATTTGTTAAGATCTTTTATAATTCCTCTCATTTAGATTATGTAGATTGGGATGATTTACTTATAGTAAAGGTGACCCCTGTAATGTGAAACATAAATTATTGAGATTTTTGAGACAACAATTGTACTTGATTATAATTCAGTTAATGTTGGGAAACCACTAGAGGTAAACGTAAGGTGAAAAAAAAGTACTGTTGTTTTTTTATGAGGTGAGCTCATTTGATATTGAAATACTGAATTTTCTACAACACATAATCTTTATTAAATATTTTATGTCTATGCCATTTGTCACAACACGTGACTGCTCTCTTGTATAAGAAGACGAGAGTCTTACACTCAATGCACTAGTAATGTGATCGCTACCAAAACAAGGCACCGATAAAATCGGGTGTATATAACAGAGCTGCATAGCTGGGCATCACATTGGCAATTGAACTTCAAGAAGGCTAGACCCACTCTTTGCAAAGGGCTCTCTAAATCGCAACCATTGTGAACGCTAAATATCGAATCCAACTTTGACCTTCGATGTTTCTACATGTAATGGTAAGCTAGATCAGTGTACTTGAACTAGAAAAAAAATTACGGTACATTTAAATGCTGGAAAGTAAATTAGCTCTTTGACTAAGTTGAAAGAAAAGAAGTAGACATTGGACTATAGGAGAAGTTTAAATAAAGCAGACAATTGCTCTGTTCTAGGAGAACAAAGGACCAGGTCTGTATAAAGAGGACAGAATAGAGCTGGCCGCAGGTCAGTGGAGCGGTCATCACTGAATTCAAATTCAACAGTGCCTTCATTACACAACCACATTTAGTGCTCTGTGACGGTCCAGGGACGTCACTAGATTTTCTGAGCGAGAGTCCCGGAAGCCTCTCACTGTATAAAGGTGTACTGTGTTCGTCAGAGTGACACCTTTTGGTTGTTAGCCGTGGTGAGCAGACGTTTGGTGATTCTCTCTGTCGTCTGTTCTCTCTCTGTGAGTGACAGTTGGTCGCAGGACAGAACTGTATCGCACAGAAACCGCTAACAATCAGGGGTCCCCAGTCTCTCCTGTGTCTCCATCACTGGATGAATTATCCTTAATATCCTCTAATTAACCAATTATTGATTGATTGGACTGGATAAGTGTAAAGCCAGAGTTTGTAAGGTTTGTACCTAGTGACTTATTGACCGGTGTAAAGTTGTTGAATTTCTGGAGGGAATTTAATTTTCTGATATAAAATCAATTCAATGTTTATGCAGGAGCCTGTTATTTTTCTTGAGTTGAATTGTTTTCAGATTTATAAAACTGCTGTCATCTGTATGGACCAAGTTTTGTGCTTTACCTTGGTTTTAGCATAGAAACGCATGCTCTAAAAAAATGAATTAAAATTTTAAATTGTGCAGGATGATTAATTTTCCTTTCTTTTCAGTTATTAAACAACTTAGAGCAACTTTGTGACGTCAGTGAGAATTTTACCTAATGGCTATTGAAGAAACAAAGAACCAGAGGATGGATAATACAAGCAGCATTCTAGAAAAGCAGATAAACAGTGAAATCCTGAGACAGGCCGCCTCCAAGACCCTGTCGGTAGGAGTAACGTCCCTTGAGATCTTCAGAAACAGGGTATCCAAAAGAGTGAAAATCTTGGACGTCAAATTATCGTTATCTTACCAGGATAATTTCCAGACAGAGACTGAGAGATTGGAGAAGCAGTTAGTGAGGCACGGGAAGAAGTGGTCTTGGCCGGTCCCCCAGGGGTCACGCTCCATTGTCACATTTCCCTATTGTCCCGGGGACAGGGTAAATCTCAATGTGGGACTTATTGTACACACGACCAAAAAGCATGGATTCTTTAGCAAAGAGGTTATCACAAATCCGGCTGGAAACGCGACGGAATGTATAGTGATGGCAAAGAACAACGGTGTGGGCATTGGCCTCCCCCTCCACACCGTCATCAACCAACACATCAGGCTGAACTTTGATGTGGACGGTTACGGGCACCACCTGACCATGAAGCTCCGGTGTGAGTTACTAGGGGAGTCCAAGGCCAGCCCCTCCCTCTGGCTCCGTCCCTCCACAGCTGACAAACCGTTCAGAACCTCAATGTCCCTGTACGAAATCTTGTCCAGCAATGAAAATTTCCCACCAAAACAGAAAGAAGATGGCGGGAAGATGAGGGGGTACATCTGCAACAGTCAAAGGTAGGAACTAGATATTCAATAGTTTAATACATATGTAGATAGAGGAGAGTTTATAGATGTTCTGTTGGAATTTTACCAAAGGTAAAGGAAAATTATCACACAGTTAAACTTGTCGAGGAAACTGCATAATAAGATTGTTAGTTTTAAGCAATTAATTATAGTTAAGTTCCTTGTTACAAAATTAATCTTATTAGCCTGAAGGAATACATGGATTAAAATAGCAACTTTAAATTATGATGTTGGCAACATTTTCTACATCTGCCTGTTTATTTTTGGCGCAGGTTGGTGAATTATTTACGGACAGCAGTGACTGAATGCTGGTCGTTCCGACCTTGTTGCTCAAATCAGGAAATTCCCTCGGGGATCCAAGTCAGGCAGATCAGTTCCAATAAACCCATGGCCTGCTTGATTCCAGTGGTGGAACATCGGGAGTACAATGTAAGTGTAACTTCACATGAACATCATGAGTACAATGTAATTTTAATGTCAAAGGGGCTTAGTGATGAATTCAGTCAGAAAAGTCCGGCCAAAAACAGGGATCCATGGGTTACTGGTTCCCAAGGGTCATTGGCGTAGGGTCCCTCAATCATAGAACTGGTTGAAACCAGCTGAAATTCTGGTTCTGACTTTGATGATTTCAATCATGTGGAATGGGTCAGAGTTGGTCATCTAATTAATGTAATTCAGGCAAAGGACATCAAAGGAACTGGACAAAAGATAACTCTAGAATTGGGGAAGATAAAAGGCCAAGGTTCAGGTACCTGTCCCAGTGTTTGGTTGAGAGCACATGAAGCTGCTGACCACATCATAGCTAGTACTTAACGATTACTTCACAAAAGATGACGAGTAAGCCTGAGGCCATATCTATTGGACCATGCAGTGTTATCTACCTTAGATTATCATTAGATGAATCAAGGGTGGAATATAGCTCTAGCAATTTTAGTTATGGTCAATAGCCAAGATCAACCTTCCTGTGGCCCTTGTATGTAATGTTATCTATCTCTCCATCAATTTTTGACGCTAGAAGAGGCTTTCTCACCTGACCCATTCACCTTGTAAATTTTCAAGGACATTTTTCATGACACTTGATATTAAGGCAGCTTTTAAATATATTTTCATGCTTTTTTTAAATCCCAATTTTTCTCTCACTTCGATTTAATTAAACATTTTATTAATGACCTCATAAACATTTATTACAAGTACAGATATGTCAGACAGACATTCCTAAGTCATATCTAATTCTACTTTGAAGCTTGTTGGCTTAAAGGCCACTTGCATTTATGAAGCTCCTTTGTTTTAATTGAGTTGGAAAGCCAGTTGTATGACTCAGTAAAGGCGATTAATATACCAGTACCTAAATTAATTAATTTTGTGAGCGAAATTTTAATAAATAAAACGAGACAGAACAGCCCTGTAAATGCATGTACACACACTTGGCACATCTTCATGCAGGGTTAAAGTTCAGAGCATAGGAAAATTTCATGTCTGCCTAAAGTTGAATTTATTAATTGTTAATTGATGACACAGGAACCTTACCTGTACAACACATGAAATAGCAAGGAAATGTTAATGGCAGAAGATTATGCATCAGGAAATATCTACAAATGATGGTAGCTGGGAGGGCATGTTACGTACTTCACATATAATGCTTTAATCTCCCTCAGTGATGAATCGATTTGTAGGATAATTAAAAATGACTGACATATTACATTACAGCAGAGAATGCTTACATTTTATTGTGTAGTGTTCGGATGATTTGAGTAAAACTATTAACATTGATATTCTATGATTGTGGTGGTTTTCAAATACACCCAGCTTGATGTTATTTAAAATATAAAAGATTTTTGATTTTAGAAATAGAAAATCTATCAGTAATTTTAATAAGTTTCTTGTTCTCTGTTTAGTTTGGTCAAATTTTTTCAAAGAATTTCTGTTACTAACATTTCTGAAACAAAATAATCATAGTCTGACATTAGGAAAATCTTGAATTTTTACACTCAGTATTTATTTTTTTTAGAAGAACACATTTTCTCATCATTAACATAGCATTTACTTGTAATAAAATTTTCCTCTTGATGCCATTTAGTTTATTTCTATACCCTGACAAAGTGACAAAATATTGATTAACTTAAATACTATCATGTATCACATTGTAATAGCAATTCCCTGCAAATTGTACATTGTTAATATTTAAATTGCAAAACATCACTGACAAACAGAGACAATAGAAATTAGGAGTTAATGAATACTTTTAAAACAAAGAAATCATTGTTCAAACTAAGAAAATTGATTTGATCAGGTCTCATAAATTTTGTCGCTATGTATTGATGACGAGGGATTGATGACAGGTTGTATGTCACTCAGGTGTTATATGCTCCCTATTGCGTAAATCATTGTAAACTAGACATTAAAATTGCATCCTTTTGTGAAATCATTTGACAGTTGATATTAAAGACAAGATAAATTTCTTTTTTATGCTAACGATATTCAGATCAGTTGATGATTACCAATATGGTCTTGTACCAAGTTACCTGTACCTACTCAAGTCAAATCAATAGCCAAGAGGTCACAAAGTCATGTACCCTTCATCAAAAGAAGCACTGAATTCTAATGTGAAATAAATGGCTGTTGGGGAATTAAATAAGCCTGAAATTATCTCTCTGGATAGATTGACTTTTTATTCCGCTGAAACTTCAGCGGTCACTGGATCAAATTACAGGGGTCATTTACATGAACTGCGTAGAGAGACGTTGAGGTTACATTTTCTCACCTGGACAGGCGTGTGCCTGGCAAAGTCACATATTTTCTAGCATTTCCTGATGTCATTTATTTGTAATTTAGAATTATCTGCATGCCTAACATGTTAATAGTTATAAATGATGGTAAATTACCATTGAATATGGATGAAATTAGTAAATAACAAAGGTTGAATTTTCTGAATAAGGTTAAAACTGACAAATGTTGACTAAGAAAAGGACATTGGCATACAATGTAGTAACAAAGATAGTTAGGATCTTTTGGAATAGTCTGTTCCTGATACGACAGATGAAATGAAAATACAATGCAAAATTCCTATGACATACATTGTATATTTATACTTTTTGAAAGTAAAGTTTTCAAGGTAGAAATTTCATGTAGGTTAGAAATGTTTTTATTGGATGACTTTTGTGTGTAAAATCCTCATTTCAAGGAGAAATGAAGGGCACAGGTTCTCATTGAAGCGGCACAGTGTTGATATCTAGGCTAGTAGAACTTCTCCAGCTATTATTTACCAGTACGCAATAAGTGCATGGTATATATCATTATTTGCATCGTAATATATATGTTTAATATATTCAGTTCAAATATGAAAGTTATTTTTGTAATTTATGATGAAATTCACATTTAGTTTTTGATTATATTCATTCAGACGGTAGCAGGAGGATAGGGTCATTGACAGAGTCTGCGATTCTTTTTCACGTCGCAGACGGCTTCCATCAATCACCAGACATTTACTGTTTTTGTTGTTGTTGTTCATATTATTAGATGCACATAATTTTCAAATGTTTCTGACCGTGCAAAATATTAATTACCACATCTGTAGAGTTTTTACTGTATTTATCAGACAGTTTGAAATGAAGTTTTATTAGTTAATAAAACATTTTCAGTTTACACAGTGAATTGGGTGCAAGTTTCAGTTTTCTGCTGGTGCAACTTATATTTTATCATTCAGTTGAATTTTGAGTATACTGCACTTAAACTAGCAGGTTGAAAAAATGTACAATGGTATGAGTCAAAATTCCTCTCATGATTCATTGATAAATTCTGGATCGAATTCTTGATAGTGTGTGACCCTGTGTCAAAGAAATGTAATAGCTTCTGATACAACAACATTTCCTTGGCATTCCAGTATGCATTGGACGATAAAATAATAACACACCTTTGTTTTGTTTTTTCAGGGTAGACAGCACCTGAAGCTTGCTCTGTTGGTTGTGGGGAGTCGCGGCCCCTACTGTCTGTGTGCCACTAGATGGCGTAGTGCAGGTGAGTCAAAGATGCACTTAGAAAATTCACTAGCTCATCCTTTAAGTTAGAATATTTAACCATCAATATGGGAATCTTTCAAAAGAAATAAGGGGCTCATGTTGTAGTCCAGTATGACTGTATCATTTTCCTGTAAATGACAAATCAACTTTTAAACTAGAAATTTCATGCATATTTGCAATCCGTTAAAAATGTTGTCTGTCAAACATTGGGATCTGATTTTATATTTAACAAGATGCAGGTATGTGATAGACGTCAGGGTTTTGGGAATCCTCTAGAAAAGGCTGTTTATGAGAATGACTGCTTCTAGATTCTTTTGACTTAATAGAAAGCTCTACCTAGCACAGTTTTGACAGTTAGGAAATCTGCATTTATTAATTGTTAACCGCAACAGAAATAGCCTGACTTGCTATTTAGAATTATGAAGATTCTGGGTTTTTTTCTCTCCTTGGATGAAGTGGATATCTGATGAATCATCAATGAATTAGGAAATAAGTGTAGGTTTGACAGACTGACAAGCTTATAAAACATGTCATTGTATGTAACAACTGAAGTTGACAGCGCTTTGTAGACGTCTTTTACCACTTAGGACACTTCCTGTATTTTAGCGGCCATTGTACGTCAGGTATATTAAATATGACTATAAATAGGTTCACACACAAGGAGCGAGAAGGAAATCACTTGTCAAAAAGAGATTTACAGTGGTAACGTCAGAAATTGACATACTGCGCATAGGTCCTATGCTAGGGTGCTTGCTCTCCTCCAGATCAAACTGGTTTTCTTGCAAAATTTGCACTATTGGCGAAGTAAATTGTGCTTCAACATTTTTTCTATTACATTAATAATTTTTTGGGCATATAGTTGATATTTTGTTGTTTTTAATTTCATAATTTAAAAATTAATAAATATGCTGGGTTTTTTTAGAGATACAAAAGGTAAAATTTCCATTTAACAACCATAATGAACCTATCAAAATTCTAAAATTGGAAGAAGAAATATTTTATAAAAGGTCTATAAGTATAAACTACTTACAAAGAATTTTTCTGTCAAATCAAAGGTCATAAGTTGATTAGTGACATGTAGTTCTCGACTCCTGATTGACGTTGTGAATTCATTAACTTCTCATATCAAGTAAGAGCAGACGTCATCAGTTTTATTTTTACATTCAGTAAACATGATAAAAGACTAAAACTTGTCAGTTTAAATTTGGCCCTATAATTTAGTAATTGATATACTAGCATATCAAAACCAAAATAGCTAATTTTTTATGGTTAGTGTCTGCACTGTCTTTAGAAATTCTTTTCAACTCTGTCATCTATCATATTAAGTTTCATGCACTTGCTATCAATCATTATGCAAAATGAGATAATGCAGGCCTACATGAAACCTGTATTAAATATTTGCATTTCATTCTCCTTATTTTATGAAGTTTTGTAATAATTATTTACTTTTTGTTACAGATAAGTTTGACTTCAAGATTCACTACTACGAGAAGGACGAGACATGGGGACAAAGGATAAAATGGGCAGCACGTGACTTCCTGGACGTCGACCACATCATCACTAACAGTACCGCACACCAGTTCTACTTCAAACCTGAGAGGGAAAACACCTTCATCGACCTGTGTGTAGGACTGGCCCTCAAATTCCTGGTGCGGTGGTCAGATGAGATCATGCCATGGAAACTCGAGGGTGCTCGCGAGTTTACCGAGGCGGACTTTGATCAGTGCAATAGCATAGAGGCAGATTTACTGGGCGCCCAGAGACCACGATCTTCTGTGAGCTCGCTGACCAATCAGAATGAAGGTCTTCCTGAGTTCTTAGAATCTCACAATCTTGCGCTGTTTTCAGACATTGCAGCCAAATTGTCACATGTCACAGAATACATTCCCCCTGAACCAGAAGTCCCAAGGAGCAAGTTAACGCGGAGAGGAAGTGGAAGTAGTTATGGAGAAAGTAATCATGGCTCCGAACGTTACATAAAAAAGGAACAGAAATACCGCGGAAGCACAAAGAAAGACTTCAAAAAGGCAGGCAGTGCAATAGAAATTCGTAACGAGAGCGACGGGGACGATTTTACATCGGGATTTGTGGAGGGTTGTTCGAGTGGTCCACGGTCCTGTCCTGGGTCATACGTAGGCATCGAGTCCCTGATCGACTGAGAAAAGAACCAATATCCATTGTATATGTACATATCATTACATAGAATGTTAACAAATTATGTTACTGAGAGGAAATCAGACTCTCAACACTGACCCATTTCCATTGTATATTTAAAATGTTAAAATATTTTATAAACTGTTTTTATTCAAAGTATAGATAGGTTGTGTATTGTTGTGATAAACAAATTCCAGAGAATTCCAAAGTACTGCAGTGAAGAGCTTAGCACTGTACGAGTACACATAATTAGGTCATAGTCATAACGTATTCACCCAGCCACCCTTCACCGTTTTATTCATGTTTTCATTTTATATTATTTGTAATTACTATTTTTTAGCTCTTTCAGTTTGTATTGCAGTACAATTGTGTTTTTACTATAGCGAGCTGTGCATCATATGCAGTTGACTAAATTATTTAAAATCAGAAGAAATATAGCAATTTATGGCACAATTAGTTGTTCTAAACTATTATAGCCAAATTTATAATATCATATAAACAACATATAACTGAATAAATACTCAGGCTTGTTTTGTCACATAACAAATTTCCCCTGGAAAACAGTTTTTGATGTACAGCACTGCATTGTGGGTATAACGGCCAGATTTCATTTATGGTTTATGATTTTATAATTATTGGTGACAAGTTGTACATAATATTGATTATGTATTGTGTATAAAAAAAACCCTGAACTATATTTTATATATTTTGCAAGCTGTTAAGTAGTCTCATTGCAATTGTAACCATTGTTGCTCTGTTTTTCCATGCATTTTTCAATGTTGAATAAATTATAATGTGTTAATGCAACACGATTACTGTTTTATCATCCGCTTTTTAAAAAATTATTTTTACACCATCTACCTTGGTGCATTTAAACATTTTCGTTTTTCGCAAATGGCAAAATCATCAGAAAAATCTGTGAGGGTCTAAATGAGTCATCCTAATTAATTAACATTCTTTACTTTTATGAGAAGTTCAATCCATTTATCATGGCTAGGTCATTATCTTCAACATAATGCTCAGTGGTCACATGACATAACTAGACAGGTCGTAATATTTCATACGGAGCCGTCGCTTAGCCGTCGCTTATAATGTCTTGTGTACGAAATTTTGCATTAATTTGAATTAATAAAAAGTAGGAAGTTAACATCAGGTTTAGACAAGGATTTCTGAATGGAATTGCCATCTTGATTTTAAATGCCTAGAAGGTCTTTGACTTTCAACACAGGGTTTGGTCGTGGAGTATGATGGTTATTGTAAAAGTCTTTACAGTAATCATGGAATATACCACAGAGAACATTGTTCTCCTTCCTCATGTTGTATACTTCATATTTCACATCTGTGTGCACAGAGTTGTTTTTATTCATTCTGAACATTATACATAATATTCCATTATATTCTTTAATTAAGAGTTCATGACATTTTTTTATCATTTTGTCAGGAGAAAAAATGTCGAGCAATCTTTCACATGGTGCCTGTCTGTACTTGCATAATTGGTCGTCTTGAGTACATGTGTTCTGTATGTCAATCTGTTTCACTGTTTGTTTTTATATTGACTTGTGATTTACTGTGTGATTGGATTATTTTATCAGAGAGTATATGTTAATTATACTTTTACACTACCTGTCAGTGTGCTTACCAATTTACCGTTATGCAGTCTTTTTCAAATCGTTTTTTGAGTTTATGATATGAGTTTGGGTCTAAAGATCAGCAAGAGCTTATTCACAGATTGTCTTTTGTCTTTTTCTGTATTTGTGTATATTTTGTAGTTAATTGTGTCCCACACTGTATCCATCATGTGTAGTTGTGTCCCCTGTATTGTTAGTTTTAGTCCTGTAGAGGGCACTGTGTTCAGTTTGTATTGGGCACCAGTGATGCGTGTCAGCCCCAAATTGTTTTACATCAAGTTACAGCTCAATAAAATCACTAAAACTAAACAATTGTGTTTCTCTTGTAGTATATATATGCTGCATCAAGGACAAAGTGAAAGTACCAGTGATATATTAGATAAATTTATATGCTTCTGTGATTTTGTGCAACTGTGATAAGCACATGCAGTATACAAAGATTCCTTGCTGTATGCATTCCATCATTCCTATTGTAAACTTTCAAAGTGACCTTGGATGTATTCAGTAGATATTCTACCTGGCATAATCAAATTACCAGTATCTTGTATTAGCCTTCCCTGGTTGTTGGATGGGTTACAGAAAATGTAGACAAGAGTTTATATCTATAGCAGTGAATGTTTTTTCCAGTGAATGTGGCATAGTGCAATCGCTCTGCAGGCATATTCCAATATTATATAGCACATTCAAGTGAAACTGATTTACAAGCCATTGAAGAAAAGAACCAAACAGTTTTTTTTTTCAATAAAAAGTTTTATTGCTATTGATAATGTAGGTCATAACCAGCAGTGATAGTCAGCTAATTCAACAATAATAAATAGTGTAACTTGTATATACACAATGTGTTCTATATCAAACGGAACCTGGTCACTCAGTGAGGTCACGCTGTGTAATAGAAACAACAGGTGATCAATGCATCAATTCTCCACCCCCTCAACAAACGAGGGCTCCACTGCAGGATATCCGACCCCAGTAACAACCGCCCACACAGTCTCTGACTAGGTCCTCCCCTAGCTACAACTACAGTCCACAAATGTTACATACTTCATATCACTGTACTCCTTAAAGCAAGGCTATATTATGCATACTGACACAGCAAAGGGAAAAATGCAAATTGTCCAAAATTAATGAATTCATACAAATGACATAAATCTACTTTCACTGTAACTCTGCATGTAGCACTGACCCAGATGTTGTAGCCGGCTTCCCTAAATAAGCCAAGGGAAAAGCTGAAATCTAAATACAATATTGTGTGGGGTCAAACTTTAAAGAATGATTCAATTCAAAGCTTTAAAAATGTCCATTATTAATTATGAATAACATGAAGACTACACAGTAATTTACTGATTTTCTGTTCTGCACTAATTATAATTTTTTTTGAAAATATTTTTTTCGGAGAAAATTTGAATGCAATTTTATGCATACTATGACATGATAGATTTTAATTAATACCAGGTATATTCATCTCAGATATCACAGCTAGTATATAGACCTGCTAAATACACCAAAGACACATTATTTCTACATTTCATGATTAACTATAAAATGAGTAAAAATATTGTACTTCATGTTTTCACCATTGGTTTACACATTTCAAAACCTTAGTCATTATCATAAGTCAAAATTCAATATATTGTCACATAGGCATACCTGTTAACCCTCCCGCATTGCGCGGGAGACTCCCGCAAAACGGCCTAAAAATCTAAGATCTCCCGCATCCAACCTATCTCCCGCGCGGGAGACAAATTTCTCCCGCAAACGTCGTTGTCTCCCCCATAACCCCCCCCCCCCCCCCCAATTCTGAATCTTTACATGCAAATTTCAACAACCACTGCGGGTTTTTCTCTGATTTTGAGCTCAAAAAGCTGCTGTGTAGCTTGAATATAACAAAATACATCCAAGTACTGTCTACCGTGATCATAGTATGACATGTTATAGTCCAGTTTACTTTTTACGATTACTTCCGGTTTTGACTTAAATCAGTTACGTATTTAGTTATGCATAGGCCTTATAAAAAAGTAAGTAAAAGCTTAAAACATCTTGATTTTAATCTGTAACACCAAAGAAAACAATACACAGCCAGTGGTGTCACTAAACATGTGCACAGGTAAAGCACCCAAGCCACGTGCAGTGAGTCGTGACTAATTCTGTCTGGCCAACACAGTCGGTAAAAATCAAAGTGAGTTTGGAACACTGAGTGTTTATACAAGCTACCGATAAAAGTGAAGCTCGAAGAAAAAGTGTAAAAGCATTTCACAAGAGAAGTTTATAGTACCGGTACTATGAATTACAGGGATGCTATAGACATTACAACAGAGATAATTTTTAAAGATACTGGAGAAATACATGTTGTTTTGTAAATTAAAAATCTATTCTATATATAAGGCAAAAAAATTTTTTTAATGAATATTATTTATTGTTATACTTTCATGTTAAATACTGAAATCTGATTGGTTAAGACGCAGTTAATAATATTTACTATTACCCTCAGCGTTAGCAACGCACTTGGCAACGGGTAACATTAAAAAATATTACATGCGCGAAAATTATGCGCGTACGGTTCGCTGTAGAATTCACGTTATTCCTATATAAAAGCAGTAAAATTTTCTTAAAAATTTTAAAAAAGACATTCAGTATAACAAAATAAATAGTGCCTGTTTGGGAGGATAACAGTTGAAATTGACACCCCTCGAAAACCATTGTCAACCTCCGCTTCGCGTCGGTTGACAATGGTTTTCTCGGGGTGTCAATTTCAACTGTTACCCTCCCAAACAGGCACTATTTATATATTGGTATTTTCTTAACTGGGTTTCATTGCAAATTCAAAATACGCAAAATAAATTTTCTGTGTTTACCCTAGATGTCAGCATGCAGTGATGGTTCAATACTGAACAATAAGAAGACTTAATCAATAATAATTAATATAAAAAGTGGCACTGCACTATTGACTTCTTGTGTTGTACCTTGCAAACAAAATAATAGTTTTCTGAACATGTACAGCAACACAAGTTGTAATTGCACACTGGAAGTCATAGAAATAATAAAATTTAAAATGATTGCAAATGCATTAATAACAATGGTAAAATAAGGTATTTAACAGTATTTTTAATATATATATTTGCATTTCACGTGAAAAAACGTCGTTTACGCAAAATCTCCCCCTTAGCCAAGTTGGTAAGGGGGAGATTCTCCCACATAGCAGCTTTGAAAGGTTAACAGGTATGCATAGGTCAACTCTGATACAAACTGTTAAAATGCTAGAAGAATAGAAGTTAACATGTATTTTCAAAAACACAAAAATACAGACACAAAAAAAATTATTAAAAAGTTATGTTACGTCATCTTTATAGTCCCCTTAGAATTGTATAAATATGCATGTTTGTGTAAAGGAATAGTTCTATTAATTTACCAATGTCTGTGTGGAAGGTACCGATTTATTTATACCTTTACATAGAGTATATTTACAGTTTATTATAACACATTTTCTTTGGAATAAATTTGAGAAACACATCACAATACATTAATTTTTCCCCTCAATTCTATTAGAAAGGGGAGTAACTCTCACTGAGATTTATGACCATGTACTAAAGCAACATGCTCACATTTATCAATTTAAGGGACTGTAATGGTACAATTTTACTCAATTACTTATATAACTACCGATACATGAGTGAAATTTTATACTGAGGTATATAATTTATCTCTCTAAGAAATTCAGCTTTCCCATTGTCTAATAAGTGTAGAGACTAGTTTGTCATTTTCTATGGAATGCAAAAGATGCAGGAATATCAAAGAAAATAAATTAAATATATAATGAAAAATTTTGGTTTCAAAATATAGATATAAATATGAAAGCTTAATAACAGAATTAAAACATTAAAATGCAACATAATATATAAAACAAGTGCATTTACAGATACAAGAAAATCATAAACATCTGGCCAAACTGTGTAAAGCTTTACAATTAAAGAAAGCATCTGAAATATGAAATACTTTACAAGAGACTAGCTTCCTTTCATATTACAATCTACATTGCACATACCTATACTTGACAATGTGTTTATATCATCGGAATAATACAATTTCACCACAGATTTAAGCTATTAAAACCGTAAGAAAATGTTTGTTTCTATAGAACAATATTGCAGCTACGTAATTAAATAAAGTTAACTAGAGACATGGTTTAGCAAAAAACTATAAAAGCCTTACTTGTCTCAAATCTTTGTTTGCTTTCAAAGTAAGAACAGACACCAAGTTGTTAAATTCCACAAGGCCAATCCAAACTATACCAGAAATCGACACACTGTCAGATATATACCACACATAACAGGTAGTTGAATACATAGAAAAAACCCTAAAAAGCTACTGTTATCAGGTTTATCTCATTGGTTTACTAAATAAATTGACTAGGTATTACCCTTATATAATATGTGAACATGTATAAGTAAAAAAAATATCTACCCCATTAAATACACTTGCAAGTATTTCTATTATCCCTCTAACACCAGTCTTACCCTAAATCAACAAACACAATAAAGAATTACTTCACTTTTCATCAAAAGAAATGATCAATTTTCGTTGTTAAAGGTTCAAAAAGCAGAAATCTATTTAAAAACAAATTTCTGCAATGGAATGTATATACCGTATTTAAAAAACACTTAGTCTTTTACCTGGGCACTAGAAAATTGTAAACTTTATTTGGTTAGTAATTTTGGTGGGCATTTAGTATCTTTGAAAAATGTAAATGCTTTCTGACAATTATTTGGAAATTCAGTTTTAATAACAATATACAATAAATAGCAAATGCTTACTTTCATTTTAATACACATATATACAAAACACAACCGATGATATCAATCCTGTAAAAACAAAGCTGTGACACAAATAGAAAGTTATAAAACATGGGATATATACAGGTAGATACAGATATATCTGTATCTACTTGTATTTTGTTACACTTAAACCATACCATTAAAAAACAATATGGGAAAACTAAATTTCAAACCAATACTAATTCCTCTGTCAATAGCTGATATCATACGGCGAACAACTGACAAAAGTTGCTGTTCTTCATTTACCATCATCTACATAATGCTACATGTAAATATCACAAAATAAATAAATCACTAAGTAAAAGAGTGTAAGCACTTCATAAAGGAACACAGTCTAGAATATCAGGTTACAGGACTGACAAACAGCTAGGGCTGACCAAGTGAGATTGGTAACCACACTCGAGTATTAAACTACTCACAAACAATGGAGAAGGCTCGAGCACAGACTTGAGTACCTGACCAAAAGTTAACACCATTTACAAACAGCTAAGGCTAACTAAGTGAGATTGGTAGCCATACTTGAGTATTAAACTACCCAAAAATAATGGAGAAGGCTAGGGCTAGGGCACACACTTGAGTACCTGACCATAAGATATCAGAATTCACAAACAGCTGAGGCTGGCTGAGTGAGATTGGCAGTCACACGCGAGTTAGCTGCTGTTGGTCCTGTCTTTGTTTTATTTTCTTGAAACAAGCAGAACAGTAATCATTTTGCTCCGGACTTCCGAAGAAATCACAGCCAGCAGTTTTACATGCTTTAGCTACTTTAGGCTTATCCAACTGTCTGACAAGCTCTGACATAGGGCGTCTGTTTGTCTGGGGGGAAGTGGTAGGGGGCACAAAATCAGACACAGGGCGCCCCGTCTGCTGGGGAGGGCCAATGCTGGGTTTCCCCACAGAAACTGGAATTTCCTTCAAACGAAAGGAATAGTCCACATTGTCATAATCTGGAGAAGGCGTCCGGGCCCTGACTGGGTTTGAGAGAGCGTGAGTTTCCCTGGTCTGGGCTGCAGTGCCTGGTTTGGTAGCCACACTATGAGAAAAAGACTGGGGCCGCATCTGAACCTCAGGCTGGGGTCTCTCGGGCGGTAGATTGACCTTCTGAGGAGCAACATGGACGGGTTTGGTGTTTGAGGTAACTGTTTTATTGTTGTGCGCTGTAATTTCCTCCTCGTCTGTCGGTATATAGAACTTTGATTTCCCATAACTCTCTACAGTGTCTTTAGATGACTGTTTCCCAGTCTTGTATTTTTCCTGTAACACAGCCTCTTGTTTGTGATCATTAAAGCACTTAGAACACATATAGTGGGTCTCTGGATGACCAAACATCTTACAGCCTGGATTGATACATTCGTTGTTTCTATCCATCTCCATGGACCGGCGCCGTATCTCCTCCCCCCGTGCCTGTCTCTTTTGTCGGTCCTGCTGGAACCGATGACGGGCGTCCAACATGTAGTTCTTTATCATCTCTTTATGCACCTCCGTTTGCTTGGTTGACACTTTGGCACAGATAACCAGAGACTGCTCTTGCTCTGCGAAGGCTGCTATGGTCATGGGTACTCGTGTACTCTGAGTCAGGCCACTGCCCACCGACCCTTTCTTGCTCAATTTGCTCTCTGGTCCCATGTTCTTCAAGGCCTTGCCCACACTGCCAAAGTTCTTCTTGAGTTTCTTGTTGATGCTCTTTCCGAGACTCCCGAACTGCTTGGTGACATTGCCGCCCTGCTGCTGTGTGCCCTGCTTGTCTCTCTTCTTGGTGTTGTCGTCCGACTCTGTGGACCCCCCACTTCTCCTATCACAGTCACTGTCGTAGTCCAGGTGAGTGGCAGGGAGGCGCTCGGTCTGTAGGTATGAGTTCAGCAGGTTGATTTTGTCCTCCTCACTGTACACAGTCTTTGCTTGTGGACCAGAGGTATTGGTGTTTGTGTCCCAGTTGAAGGTCGGTCCCGGGTCAACGAGGAAATGCACAGGAAGTAATTTGAGAGCAGGATCCACCAATGGGATGGCAGCTGAAACAGAGTAAGAAATTAGATTGGAGAGGCCACTGACCAGTAAGAAACCCAATAAACATAGAATCTGATGTTTGAATTCTCATCATGTCAGAGTTATCACACATTATGACATTTTGTAATTTTTGTTCCTGATGAGGCCTCAATAGAAACCTTAAACTGCTATATCAGGTTAGCTCGTGGGAACATTTACAAGCTAGATGTCATCTATCATATGTCTTTACGATATTACTTACTTGGAAGACAATCTTTTTCATCTGTTTCCATGGGAACTAATGCTGAGAAATGAGCTGCATCGTAGGTTAGAAGAAGTGGCGACTGGTAGCAAGACTTGGGATCACATTCCAGGGGCAGATAAATCCCTGTAGAAACAGGACATGTGACACAAATATAGAAGCAGTAAGTAATCAAGAGAAGCATGGTGTTTCATAGAGTTATAGTTAAATATTTGAACAAAAAAACCAACATTTTTTGGAGTTACAGAATTTCTAAAATTTACACAAAAATCTTTTTTATCCCTGTCATGCTTTTACCGGTAATTTGAAGGGAAACAACTGCAAGATTTACCTCCGAATGGGATGGGGGCCAGTGCCTCACCCATGGAGTCCTTTAGCACGGTGTCTGCGACAACGATAATGACCCGCTGAAGGATGTGGGACAGAACGAAGACATGGAACTCCTCCAAGCTCTCGTAGATCACAGGGCCATTCTCACTGAGAAACAGGAAATATCACTTCTTATTAATGCAGTGAAGGTGGTGAAATGTCATAGCTTATAACTATATATATATGAACATTGAATATGTAATAATGAGATTTTTATTAACCCTAGTTAATACTACACTCTTGCTAAACAACTTTACCATCATTTTTAATGTTTGTAACATTTTTCAAATAATGTCAAATCAAAACACATAGTTTTATAAGTTTACATTTTTGCAAACATACATGTACAGTACTTGCATAACAAAATGTATACCAAATTCAGTCAAAACTGTGTCTTACACAGCACAAACATCATACAAAAAAATTAAAATGTGAAAATTAAGGAAACGTAGATAAATGGACTAACTCGCTAGAATTTGTGATGAGGCTGTCACAACAGCTGCTGTTGCGGCGGATTCCCGGCATTATCCGAGGTTCCGTCGACGCCAGCTTCAGTACACTGTTCCACTCCGTCTGCCACTCATCCTCCGAGAAAATCAGATCTGCCTACAACCCAGACAACAGACATCAGCAGGTGCTCGTACAGATTTGTAAATTGTCAATATTAATCTACTGGTAAGTTATCTAATCTAACAGAGAGGACAGTGCCAGTTATTGACTAATCACCCTCCATCAAAACCATCTACAACTGAACAATTCATTATTATTTCTAAGGCAGTATGTGCAGTGCTGAGCTGATATCTAAAGGACACTTAAGTGTCACTGATCTGAAGAACTAAATCTATACCAGTATATTAATTTCTAATTTCTTGGTCCAGAGGTAGGAAGAGATGTCAACTTTATCTTGGACCCTGTTAGCTTCTGAATTCCCCGACACAATGCATGACGTTAGAGATACATACTACTGTATCATACTTTTGATCCAAGTCTTACACAAGTATATCTCTTTGCATGTAATGATATCAAGTGAAAGTTCAAGAAAAAATTCAAATATTAATTTAATAATGTTAGAAGAATAATTTAACAATTTTCATTTCAACCCTTTCCTATCCTGTGATATCATCTGGTTTGATTGCATTTATCTTAGTCATATTCAGCTTGGCTGAAACTGAATTTGCAATAGCAATGTACAGGTATATGTATATGCAGGGTTACAGATAACCAAGTACAATGTATGATGTGTATATATAATATTTGTTGATATCAAAATGCACAAAGAGCAAGAATTAGATGTATTTCAGCTGATTACATTATTGTTATTCAGAAAAGTAGAATTTCCGATAGATGTTGATATGACAATATTATGAGATGGTAAGACAATATTATGAGATGGTAAGAGACCTGTTAGAGTTACCTCCCTCTAGTTTCAATGTCTTACCTGAATCTTGGCAGATTCCTTTACTGGTTAATTAGACATAGACACAATATATTGGGTAGAGTATACATGTATATATGCAGTGGTCAACAACAGAGTATATTTACATCTACCAAGTATGATTCCCTCTATTTCTTATGGAAACTTATAGTTAATTCATAGCTCTATAGAAACAGCCAGACTGAAATCTACACGCCCCATTTATCGATTGGTCGAAATCTATAGAGGCTGAAACTGACAAGAAAATGACAGGACAGATATCGACACGCCCTGTTTATCGATTGGTCCAAACCTATAGCGACCTAGGAAAAATCACGGACTGCATGAAATAACCATGACAATGTCAGACTCAGTCTCACAGGAGACGATTTGGCTGTTTCTTTTAGCTAACTTACTTACGTACATTAACAGTAATTTAGTGAATTTTACTTACTTTTCCTAATCAATTTATCAATTAGCTTAAAGAAAGATGTTAATATAAACAATAAAATGTGTTCTTTAATGATTCATTTGGGTTATGAACTCAAGGTAGTGATCATTGCAGAAAAAATTTACATAGCGGGTTATGTATTTTTTCTGCAATGTCACTACCTTCATATTCCGAATGAATCACCAAAGAAAGCATTTTATTGTTTAAATAAGACAAAGAAAGATACATGTTTCCAAAATAGATAATAATATACAATGAAAGTGTTGGATTTCACACATTACAGTATTGGACAATCGGAGACAGATTGAAATTTACTACTCTATTCCCAAAATGCAACCTTATAGAAGTTCTCAGGGTTTTGGCAATGAACTGACTTCCTGTGGCTGTACACCAGGGAAGTCTGGCTGTTTACTACAGTGGCTTGTTTTCGAGGCTATTTTTTACTTGGTTTATACTGATCTGCTATTTATGTGTGGCGAGTTTTTAGGTGATTTGTACCAACCTGTTTGTTTTGTGCAGCTTGCTGCCAGCGCCACCTTCTGTACAGAGCCTGCCGGTACGACTTCTTGGTTAGAGTCTCGTAGAGCTCTCGCCGCAACATCAGCTGGCGGTCATGGATCCCCCACATAGCTGCCGAACAAAGATTGATTAAATATTTAATACAAAATCAAAAGGTTTGGTACAGTGATATAACAGTACGTATATGATTTGCAATGTTGTTATCGGATCTTGACACAACTTCTAAATACTAGTAAACACATCTCAAATTTTTTGAAATAAATACCTACGGAATCAATGAATCTTACAAAATTTCTGCAAAACTGACAAAGTAACACAACAATATTATTGAACTTATGCTTGAGATAGTTTTATATGCAATTAGTAAAATAGCAATAAAACTGTGTCTCAATTCCCTGATACTCAGTAATACATGTTACATACTGTTAGTTTATACTTCTTCATATGTAAAAACATATATCACAGAAAAGTGCCCGTGAATGAAATCTAACTATAGAATAAACTTAATTTTGTAAGTTTAGAGCATATATCTTCAACATCAGAGTATTACTTACCAAGAGAGGCCGCATGCAGCAGACAGTTTCCATCCCCAGTGGTTGCCATGGGAAGCAGTCTCTGGCAAATTCCCATCTCTGCCCACCAATTAAGACGCCCTATGTAATATTAGATTTGTGACACTTGTGAGACACAGAACAGATATAATGACAACATTGTCTCTAAAATTCATACACAAAATTTTAAAATATTTATGTACACATGAAAAAGAGTTTTTACTTAATATGAAATTCCTTTTTAAAGACATACAAACTGACAATCAAAACAATGATCTGGATTGATTTTATGTACCAGGTCTATGTTTATTTGATTTACATTTGTAGTTTCCTTTATTACATGAGACAAATCAAAATCAGTTGGAAAATTTTAATATTGGTAATTCCTTTTTTTTATATCTTTAAAAAAGAATCATAACTAAGACTCCTGGATTCTCACCTGCACTCAAACAAGGACTCTTATCTGTAATTTTTACCTGGTCTCTCACCTAGATTCTTGCATAGATTTTCACCTGGACTTTTACCTGTACTTCCAAACTCTTACCTGCCTGTTCCAGTGACACCAGCGTGGACGTTTCTATCAGGTCCTTCTCCAGGAAGGCCCGGTAATCGGATGAGAATACGGTTAGGTCCGGGAGGATGAAGGTCTGGACAAACATGTGGTCGTGGCTGGACTCTGTGATGTCCTCTAGCAGACCCTTCCTGGCCATGTCCACCAACGACTCGTTCTCCATGATCTTAGAGAAGCCACGCTTCAGAACGTGGGGGGCTGAAACAGAAAGGTTTGGTCAGCTACACAATGGTTGACAAGTAGGAGTTAAAGATCTTTTCAACATTTGGAAACAAGGCAAAGGTTATTTCAAAACCTGAGAGCATATACATGTACATGTTATATCATTATGTTTTTCAAAATATAGATGTAACATATCTATTGATGTCTTTTTAAAATTATAAATTCTAAGAGAATGTTCTGTGATTAGGTACATATAACTTACAAGCTGCCGGGGATGGGGTTACGGCCTTACTCTCCTCTGATGAGGACTTCTTGATAGGTTCATTAACAGCAGGAGAACTTTGACTAATAGTGGGAGTGGATCTAGTTCCCTGTGAGGTGTGCGGCAGTGCAGTCGGACCTGATGATATGTTTGTAGAAGTGACTGGCTTGGTTGTACTGGTAGCTTTGGCTGGTTCCCTGGCACTTCCAGAAATTACACTGGGCTTCGTATCTACAGGAGCATAGGACTTTGTGCCAGCTTGAGGCTGAGAGCTGGTTGACTTACTGCCAACAGTCTGCTGAGTGACCGACTTTGAGTTGACTTGAGGTTGAGTGACTGACTTGGATCCAGCTTGAGTCTGGGTGACTGACTTAGAATTGACTTGCGGTTGAGTGACTGACTTAGATCCAACTTGTGTCTGGGTGGTGGATTTGCTGGCAAGCTGCGGGTTGAAGGTCATTGTTGGCCCCATGTTCACTAGTTGCTTAGAACCTGAGAGATCGGGGTAAGGGCCTTGAAGATTGGGTCCCGGGGGCTTAGCACTGATTGGGGGAGGGCAAGAAGCATGTGTGTGGACCACTGGTTTAGGAGCCACCACAGGAGGGGTTGAGGAGAACCTGTGGGTGAGGCTTGAGTGATGGGGGGCAACAGGCTGACTTGAGTTGATAGGGGTCATCACACTGTGTCCTGAAATAATACAACAGGATTACTAAGAAGTTAGTGGTCATAAGGTTCAATAAGATTGGCAAAAATATATTGCTTCCTTTATATGTCAAACAAAATTTAAAGTAGTTTCAATAAAGTATGTTTAACAATGTAAGGCTAGGTAACAAATTCAATGATGTTAATACACATGCATAGTTTTATCAGAAACTCTTAAACTCTTTAAAAATTCAATCCCTATCAGAAAGTTACATATCCAGTACTAATATTGTTTGACCTAGTATAATATCAAATTCTTAACATAGGACATGGCAAGTGATTTAGTAGTGATTGCATCGTGTCAATGAAAACCATACACTTTTATACAGATCTGAGCTGAGGGGAGTTTAAGACATGCCTTTGTTGGGGACTCTCTCTATTGGGATGATCCGTTCCACTGGGGGATTCCTGACCTCACCATAGGGGTCAGACCACTGGGGGCACAGGGGGTTACCTGGCACTGCTAAACATCAAATCAATGCTGACATCAATCATAATCAGAGACATGTAGTAAACAAAAAGACATCAGTCAACATGTTATTAAATCAATAGAAGAGCTAAAAATATATCTAGAAATTGTTAAATCATATAATGCATAACGCCAAAGTAAAACTTAATTGCGATTATTATAAATATCTGTACATGAATGTACAATAGCTTCTGATTCAAGAATTTTGAAATTCCTAGACTTTATATATATATATATACCGGTATATATTTATCATATATATTAAGACTTCTTTCTCCTGAACTTGTCTCTTCAGTCTATTTTGGACTTACACCTAGAGTATCCCGGGGGTCCCTCTCCTGGAGGTCTGTGGGCGGGGCCAGCCCAGCCCGCTGACACCTGGGGTGGGGGGTAGACAGACTTGATTCTCCCCGTCCGAACATGATCCTGGAACCTCTGAATCCCCCTCCCCACATCCCAGTTCACTTCTGAAAAAATGTCAAACATAATGAGAACCTCCCACCACAGACGAAAGATGACTCAACTTTATAGAGAATACTTAATCAGGCGGTTACACAATAAATCTTGTTTATTTTAGTAAGAAAAAAATTAACCGTGGATGGAATTTCTTTAAAATGCTCTAATTCCAATTGAATGACGAGACACCAAATATTTCATTTTATGAATGGCACATGCAAAATCATGTTAGCTGTCTGACATCACAAAGATAAAGTTTAAAAAATTCATTTCAGTGTTCTTGATGAAACAAATTCAGATGAGCTTTAATCTCAAGGCAAGAGCATTATATACGGTAATTGTTTCTATTCGACAAATTACATAACACAGAGTAGATAAAAGCATTTAGGAGAGTAGAGAAGAAAGCACCTCACAACAGCCAAAACTTGAGTAAGAGACACAGCCAACAATTCAATTTCTGGAGCTGTAATGTAAGTCATCACTGTACCAACGCAGCCACTATTGAGATATGTGAGTCGTCTATTCTCTTTTGAGAAGTGGACAGGCATAGCCTACATCCATGGATGTAGGCTATGCCTGTCCACTTCTCAAAAGAGAATAGTGAGTCGTCATGCAAAGATAACTCACTGATTGGAATCCCTCACACATAGCTCCATATTATAATATGTGAATTAAATGTAATACATGATACATGGTGTACTTCTAGGTCAAGTAAGTGACTGACCAACTCTCAACCCCCCCCAAAAAAACGATCCTTCCACATCACTGTATTTTCACATGCCAAGGGTTTTTTTCCTTGATCCTGGTGACTCCAGTGTTGATAAGTAAGACAAAAGGAATGGAATAAAAACCATGTTGGCTAGCATTTAGCAACGATGTACACACTGGAGAAATACTACTACAATATCATACAGATACATGGGTTTTCTTTGAGAATCTTAGTAAACATTCACTACACACTATCTAAGTAAACATTCACTACACACTATCTAAGTAAACATTCACTACACACTATCTTAGTAAACATTCACTACACACTATCTAAGTAAACATTCACTACACACTATCTTAGTAAACATTCACTACACACTATCTAAGGTACAACCAGTGGCAAAAACAGGATTCCTAGAGGACAGCTCTCAGTTTCTGCCACATCTTCAGGCATGCTAGTTTTGATATTGGTCAAGATTTAATGTTGATGTCAGACACTTTCTGAGAGTTGAAATATAATAGAGGGATCACATTTATACAGTGTAAGTGTTGTACAGTGAAATTTTCACATCACAGTTGTAGAGCTGGACCTACCTTGGTATGATGGCATTATATATATATATATATACACCCATAGAACTGGGACTATTTGGTTTCATGTATTACACCTGTAAAAGCTGCTCTGTCAGAGGACCTACCTGAGAGAATTTGGGCAGCGAGATCTGGCTCCAAACCAGTGTTGTCAATGAAGCTTCGGAGTGCGTTCTGCTTCTCCATCTCACTACCATCTCACAGTCATCTCAGTGACAGCAAGTACATCTCAGTGAACACCTAGAGCAAAACACAGCCAGAAACATTAATTTATCTAAAAACACACCTTATGACCTAATTATAAGACAATCTACGACATTACAACTTAATAAGCATGACAATTGTTGACATATCCATCTCACTAATTCCTAATCTTAATGAGATGAAGGACATCAGACAGCCTAAAAAATAAATGTCTAAATATGCTTAACCCTCTTGGTAACAAACTTTGATGGAGTAGATACATACATACATACATACATACATACATACATACATACATACTGATCACCTAATGCACATGGAGAGGTCCTATTGATTCACAATTATTCACCACACTGTCAGCATGTGGAAACTGTATAAGGAAATGAACCTCCTTTCTGTTATCAGATCATCAAATCAAAGCTACTCAACATGGAGTGCTATAAAATTTCCGTTTCTGGGAGCATATTTAAAATTTGTCTAATCAGTAATGATAGAACATGTAATCTTCAACACATAAATCAATTTGCAAAGATGACATTTTCAGAGAAATATTTCCTCTCTGTTTTATTTGAATGGTAGTACATTTCCTTATATGAATGTAAAATATTTGAAGATTAAGCTCATTCAAAACAATGAAGTTGGTTGCAGCACTGCATCTTAATAGAAGATCTTAATAATTCAAAATCTAAGTGAAACCAGTTAGATGTCTTGTTTTGTTTCTGTGTATGAGTAAACACCACTTTATGCTGGTTTCGAAGAGAAGCTAGAGGACATTTACACTAACATGTCTGCTACTGTACACCATCCCCTGACAGTCTGAGTCAGAGAGAGAAGCTGTGTGTAGTCCTTGGAGACCAGTTCTGAGAAAACACCCCCCCCCCTCCCTTTAAACAAAAATTTTCAACATACATCCTAGTATTGTACCACATAAAGCACTGTAACAGCAGGATTGTTCATTTGCGGGTCTCTTTTTAAGATATACCTTGTTTATATATACTATAAGAACATGTACTTCATCCTCCTCTATATCTACCAACAACCTGGTTATTATCTTAAGCCACATAATGGTTACTGTACCAGGCGTTGGTCCATGTATACCGACAATCAATACACAGTACTGGCAATAACTACAGAGGATACTGGATGGATTTATTGCTGTCAGGTTTACCAGATATTCTAATCATTGAAAGATGGCCAGAGTTAATTTTGTGCTTATTACTTAAAATGCTTGAAATTAGAACTGAAAGATACAGTGAAAGATCACAGAATTGATGCACAAAAACTGTCAGAATATCTGAATCAGCATTGCCAGAGAGAGGGGATGATCTTCAGAGGATACTCGTTACAGCGGTTTCAGAGAATACATCTGTACAATGTCACCCACTTTGTGTCTACTCCTGACTAAACAGGGAGGTGCTCCAGATTAGCAATAATTACCCCAATACATTCTGTGTGATTATAGTTAGAACTTTATACCCAATACAGGATAAAGTATAAGCACGAGTGTTGCCTTTTATAGACTTTATCCCCTGAGAGCAAGATTAATTGTACAGTGTACCCAGTGCACGGAGACACACCAGTATGAAAAAAGCTTGCGCTGTTACATATGTATAATTAAAGTAAAAAAGAAACCGTCTCAAAAATTTAAGCACATAGATAAATTGTTAGAAATCTGAATTAATCCTAGTATGTGAAGACGGAAAATGTACATTTAACTCATCAATGACCAAATTAACTTTTTCCTATACATCATTACCTCAGAAATTATGATGTATGTCACATATTTCTCCATATTAAATTTTCAAAAACCTTTTCCATGATTTTCCTTTTATTACTGAGACATTAAATAAAGAAAGGTTTCCAGCTAATACTTGACTGAGGCCATTCATTGCTTTTCAAAGATGTTTCATAGATAAATCATGTGCCCATTTATTTACCGAAATGTTACAGTATTTCCCATAAAAATCATTGAACCAATCACAAACTGATGATGAATTTAGTAGGACAAACATTAACAAAAAATCCTCATTTGTAGAACATAAAAACTTGATGCCATATCGTTTCCTAATTGGAAATTGTAATATGAGTGACTACATTTGCTAACCAGTGATCGGCAACACAGGCCACACCAACAAATCTGGACTTGTACATGTAGGTTTAATGGGATGCAGTATTAAGGGCAGACGCGGCCTATCTTTCATTTTTTTTCTTTTTTTTCCTATCTCCACAATGTGAAGATTTCAATTAAGTAACTTATATAATTTTATTTTCATGTTATATGATACATTGTACTTTTGTACATATAAAAAGACAAAGTGTTCGATTGAAAATAATTATATGATGACTTTATTTATATTAAGAATTCAAATGCATTATGCACGATATTTTAAAGAAAATTCTAATTATTCTAGCTTCAGAAAGAGCCTGGCAATGTTAACCCTGAATTAATTTTTGGGAATTAAGAGGTTAAATGTTAATAAATAAGGAATAATGTATCAAGGAAAATTATATAACATTGAGGAACGTCTTGTGTGTCCTTAAAAACCCCTAGCTATGCTGGTGACCATTTCCCGATGACAACAGCAGTGAGGCTATATTGATGAAACACTTCCAGCGCAAAGTTCGTCATTTAAGGATATATCGTATTCTTATAGAAAATATACCCTTTTCCGCCTTGTGTGATATAAACCAAAAATTTGCCTAGGGGTGTGATATAAACCCTAAGGGTGTGATATAAATCTTATATCACACCCCTCTCCGGCAGTCTTCGGATGTTATATCACACCCCTTTCCGTTAATCATCGGCAATTATGACATAGAGTTCGGTATGCGTCGTTCAACTCCAATCTCCGTGTATGACGTCAAAAAGTTACGTTGACGTCAACCTAGTATACAAACAGCTGGCGCAAAAATTTCATGGAAGTTTATCAAATATATAGACACGGAGCGATTTGTTAACAATAATCATTCATCAGATGTTTTTTACTGTCTCTTTAATATTTTCTTTAATTATATGATTTAAGAAATGAAGATAATAATTTTTCTATTGATCGACGTATCAAAGAAAAAATTGACCGGAAAACTTCATCAATGCGCGTAGCGCATTGATGAAAAAGTTTTCCGGTCAATTTTTTCTTTGATACGTCGATCAATAGAAAAATTATTATCTTCATTTCTTATCATTTAATAAAACATTTTCAAAAAAAAAATGTGAAGTGTCATTGATCAAAAATGTAGATAATGTAAATAAAGCGGCGCGTATGAATACAAAACAACAACAGCAGCAATATTCAAAGTGGATGCGCCTTCAGCTGATGCAGAGCTATTCAGCTGAATTTAATGGATTAAACACAAATAGTGAGTTAAAATCTGAACCGGCTGAATTGAAAACGAAAGGAAAATACATGCGATAGCTTGTGATATTATGCACTGTGCAGAAAAACTCGTATTAAATCTAGTTTTCATGTGAGATCGCTGGAATATGCAACTGGACATAACCATCCAAGGAAAGGCGAACGTGGACGAAAATAGAGGATATGTCGACAAAGAATAGTATGTATAAGCGGCTTTTGTAAACGTTGTGGTAACTAGATAGCCAGTGATGTACTTAAATGGTATATCTGCCGCTTGAAATGCGCCGAAGGATTTGATGCATTACTCATAGCTTGTCTTTACGACGCTATTTCTGATGACCGATCATGTACGGGTGTAAATTTAAAACTTATCGTTACCAAATTTGAACAGCAGTGTTACCGTGAAAGTTTATAGGCGTATATGTTCGTTATAATATTCCTGGAAAAAGAACAGCCATCCTCGCTGTAAATGTTAATTGATCTCAAGCAGACGAAATCGTGAGAGGACGCTTAATTTTCTATTTCGTGAATCAAATAATGTGTTTTGTTCATTTTTTGAAGGTTAAACTTTCAAGTTTTTATATTCACAAGGTTGCATTTTCTTCGCTGACAATAAAACAGAGACAACTTTACATTTTGTTGAGTGTTTATCTTGGAAATACCCGTTCTATAAATAGTGTTAGATCAGAACAGTTGAGAAAAGTAGATCCGGCAAAATTTTATTGATGCAGGTATCAAAGAAATTTTTCGACCAATCAGAAGCGCCGATATCTCATCAAACGAATAAATATTAAATGATATAAAAATCATAACATGGCAATTTTTATATCGCATTCTATATTAGCCCTCGGTCGCGATATATCAGCCCTCGAGCCTGACGGCTCTCGGGCTGATATACCGCGACCTTGGGCTAATATAGGATGCGATATAAAAATTGCCATGTAATAATCTATATGTATCAAACACTTTGATGACTTACTTTCTAAAAAAATGAAAATTTGACGACAAAGTACTATATCTGGTTTGAGCCTAAAATTGTCCCCTTAAATGAATATTGTTATTTTACTGTAATTCTTTGTTTTATTTGTACAAATATACAATTGAAGTTTTTTCATAATTTTCATTTTGATTTTAGTGCCCACAATTTAAAAACATGACATCATAAAGTTTACCTTTTCCCGCCATTTTCTCATTTTTAGCATAAAACGACTTGTTTTGAAGCAGTTTTTCTTTAAGGAAACATTGAGCGACTGCCTGAACAAACAAAATATTCTTACCAAAGATTTTTTTCTCCAGTACTTATAAGTGACAAAAAGTTTGTTCTTGTTCAAAGAGTCGCTCTATATTTCCCATTCGAAAAAAGATAAGAAAAATGTCAATTTTTGACTGATTTTGATTGAATTATAAAAATAGCATCACTTCTGACGTCATATACTGCCAAACCAGTGAGTGCATATAAATCAAATAAATAGGTAAAAAACATATTTTATGTCAATTCTTTCATAAAATAACACAAAAATCTAATGTATCTGAATCATTTCAAAAATAGTGAATTATGGGGGCCAAATTAGAATAATATCATGTATAGTTCTTTACAGATTTCTTCTTTCTATAAATGTCTTACAGTGTAGCGCTAAAAGTTGAAGCGTAACCTACTGATGAGCCAGTCATGAGTTTAAAACCTGCAGGAGCTCCTACTCCAACCATTTATCATCTTATAAATAAATTTCTATTTATTTTCATGATACATTTTTGGTCAAATATTTTACAATCTAATAATAATAAAACAGAGAATGTGATGATATTTGAGTATGTCATTTTTTTTTATCCACATTAATAACAGGAATCATACCTTAACCCACAGGCCTCTAAATTTCTATCAATAAGCCGTTAAATGTAGGGGAAGAGTGAGGAGTATTTATATAGAGATAGGGTATACATCTCACTCTTCCCCTACATTTAACGGCTTATTGATAGAAATTCAGAGGCCTGTGCTTAATATGTATATATATCAAGATGTTATCAATCAACGAAAAAAATATCGCTTACATTATTCGTGAAGGATTAGTGGGGAGTACTGAGATCTGAACCCAACATGGTGCTGTTTACTGTTTAGAGTCTGAGTCACGGTGATGGTGACGAACAGTCAACATCCATCATCCACCGAATCTTTTGATGTTTAAAATAAGTTGGATCTGCACAAACTTACCGCTAAAAAGGCAGCGGTTGAGTCGATAACGAAGCCTTGGTGACCACAGAAGGATTTTACGTCTTAATTTCCATTGCTTACTCGTAAAAACTGGAGTTATGCACTCATTAAATTCGTAGATGGTAAATGACACTTCAGTAGAAAAAAAAACAAATTACCGGAAGTGGAGGTGTGTGTAAATTACATTAGACCGTACGTATATTATTCGTTTCCGCGTATACATTTCGCTTCCTGTCAATGAAAAAAAATATTGTGTTCCATGGTTCTTACAACAAAGATTGTTTCCACGAGGGAAAAAAAATGAAAATTGCAGGTCAACTTTGTATTTTACAAATCCATGTTAGCAATGTCGTTCATCCAAGTCTGTTTTTTTTTTTTGATGTCCAAAACACCAATATGAAAGATTACATCTTCATATTAACATAATTAAATATCTTTAATAATTGAAGTGTTTATGAATAAATAACATATTCATAAGATTCAATAAATATACCTCAAATTATAAAAGGAAAAGTAGAGAAAAAGAAGTAAAATTCTTTCATAAAATGAAAAAAACGATCTACAATAATTTATTACATGAAATCAACATTATAAGATCACAGTAGAAAAGATCATTGTACATGTAGCAACACATTATGAGTCAGATAAAACACTGAATGGTTATTTGTTCACTGGGCCAGTCCCTTATTCTCGCCTTTCCATCTCTCCTCTAAATGAACCTCACAGCCTAGGTCTCTCAGCGCCGCCTTGGTTTCGTCTTGACATGACTTGTGGTTTCTCTGTGCATCCTGGATCAAGCTCTCCGCTCCGAGCTCAAGGAACAAGTTGCAATACTCACGGGTCCTTGCGACGAGATTCCTGATAGCCATACAACACTGTCTCTGTGGAAGAAACAAACAAAAGCTATTTTTAACAACTAGTTTAATGGTGTACGTACATGTATGAAATATATCACACTTATGGAAAACCTTAACTTTTAGTTTACATCAATTGATAACCTTCTCTCTACTTAAATTCTAAGTAAAAATACCCAAATAATACTACTTATTTTCTAAAAAGAATTCTTATTCATCTATTTTATGTTTAAAAGTCATAAACAGGCATGGATAACATGCATAAATAAATAAAGACAAAAAATTCCTCAAACGTGTAGAGAGGCAATATGTTCCTGTAAAGATCGAGAGCCTTATGAAAAGTCAGTACCTGTACATTAACATCTTGACTGTGGATTTTCATGGCTTGCAGGAGAACATGGTGTGCATTTAACTCCATCACCCTCTTACAATTGCTCTCGTTTCTGAGCACGATCGCACCGAGAGTTGCCGCCCCGAGCTCGGCAATTCGGGGGTTGGCCTGGTGCTTGGTCATGGCAGCCAGGATGACCTGGACCCCCCCATTTTGGACCACCGCCTCCTTGACATTGTCATTCCCAGCCAGAGCTTTGGTGACACTCAGGGCTTGTTTGGCAATATCCTAGGGGAAAAAACAAGCTTTATAATAACTAAGCTTACACTGTACCAATGACATATAGAGCCATTTTAATAAACCATATATATAAAGTTGTGCCAAACAGCATTATGATGAAGGCTGTCTATTTTTGTCATGAACAAGATTAATCAAATTCTAAAGCTGTGCCTAGTCAGGTTATCTTAATACATGTACAAGTATTATGACTTGTAGGGTAATTCTAATATTATGACTTGTCAGGTAATTATAATATTTCGACTTATAAGGTAATATTAATATTATGACTTGTAAGGTAATCTTAAAGGGACTTGGACACAATTTGAGATCAAAAATTTTCTTTTTATTTTTTATGTATAAAATGGTTTACTGGTGCATTTTAAATGATTGACCAAAATATTGAATGTTAAAGTCAAGTTACGAGTAAGATACAGAGGTGAGAATTGGTTGTAATGTAAACAAAGCTCGAGTCTTATAGTTGTTTACAAAAAATGTGTTGTAGAGAATTACCATTTCTTAGACAAAATGACATGTAAAAAAACAATTTAAACTAATTCAGTATCTTCATTAATACCATTATAAACAAAAGAAAGATACTTTTGATTGAAACTTACACCAATACAACACATATGTAAAAATGACAATATTCGAGCTTTGTTTACAAAACAAAGAATTATGAACTCTGTAACTTGCTTATAGCTTGATATTTGACTCTCAAATTTTGACATAGCATTATAAACTTCTATATTTATCAGTATAAACATTGAAAATGGAAAAATAAAATTTGAAAATTTTAAGTCAAATCGTGTCCAAGTCCCTTTAATATTATGATTTGTTTCGATTCATTCAAGATTTAGATAGTTACACACTAAAAGTCAACTGTCTTGCTAAAGTTTATGAAAATTTTGTATAAAATTGTTCTGTTTGACTCGAGTCACATTATAAATGTGAACTGTCTTTCACCTTTTTGGCGATGCTGTCCTGAAATGCGGACAGAATGAGGTGGATCCCTCCCATTTCCATCACGGCCTGACAAAACTCGTTACGGACCACCAGTTTACTGATCGTCGCAAACAGCTCGCTCATCACCTCTGGCTTCTCCTTGAAATCTACAAATTTTAATAGCATACAGTATACCATGTCGTTATTCAAATCTGCATGTACTTGAAACATCAATGAATCTAATGAAACCATGACTACATGTCCTTTTTATTTAAAATACAAATATGTTTAATTTTTGCTTCATTAATTTAGAATAAAAATATCTTGACATTAATTTTTTTCTTCACTGTATTGCTAGATTGGATCACTTCTGTAATTAATAGGAAACGGAGGATGTAAATTCCATGTTTAAGAGAACTTCTGATCTTACAGTGAAATGCCAGATGAGATCTAGAGAAACTGAAATGCCATCCAAGTTCTTTACAAAACTGACAGAAATGGGATTTTACATCACAACAACAAAATACTGTGGAATCATTAGAATTCGTGGTGGCTCAATTTTCGTGGTATTCGTGGGTAGCCCTCCCCCACGAATTTAAATCCTCAACGAAAACAATTTTAGAAAGAGTTATCTTTGTTGCTGAAACAGAAACCGACGCATCCACGAAATTACATCCCCACGAAAGAGCAAAAAAGTCATAATCCACGAAAATTGGCCCCCTCGATTTTAAATGATTCCACAGTATCAATAGGTCTCCTAACATGTAAATGACCCATTGGCAGATTTAAGATTGTTAATATAGTCCCACTTCACAAACTGCTAAGTGAAAACATGATCATATTAAACTATTCCACTCCTTCAATACCAACCTTTACAGAGATCGATGATGAGTTTGAGTGCATTCCCTTCTGTCACAATCATCTTAGCATGCTCATGAGCCTGACCGAACAGGACTCGGATGTCATCATCAAATGTCAACACCTGCAGGGTCTGGCACGTTACCATGACAATGTTAGCTTGACTTCTGTGTGTTTTCAAAATGGAGGCTAATTTTTCTATCAAACCTAATTTAACAAAGGATTGTCTGTTTGCTTCGTGTTTAATGCATGTGTTCCTCATGAACAGAAGGGCAAGTTCTAAAACTTCAGGATTTGATGAATGAAGTTCCAGCAATTCTAGAAAGAGTTCCTTCCCTTTGTTATCTAACAAATCAGGTTGTCCATTTGTCAGTGAAATCATGGATAACAAAGTTTGTTTCAGAAGAGATAGGTTGTCTTTGTACTTTTCCACAGCTTGGAGGAGAGTATTATAAGCATCATTATTGCCGGCAGTACACCTGACAGCTAGATCTTTGTCACATTCCAGCTTCAGCTGGGCTAATACCTGTAGAATGTCCTCCTCTTTATTCGCTGACAGGGAGGATTTGAGAGAGTTCAATGCAGAGATCACAGGGAGCTCTTTCTTCTCTCCATCAGAGCCATATAAGGATGGATCTTGGATAATGTTCAAAAGATTCACTCCCTACAATGAAAACATATCTACATAAGAATGGAATATCATAACAAAATGTACCAGAGTATGATTAATAGATCATTTAGATTAATACTCTATATTGTGGATTTCAGCTAAGTCAATCCTTTTTCTAAATAAGGTGATAGAAATATACCTTTCTTACATAAGTATAATCAAGGAAGTTACAAAAAATCAAAAATGGTTCATAGTATTGATACATTTCACTCTAATCTTGGCAAATCTTGCCAGTTCAAATCAGAGAAAAACTAACTGTCTAATGTGTGACTGTACTTATTTAAGACGAAAGTGTAAGAACAGTTACAAATGTATAACATCTGACTATTTATTTACAACTTAAAGAAAAGACATATTATTTATAACCTATGACGATATGTTAAAAGCTATCCAGACCTGTAAAAGGAAACATGCTTTCTAATATGTGTCAATTCATACATATATCAAGTTAAATTAAAGGACATCCTGTTGAACCTATGACTATATATTTTTTTTCTGTCTTACCTGTGACTGTTTCTATTTTCTTTCTATTAACTTAAGATTGTGTCTATTTTTGTCTTACCTGTGAATTTGTCCACCTTCTTTTTAAACTCATACTGCATGTATTTTCTACATAATTTATGACTGTGTCTATTTTCTGTCTAACCAATGTGTCTATTATGTAATCTCTGTCTATTTTCTGTCTAACCAATGTGTCTTTTATGTAATCTCTGTCTATTTTCTGTCTTACCTTTGACTGTCTATTGTCCATTTAACTTATGACTGTCTGTTGTCCATTTAACTTATGACTATTCATTTTCTAACCAGTGTTACCTCTATTTTCTGTCTAACCTTCGACTGTATAAATTTTTTCTCTGACCCAGACTCCATCTATTTTCTATTTTACCTGTGACTGTACCTATTTTTTGTCTAACCTTGCTGACTGCTTATTTTCTGTTTACCCCATGACTGTCTCAACTGTCTGTATGATAAGTGAGACTAGGGATGGGACGATCCACCGATGCAACGATGTATCAGGGTATTTTTTTTATGATATTTGGATCGATACATAAATTTACCATTAATACAACGATACTTTAGCGAACTTTTTTTTATTTTCCAAGAATATCTGAGCTTTATATATCGGCTATTTTTAGTCCGCGCGTCTAATATGAAAGTACAAAGATTAAGAAAAACCTCGTAAAGTTGTCAAAACTGTTATGAAGCTAAATCTGGAGTGTGGAAAACTTTCGGATTACTTGTTTATAAAAAAGTAGTAAATACAAGACTAAAGTAATTTGTAAATTGTGCAACACTCATTTTACATATATTGAAATCACTTTGGACATGCGGTAATAAATTGACAGATTCAATAAATTTTAAGCTCTTATTCATGCTTTCCTTAAGTTGCATTGTATCATGATATGTATTGTAATGCATCTCATGTATCATGATATGTACCGATTCGGCTAAATAAAGTATCGTCCCAGCCCTATAAGTGACTGTGTCCACCTTTTGTTTTACATGTGACTGTGTCTATTTTCTGTCTACGTAACCTGCAAATGTATTTATATATGTATCTAAATTACTTTCTTTTCTGTCTCACCTGTGACTGGAACTGTTCCACTGCGTCATTGACCGCCTCCTCTGCGCTCATCTCAAACTCCACCATATTTTCTTTGACCACATCGTCAAACGTCGCCTGGGTGATCACCTTAGCCATGGTAAGGTGTGTCTATCTGTACCTACTGTAGACGATGGGACAAACTGCAGTCTTCTATCAAGCATGTAGACAAACTTAAAGTATTAGAACTGATTGGCAACATCGTAATAATTGTAAACAGAGAACGAATGACTCATTTTCAACAGTCTAGAAAAATCCACATAAATTAGTAAAATCAAACACATTTTCTACTATTTCTGTTGTTATTGCTAAACGCTATAGTGATTAAATATATATTTGAATTGTGTATACATATAAAAAGTTTATATACAAACCCCCCCCCCTTCCTACCTATAACGACAAACCGGGTTATGTTAGGACACGCTGTTTTGTTTACAGTGGTTTTGGGTGCGTTGTGGTCGCAGCAGTCGTTCTTCAAACATTTCGAATTGAATTAAAAAATGGTGTTCTCAGTCGACCCGAAATCACTTTTTGAAACTATAAAAAAATGTTATATTTAAACATAATTTTTTTCCCTATGACTGTGTACATGTAACTCTTCCCTTTCCTTTACCTTGGTATATGTACATCCACAGGGTATAACTTAAAATGTCATTTTTAAAAAAAGGTTTTAAAAATATACCCCCCTTCCAGAAAGCTATAAAAAGCAATTTTTTTAGACAATGTAATAAACATCGATCACAAACCAAGTAACGTTAGCCATAATATGTTTTGCGGTGCTACCGTTCTGGCGAGCACAGCAAGAATTACACATACCCTGCATCATTGTCAACCTAGAGAGAGAGAGAGAGAGAGAGAGAGAGAGAGAGAGAGAGAGAGAGAGAGAGAGAGAGAGAGAGAGAGAGAGAGAGAGAGAGAGAGAGAGAGAGAGAGAGAGAGAGCCCGGTCCCTGTTTGTAGGTGTGTAATTTCCCACTTTTAAATTTAATGGTTTGACTATATGCAGTATCTACATAAATTTTTTAACTGTTTATTTTTTCATTTTATTCCTTTTTATTTAGTTCAAAATGTCCTTTTGTTTATTTCCTCCCTACTCATATACTTACCTGCCTACTGTACATGCATGCACAATTCTGTAGCTTAAAAATGGTTTTATTATGACGTCACAAACGTTGAACGCTGTAAACTGCAACGTCACAAGCAGAAATCAAAGTTCACGCTCGTGGCTGTTACTGTGGCTCTTCCATTAATATTATTTAACATACCCTTAGGATAAGATAGGAATTTTAAGGTATGAATCACATTTGCAGACAAGGCAAGAAGTTAAAAAAATGTAAATATAAGCATTAAATCATGATTTTTTGAAGTATACTCTCATAACTGCAGCGGTGTGTGCATAACGCGCGTTACTCAATTTGTATGCACACACCGCTGCAGTTATGAGTGTATACTTCAAAAAATCACGATTCAATGCTATAATAATCTCTATATAAAAAAATTAAAAACAAATCATATGTCAATGAGGCAAGTATCGCAGTTTATATTGAAATAGCTAGTACACTCATTACAGATGTTTGATCCACCTCTAAATTTATCGCGGGAAATAAGCATGTAACAAATCTTTTGAAACTCTCCAAAGCATATATATGCGGTACTCAAAACGTGTCTTCAAACTTAAAGACAACCTAAATTGCGAGTTAAAAGTCGGCCATTTTTGGCATAGCACCACGGGTGAAAACATTAGATAGCATTATGGGACGTAGACAAAAAATTTTCTTTGATGAACTGTAGGTTTGGCTCGTTCCTTTTCTCGCGCACACTGGTTCTTAGCGCTCGCTTCGCTCGCCGCCGCGCAGCGAGCTGCGCTCGCTATTATAACTAATTTATTTGAATAAATATAGTATAGTCTCTCGGTCAGCCTTTTTGTTTCTGTAATTCTCAGATTTTTTACAATCCATCCAATAATAAAAAGTTAAACCATTATTTGTGCATATTTATTTAAGACAAATCAAACACCTCTTGTATCTGTCTAATAACATTTGAAAGCCCCACTGACTGAGGCAAAGCCGACAAGCTGCATTGAGGGTTGTCAGGATATAGTTTATGTAGACTAGCATTATTTTTATTATTCAACAGAATAGGAGCAACAGTTATTCCACTACCACAGGTTTCACCTTGTCCAGATGATACATCTGCGACACCTCGTAATTGGTCCCTAAAGGTATCCTGTGGCAAAGGCACCAATAAGGCACCATTTGTCACTTTGGTATCCTGGTTAAAGGGCACCACATGAGTATTGGTGTCAGCAACAGAGAGGTCTGAAACAGAATGTTCTACAAGGTCTGTTCTTGATACAGGTGCTTTTTTGTTTGAGTCTAGAGACTTCACTCGCTTGACCGGGGGCAGTAATCCGTCAGTGCTTCCATGGATCCGCAACATGTGTCGCCTTAAATTAGTCAATCGTTTGAACCCTACACCACACCAACACTTGTGAGACTTCAACTCGCTGTGCACCAGACTATGCCTTTTGAGGGCATTTTTCACCTTGAATGTTGCCTCACACACATTGCATTGAAACAGCCGGGAATCATTATGCTTAAAGGCTATGTGTGTGTCAAGTGTGTTCTTGGCATGAAATGCTGCCCCACAGACTTCACACACAAAGTTACGTTTAGATTCAAAATGGAGGTCCATATGTCGCTTCAGATTGTTTGCCTCCTTGGAAGTGAAGCTGCAGAACTCACACTGATGTGGAGCTTCTTCTTTGTGGTTCTTTAAATGGCGCTGGAGAGCTTGCTTTCTGAAACATTGATCAATGTAAAAATCCTTTAAAAACTTATTATAAAAATAATCTTATTTGAAAAAAATTGTTTGGGAATACATGTACAGGCATTTTAAAGTACATTAGAAATCACCCTAAGAAAGTTTGAATAACTAACCCTAACCCTAACCCTAACCCAACAATTTTCGAAAATTATATGCACTTATTATACACTGTTTAAAACAAAATAATTTGATATCTGTTTGCAACACTTTAATTCATTGGCTAAATCATAAAATGTACACTTGTGTATACTTTTGTGTTGACATGATATTCTCCTGTGCTAAAATCACATAAATTCGCATGACCTTGCGCTTAAATTTTATACTACTGTTCCTATAATGAAGCAAAAATTTGTCTGATTTGTGTTTAATGATGGTGAATTGAATTATAAAGAATAAATAGTATACCGGTTTATACTCATATGGTATTTTATTTTGGAATATAATATTTTTCCACAGAATTTGCCCTTTTCCAATAATAATTTTTTCAATATCACTGAGGTCCTTTTCAATTTTCCATTAGAAAAAGAGTGAATTAATTCTGAGGAAAATAGTATTTTCTAAATATGATAATATCTTGTTTAATCATGTAAGAATATGGAGAATATTGTGGCTAAGTTGGGCTAACCTGAAGTATTTTCTTCCACACATTGAACACAGATATTTTTTTTCGTTGATGACATTTCCTTCCTTCACTAGGTGTCTGTTTGTCTGTCTGTGTTTCAGCAAGCCTTTCATGGTTCTGAAACTGGTTCTGCATTTACAACATTGAAATGGCTTCTCCTCTGAAATTTAAGTTCAGTTCACAAGCACAAAACCACACAAATGATAAAGTTGTATAAAGATATGCATAAATGCAACAGAATAAACACTAATTCTACGCAATCATTAAATTTGAATGATAAACAGTTTGTGACTGTGTATTTCAATAAAGTCTACACAATGTACATTGTACAACAGTTAAATCATGTCTCCACCTTTAAAGGACTGGAGGACTGGACAATTAGTTAGCACTTGGCCTCACCTAGAACTACCTGGACTCACCTGTATGTACCTGCCTGTGGAATTGTCCTGCTGGTCTTGATCTAGAACATGATGAATCCTTGGATTGTGTTTCCAATATTTCTTGAGAGGAGTTATTTTCAACTGCATGAGTTTGGTTTTCTGTCCCAGAGGAAATCAGATTTGGAGCTAGAAGATTTCTTAAAGTTTCTCTACTATTCAGAGTTTGAAGATGGTTTGATTCGCCGCAGAGCGAGTTGTGAGTTTGGATTGACTGAGTATATGTGAGCAGTTGATGACAGAATCTACAACAACAAGGGCTAGATCGGTGGACAAACACCAGGTGCTGTAAATAAGGAGTTTCCTGGGAAAATTTATCATCACAGAGTAAGCAAGAGAAATTTTGTTTTCTGTCATCTTTTCCCAAGCATGCAGTTTCTCCATTTTCAGCAAGTCTTTGTTTGTAGGCCGTTTTAACAAGCAGTTTAATTGGTTGCCTTCTTTCTATTGGCTTTCTTTTTCTGTGTTCCAGTCTATCATATTTAGTGTTTTCCCAAGTAAACAAAGGGGAATAAATTCTTTCAAATAAATTTTTACTTCTGTTTGGAGGAAGATGTTGCAAACTGTAAGATTGCTTTTCCTCATTGCCAGTATTTTCAATCACACTGTAAGTGTATACGGTGTGCTGTTGCTTGTCTTCACCATTGCTTTCACAGGTGGGTTCTACTGATAGACACTGGTCTACACCACCCCTCACAGATTTTTCCAATTCCTCCTCTAATTTTGATATTTGTTTTTCCAGGAGTAGACTGAAAGTCTGTATAACATCTCCAAGTTCCTTAGCCTTAGCTGTTTTACAACTTTCACTGGTTCTGGAAGTATCTAGTACTATTGAAGAGTTGTATCGTCTAACCACAGACAATAAGAACTGCAGTGCCTGTCTCTTCTCTGGTTCAGAAAGGAAGTTGAAAATTCCCTCTGCCTCCTCAACCTGCATCAGGGCAATATTCGTGTAACAATTACTGTATTTAACAATAAAACAAGCTATATATAGAGAGAGAATGAGCGAGAGAGAGAGAGAGAGAGAGAGAGAGAGAGAGAGAGAGAGAACCCCTCTTTCCCCATGTGACCTCGCCCTAACCCCAGGCTTCAAGATTTCTACACTACCTTAATTCAACTGATAAAAGTAAACTTTTCTGGCCTATTTTGTTCTATTCATTCTTTTGTAGTAATTTCACCCCTGTCAGGTGAGCTAATTATGTTATCTAGCATATAGGCTACAGTTGAATCAAGTTTAAAACTATTACAGCCGCTATATGCATGGTATTAAAGGACTAACGTTATTCTAAAGAAGTGCTAGAACTTTCAAAATTAATGCATACCTTTACTATAAATTTCGCTGCACTTGGATGTTCCATAGAACACTGTTCCTGATACTGATAGCCGTTTATTTAAAGGGGAACTGCCGTTTCGCTCCGATGGGAGGATTCACGAGTACCCATGCAATTCGCTCCGAAAGACATTTTATGCCGAGACGTTTCTCCCTGAAAAAAAAATAAACGTTTTCTGAAGTATTTAATATGACTTGAATTTAACATATTGTCACTTTTTAGGTGTTAATATAATATGTATCGAATATTTATAAATTTATATAATATATCACGTACTGCTCTACCAAAGCGGACTTTAATTATGAACTTAACATAAAGTTATGAAAATTACATGTATACAAAGTTTTTGATAATCGTTTGAGGCACAGTGAATAACACAGGCGCTTAATTGTTTCATACAAGAGGTCTATTGACTATGTTATTGTATATAGTTAATAGACCTCCTTAATGAAACAAGCGCATGTGGTGATAAAACATTAAATAATGTACTGCAGCTATAGTGTCATGAGAAAGCTTTATATATTAATTAATATATTAATTAGGTGTCCAGGTAGCGTATTGGACAATGCACTCGCTTTTCACCGCTGCGACCCGAGTTCGATCCCCGTGATCGACAGAGGTAGTATGTGATAGGGTATGGCGGTCGCCCGCTTGGACACGTGGGTTCTCTCCGGGTACTCCGGCTTCTTCCCACACCAATGACCCCCTCGCGCTAACATCCGTGCCAACGAGAGATATTAATATAAGTTGTAGAACTTGTTTATCAATCGTTGTAAAATAAATAAAGTTCAGGTTTTTTTTTTATTAATTAAGTTTAAATTGTTATTTAGGATTGTTCTAGGTGTAACAAAAAGAAGCACGTGTAAATACATATATGTGACATTACATGTACATAATTCAATAAATCTGTATTATAATTAAACATACTACTTATAATTCACTCATAATTTAAGATATCTGTGGATCTAAATTTGTTATAACATTAAAAAAAAAATCCACATTCACTCTTGTTTCGCGCTCAAATTTACATTTTACTTTGTTCATCATCGACGTTTCAATATTTGCTTCTATTTTTTACATACTTATTACTAAACAGCAAACCAATAAAACTAATTGCAGTGCTAGCGCTTTAGAGCTTTTTCAACATTCAGTTGATTAGATTTTAAGGTAAATTAAAAGGTAATTTATAAAAGTTTCATTCTGAAGTAGAAATAAAAAGCTTCAGGTATAGCAAGACATAAACACCAATTAAATATGTGCCCGTTTACTCGTGATAAAAGCTGTGTTTAAGTCGAAGTCAGAACTTGTGTTTGAATATCTCGGACCGTACTGATTGATATAAACATCATTTATTTTGTTCAATTTTAATTGCACAAGTTACTAATATTCTAACAGATTTATCCCTCTTTGCAAAGGTTAGATTTAACTTCTTAGATTTTTTTATTTCTCACAAATAAAATTTAATGAAGTAAATTTAACACTCTAAAAAGTTTTAATAGTGTAACGTGGATAATTCATTAAAAAATGTCAAATTTCAGGTAAAACATTTTTTTTTTTACTTTTATTATCAATGGGGATTTCAAAGAACTAAAAAAAGCAAAGACATTTTTTTCTTAAGAAAATCTATGAATTGGAGAAAGCAGCGCAATGTAGGTTTTTATGATTAATAATGTTTTGAGCATTGTGGATTTTTTAATCAACTCAGGAAGACTGTCCATAATCTGTCAGAGGCATTGTATGAAAGAATGTGTCTCGAGATTGGAACTCCAGAACAGATAGCCTCTAGGAGAGATATAGTTGACATCGAAGTGTTTCTGAAGAATCAAGTAAGAAAATGTGATGGGTTCAACAGAATGGATAGTGGAAGCGAAAGAGAAGGATTTAGATTACAAAAATCAGATATTGATATTATGTATTGGCAATTGGATTATCAAGTGATCTGGGAGTTCTCCCAATCTAAATGTTTTAACTTAAACAAACAGGTTCTGTTTCTCGCTGACAGCTCTAAAAGTCCGCCAGGGTTCACTTTACTTTGGTTACCATATGGACGCGCTAATGAAGACATTTTTCAGTTTGTGTAACAATGCGTAAAAGGAGTTATATCTCAAGTTCTAAATACATAGAGATGAAAAGCAAATCATCTATTCCTGGATCCGAAACAAAAGGGCCTAGCAGAAGAGGTAAATTACATGATGTAGAATACGATGAAAATGATTGTTTTGTCATTGATTTTTGGCCTCCCTCTGCCCCCTCGTGGATAGACAGATGTCACTCATGGCCCCAACCTCATGTAGTAAATGATATTGTCAGAAATGGATGTCACTTTGTAGTAATAGGACACAAACTGGGAATTCATGAAGACAAAGAATGGAGAATTTCTTTCTCTCTGGCAGAATACAAAATTGTGTACTCAATGAATCACACACAATTCTTAATATATGGAATGCTGAAAATATTCTTAAATAAAATGATTAACAAAGGATTAAGTGATGAAGACAAAACATTGTGTTCCTATCATATTAAAACAACTATTTTTTGGGCCATTCAACAAAGCACTCTAGATTTCTGGTGTCCACAAAATCTCCTGGCTGGTTTTTGGGTCTGCTTTAAACTTCTCCTAAAATGCGTGTATAAGGGAGTCTGTCCTAATTTTTTCATTCTAGAAAACAATATGCTTTTGAGTAAAATGCATGGCAATAAACAACATCAATTGTTCCATCAATTGTATGGAATGTATAAAAGAGGTGTTGCAATCCTGCTAGACTGTCCATTAATCAGATCCTTTTTAATTGATGCCCTTTGTAATCCAAGACAAATAGTCAATACCAACCAAAGAAGTCTAACGTCAGAGACTGCATTTGTTATATATTTAATTCAAGAGATGGGGGTAAATGATGCACTTCCAAAACCGGATCTACATGCCTATATGGTAGCCCTTCTAACAGCAGAACAGTTGATATATTCACCACTGTCACAATATCAGAAGGTCATGTTCCTGCTTTTATTTTGCATAACATGTCAAATGAAACTGGTGTCAACAAACAAATGTATGTTGTTAACAGAAAGTCTAGTCAGTTGTTCAGATTAGCATCACAGTTTGGATGTGTTTCTGACATGCCGTACATTGCTATGTATTATTACAAGACACTCAGGTACAGGGAAGCAGTATCCGTTTTAGAGAAGACGAAGAAAATGTTAGTAAAACCGTATCTGATGTATGAGGGACATGTAGATCACAACAGTTATTCAGAGGCTGTAGGCGGACAGTCCTTGTCAATAAAGATGAGAAAGGCATTGGCGCGAGATATCGTTCTTGGTACTAAAATTTGTTACATTAATGAATTGATTCCAGGGCAAAACAATGATCTATCTTTGCTGTATATTCCACCTTTCGTTTTGTTACACATGCTAGAATGTTTCATCTATAAACAAAGCAATAACGATTCCAGCTTTGATAAGGCTTATAATAATCTAAAGGACCTAGTCCACCATGATGAAAATAATTTAATTCCTCTCAACCTTAGAGACATTTCCTTGGAGATCCTTGGGATCTGTCAACATAATGCAGGGGACCTTCAAGCTGCCCATTTCTCATACCATCAGGCACGTCGTCAAATACAATACAATAAAATAGGAGCTGCTACCAGACAGAGAATGGTTGATTTAAATTTGCCAACCTTTGATGCAGATACTAGGTATTCACAACGTGAAAAGCACACGGTGCGAAATGGTTTGTATTACACTGTAACCTACCATGATTACAGTTAACGTATATCTAACATATTCCAATCATATCAATTTATTAGATGGACAATTATCTAAAGCTCAGACTAAATAATTGTTGGCTTTTTATTCGTAAACAATCAACTTAGAGAGTCTTTTTATGGGGTTTTACTTCATATGTGAAGTAAATGCAACGGTTGTTTTATAAAAAAATATGTTTAACAATGTATTGGATATGATGTCTTAAAATGTTTGTGATATGGAAATAGAACATATCGAAGATTAAAAAAGTAACCTTGAAATTGTAATAACCTTGTTCAATGTTAATTATATATATGATATGAATGCAATTAAACAAAAGGAACATGGTGCGTTATTTTGTGAACGCCGTTGTTGATTATACTGGATTCAACACGGTCCTCTTAAGTTAAAGTTAAGAGTTAAAGTTAAAACTATTTTTTTACTTAAACATTAAGTTTACCAATTCCACTTGTCACTTTAAAAGTGTATTTTTTAACAACAGTAATCAATTATTCGTTAATGAGTTGTTATGTGCCTTTACAATGTAGAATTATCAATCAGAACACATTTTGTAAAACCGTAACGTCACAAAATGATGTTTGAAATATCTAAAAATACCCAGTACAGTAGGACCTGATAAATAAATGTAACTACCGTCAATTTTGTTTTTTTCTTTAAAAAAAGAACTTTAATTAGTTACACTTTATACACTTTATACTACATGTAAGAAGAAATTGTAACTTGTGATAGAAGTTCTAAATATTGTTGGATAAATACTTCATATAATTTATCCTTAACACTTAATTTTCATCACTTGTTGCATTCATTTTACTGATTTTTTTCTATGGTATCAAAGAATGTGCATGTGATCCATGTAGTATTTAACTATGGCTCATTTGAATGTTTTAAAAATGAACATTTATGGATAAAATCCAATTGGTATGTAAAACCTTTGATCTTCAGTCAAACAACATTAGTCGCATTTTGAAAATAAAAGAATTAATGTAAAAAGTATATTACAATGTACATCGCAAGTCACTGGTGTAGTTGAAACGCACTCAAACGCACTCTTAAACTTTGCCTACTGCAAAATTTGAGTTTTCTTCAGATAGATAGATAGATAGATAGATAGATAGATAGATAGATATATATATATATATATATATATATATATATATATATATATATATATATATATATATTATGAACGTAATTTTGTTTCTCTTGAATAGATTTCAGCCATTCATGTATCATAAAACTCAAATTTGCGTATTGTCAAAATATTTCGTTGGCATTGTATACTGATGTAATGTAAATTTGGATTTGTCATTGTGTTAAAAGATTTAACAGTAAAACTGTTCTAACAAATTACATGGAATATTTGTTTTCACATTTTCTTTGAGATGATCATGACCTTATTATACAAAATGTAAATTGTTGATATATTTTACATTTCTATCAAGCAAAGGTTCGATATCAACAGCGCCAGCCCAACTAATCAAACACTTGGAATAACTCTTATAAATATAGGTTATTTTACCTGGTCAACGTTCAAGCGAACACCAAAAATGGAAATAGCTCTGTGACACGCACATTATAGTTTATATATCAACATTTAAAGTAACATAAGAATATACATGTATCTGCTTTATTGTTGTTTACGTTCAGTCACAAATACAATTTCCTTCGTTTAAAAAGATGTTAATTTTTAAATCATGATTTCTAAGAGTGGTTCCTATGATAACTACTTAGTTACTCTCCTAAATAATGATACATTTTCACTAAATCAAAACTAAATAAAATTGTTTTGCTCCCATTACTACAAACAAAGCCACCTATGATGACGTTTTTAAATTTCTACCTATGGAAATTCGGAATTATGGGTAGTAAAAGTATAAAGTAGTAAATAGTAAAATTGGGTATTTTCTACATTTTGAAAAATTGCCTATTTAAATTTGATACTTTAAAACTCCAAATTCAATTAGTTTTTAATTTTTGAGGAACTAAAATAAATTCCTCACAATTCCTGTCAGTGGGGAATGTTCAAACCATGGTGTGATATTGAAAGGGTTAACATATTTTGTGTTAAAAAGAAACATGTAAGTTAAAACCGCTAATTCTGATTTCCATGGAAACTGTCATCCAAAAAAATAAATTAAGTTGGTTTTCTTCATAAAGCTTTTGAGTACTACTCTCCGAATAAAAAAATGCATATTGGGAGTATTTGTTTGAATTCTTTGGTTTTTACTGGGAATGACCCTCAATTTACTTATTTTTAGTAGGTATACATTTTAATGGTTTGGATAATATTGTTAGCTAAATAGCTATTCGAATTTTAAAATAACACATGGTGTTTTTTAAGAAATATACTAAATTCATCCTAGGACCGCGCACTATAATAATGCATTAGATAAGACATATCTGACATACGTGGTTCTATCCGGTACGTGTATTTTTGTTATGTACTAACTAGTACCTTAAAGAAATCTCAACTATGCTTCAATGTTTGAGTTACTTGTGTTGACTCACAGAACATCAAATAAATAAATAGATAGGCGAATAGATAAAAGCTAGGACACAAAGGATAGATAGATAGATAGATAGATAGATAGATAGATAGATAGATAGATAGATAGATAGATAGATAGATAGATAGATAGATAGATAGATAGATAGATAGATAGATAGATAGATAGATAGATACTAGTAGATAGATAGATAGATGAATCGTGCACTGTAGCTTTTATAGCCTGGCAATTGCTTACGCAATGAGCCCGGATAACAAAAGTTTTCTTACCACAAAGGGTTTCTTTGCAGTCCATTGTTGTTATTATGTCATTGTAAAGTACACAGCTTGTACATAAGGATTGTTATTTGGTCCTTTTGAAATAAACACTAGCAAATAGAATCCACATTTCTGTAAAGAAACACGGATATACCACTGTTCTTGTAGAGAAAAACCTTTAGAGATATAATGAATTATCATTAATTTATGTTCCATCTGGGTAGTGATTAAAACCAGGTGTCGGGCGAGACTCAGTGCTAGCCGTCTATAAAATTGAACGTGGTCATGCAGAACCAACAGGAGTCAGCTGTAACCCCAATACTAGAACACGTGTAAGTAAAACACACACACCTCTCTCTCTCTCTCTCTCTCTCTCCCCGAGACATAAGCAACAAGGATATGGACATGAAATAATCTAATACATGAACAAGTAACAACAAAATTGGCAACTTTGTCCATACTGCTGTATTTATACAGGATAATCGTGTTTATTTAACTATACATGAACGGTTTGCACAGTCGATCATTCTTACACCTCTATCTCTTGTAGGATTACATTACATTACTGACTTTCTACATAAAGACAGTGTCAAGAGTCGCTCTTCTACATGCCTGGTGACTTTAAATATGTGATTTACAATTACCCCTATAGTAAGGAAATGCATGCAGTCAATCTGTATTAAAGAAGACGGGAAATCAGTTGTAAAACTATTAGCTAGGTCACAGTTAAGGATCAAAGGTCAGGAGCCCCCCTGAGCATACGCTGTTATAAAGTGAAAACTTGTTTTTTTAACTTTCGGATTTTATACCTACACAAGTGTAGGTATACACTTGCCTGGTCATACTGAAACAAGACAGGTCGCAGTGATGTTTTCTGGGAGAGTGGCTGTCGTGACAGGGTCGGCCCAGGGGCTGGGGAAGGTCTTCTCCGGAGTCCTCCTGGAGAGGGGGAGTAAGGTAAGAGAGAGAGAGAGAGAGAGAGAGAGAGAGAGAGAGAGAGAGAGAGAGAGAGAGAGAGAGAGAGATCAAGTCACAAGGAAAACCCTAAATATGTGTTTGTATGTTTTTAAAGTTTATAGACCGATCAAGGACAAATCTGAACGTTTTTTAAATAATATGTGTGGGAGGTTGGTGTATATAAATACACTTCATGTTAACTTTTCCGCTTGTTAAGATTTTTAAAACGTCTTATCACAAGGCGTCATGCATCATGTATATCAGATTTAAAACGTTCTCCAGCAAAATCACTCAACAGAACATATCTTGTATTTTAATTAAAAGAAAAAAGAGGTTTGAATACAGTACTCCTTTTGGGTTTTAAAGAGTATATTTATACTTAATAATCTTATGTACATAGTATATTTAGCTTAGATTCATGCACCATGTCTTGCATTTTATTAATCATCTTAAATCTATAACTTTATAAGCTTGATTGAGACATTTATTAATTAGTGTTATTGAATTTGTATGTAGGCCACTAATAAATTCCATTAATTCATTACTAGGTCTGTATTTCTGACGTTAACCAAAGTGAATTAGAGAAAACTTACAAAGAGTTCAAATCAAAGTATGCCGAAAACGTCATATCCCAGCAGTGTGACGTCACGGATTCAGAGCAACTCAAAGGTTTTTCAAACATTTTTCGTCAGACATATCTAAAAAGATCTAAATAAAGTTACATGTGATTATTTTATTAACAGACAATTTTGAATTAAATAAAAAAATTATGTTTATACCTCAAAATGTGGCAATGATATTTTTATTACGGATTGCTTTCTATTTAATAGTCATAAATATATTTGACAGAGGTTTTCAGGAAAACCAAGGACACATACGGACAACTTGATCTGGTGGTAAACAACGCAGGGATTGTGAATGAGAAAAACTGGCAGCAATGCATCGACGTTAACCTGGTAACGATTTCACCCGTCACCGGGCACCTGTCATCTATATTATTCTTTAAGCTAAAACGCCAATGTCAATCAATAGCTGTGATGAAAATGTACTTAGTCATTTTTTGGAACAGAAGGTCTATTGATTCTATGATAATCCCATATAGCAAACGTACAGCATATGGTCGGATTTAAATGTCTAAGTGCTATATATTGACTTAGGGTTTTTTTCATTGAGAGATTATATCGGTTTATATAGTGACTTCTTGTCCTTATAGGCGGGGGGGGGGGGGGGGGGGGGTGTAAAGTAAAATGTTGTCCGAATGCATTAGTTTATAAATACATGTAACAAGTACCACGAGTTCTTTATTGTAAGCGGAAAGAGGGGAGGAGTAGGTTATAACGATTTCCGTTTCCCTTAGTAAGACGTTAAGCAGTTACTGTATTAGGTCGTTGAATTTGATAGGAATGATACAATATGATATAACAGAATTATTAATTTATAAATTATGAATTTTCAAATCAAATGAAAATGCCATATATTGAGTTACCTACTGACGCCAGCTGCCTCTATCAATCTATAAGATAGTTAATTATCAAAATTATATTAGTTTAAAAGGATACAAACTATTTAATACCATCTTTATTGATATATCATTCTTACATAACTATTCACTCTTGATTCAAACATATTTTTATATATTGATATACTCTGGGGATCGGACATCACTTTTGTTACATAGATCGACCTCTCTGTAGGCTATTACTCATTACATGTAATAACTTTTTCTGTGAAAACTTTTTTTTGATACCCGGTATTCGAGAGATAGATATCTTTGAATTGAAAGCTCATGTCGGCATAATATATAAAGAAGCTTGACTCTATTGCCGATGTTCTGTTGTAGAACGGGACGATCCGCGGGACCATGCTGGGCATGGACTACATGCGGAAGGACAAGGGCGGTAAAGGGGGCATTATACTGAATATGTCCTCTCTGGCCGGTAAGACTGCAATCTAATTAAAACTAGATGTTAGATCTAATTAAAACTAGATGTTAGATCCGCTCGCTTACTCGCTACACAAACGAGTAAGCGAGTGGGTCTAACATCTGATTTTTATTACATTGGTAAGGCTGTCTCTTGTATCTTCTCTTCTAAACGTCTCTAAAAACTCTGCTTTTTCTTTATTTGTTTTGTAAATTGAAACACATCTATCCAGTTCTATTTTTATTTCTTCAACACACGTTGTACTGTGAATTTTTTTATTCTGCGTGCCTGCTTTTGTGCATGACTTGCAACATTTTAATTATAGGAATCTTCCCTGTGAATTATACTCCCGCCTACGCAGCCAGTAAACACGGAGTTATAGGTTACACCAGGAGTTGGTCAGTAAGTATTCCCAACAGTAAACACAGAGTTATAGGTTACACCAGGAGTTGGTCAGTAAGTATTCCAACAGTAAACACAGAGTTATAGGTTACACCAGGAGTTGGTCAGTAAGTATTCCCAACAGTAAACACAGAGTTATAGGTTACACCAGGAGTTGGTCGGTAAGTATTCCTACAGTAAACACAGAGTTATAGGTTACACCAGGAGTTGGTCAGTAAGTATTCCCAATTAGTAAACACAGAGTTATAGGTTACACCAGGAGTTGGTCAGTAAGTATTCCCAACAGTAAACACAGAGTTATATGTTACACCAGGAGTTGGTCAGTAAGTATTCCCAACAGTAAACACGGAGTTATAAGTTACACCAGGAGTTGGTCAGTAAGTATTCCGAACAGTAAACATGGAGTTATAGGTTACACCAGGAGTTGGTCAGTAAGTGTTCCCAACAGTAAACACGGAGTTATAGGTTACACCAGGAGTTGGTCAGTAAGAATTCCCAACAGTAAACACGGAGTTATAGGTTACACCAGGAGTTGGTCAGTAAGTATTCCTACAGTAAACACGGAGTTATTGGTTACACGAGGAGTTGGTCAGTAAGTATTCCTACAGTAAACAGAGAGTTATAGGTTACACCAGGAGTTGGTCAGTAAGTATTCCCAACAGTAAACACAGAGTTATAGGTTACACCAGGAGTTGGTCAGTAAGTATTCCCAACAGTAAACACGGAGTTATAGGTTACACCAGGAGTTGGTCAGTAAGTATTCCCAACAGTAAACACAGAGTTATAGGTTACACCAGGAGTTGGTTAGTAAGTATTCCTACAGTAAACACAGAGCTATAGGTTACAACAGGAGTTGGTCAGTAAGTATTCCCAACAGTAAACACAGAGTTATAGGTTACACCAGGAGTTGGTCAGTAAGTATTCCCAACAGTAAACACTGGGTTATAGGTTACACCAGGAGTTGGTCGGTAAGTATTCCTACAGTAAACACAGAGTTATAGGTTACACCAGGAGTTGGTCAGTAAGTATTCCCAATTAGTAAACACAGAGTTATAGGTTACACCAGGAGTTGGTCAGTAAGTATTCCCAACAGTAAACACAGAGTTATAGGTTACACCAGGAGTTGGTCCCAACAGTAAACACAGAGTTATATGTTACACCAGGAGTTGGTCAGTAAGTATTCCCAACAGTAAACACGGAGTTATAAGTTACACCAGGAGTTGGTCAGTAAGTATTCCCAACAGTAAACACGGAGTTATAGGTTACACCAGGAGTTGGTCAGTCAGTGTTCCCAACAGTAAACACGGAGTTATAGGTTACACCAGGAGTTGGTCAGTCAGTGTTCCCAACAGTAAACACAGAGTTATAGGTTACACCAGGAGTTGGTCAGTAAGTATTCCCAACAGTAAACACGGAGTTATAGGTTACACCAGGAGTTGGTCAGTAAGTATTCCTACAGTAAAAGCGGAGTTATAGGTTACACCAGGAATTGGTCAGTAAGTATTTCTACAGTAAACACGGAGTTATAGGTTACACCAGGAGTTGGTCAGTAAGTATTCTTACCAGTAAGACAGGGTTATAGGTTACACCAGGAGTTGGTCAGTAAGTATTCCCAACAGTAAACACAGAGTTATAGGTTACACCAGGAGTTGGTCAGTCAGTATTCCTACAGTAAACACGGAGTTATAGGTTACACCAGGAGTTGGTCATTAAGTATTCCAAACAGTAAACACAGAGTTATTGGTTACACCAGGAGTTGGTCGGTAAGTATTCCCAACAGTAAACACGGAGTTATAGGTTACACCAGGAGTTGGACAGTAAGTATTCCCAACAGTAAACACAGAGTTATAGTTACTCCAAGAGTTGGTCAGTAAGTGTTCCAAACAGTAAACACAGAGTTATAGTTTACACCAGGAGTTGGTCGGTAAGTATTCCTAACAGTAACACAGAGTTATAGGTTACATCAAGAGTTGGTCAGTAAGTATTCCTTACAGTAAGACAGAGTTATAGGTTACACCAGGAGTTGGTCAGTAAGTATTCCCAACAGTAAACACGGAGTTATAGGTTACACCAGGAGTTGGTCAGTCAGTATTCCTACAGTAAACACGAAGTTATAGGTTACACCAGGAGTTGGTCAGTAAGTATTCCCAACAGTAAACACAGAGTTATTGGTTACACCAGGAGTTGGTCGGTAAATATTCCCAAAAGTAAACACGGAGTTATAGGTTACACCAGGAGTTGGTCAGTAAGTATTCCCAACAGTAAACACAGAGTTATAGGTTACACCAAGAGTTGGTCAGTAAGTGTTCCAAACAGTAAACACAGAGTTATAGGTTACACCAGGAGTTGGTCAGTAAGTATTCCTAACAGTAACACAGAGTTATAGGTTACACCAGGAGTTGGTCAGTAAGTATTCCCAACAGTAAACTCGGAGTTATAGGTTACACCAGGAGTTGGTCAGTTAGTATTCCTACAGTAAACACAGAGTTATAGGTTACACCAGGAGTTGGTCAGTAAGTATTTCTACAGTAAACACGGAGTTATAGGTTACACCAGGAGTTGGTCAGTAAGTATTCCTAACAGTAAGACAGAGTTATAGGCTACACCAGGAGTTGGTCAGTAAGTATTTCCAACAGTAAACACAGAGCTATAGGTTACACCAGGAGTTGGTCAGTAAGTATTCCCAACAGTAAACACGGAGTTATAGGTTACACCAGGAGTTGGTCAGTTAGTATTCCTACAGTAAACACAGAGTTATAGGTTACACCAGGAGTTGGTCAGTATGTATTCCCAACAGTAAACACGGAGTTATAGGTTACACTTGGAGTTGGTCAGTAAGTATTTCTACAGTAAACACAGAGTTATAGGTTACACCAAGAGTTGGTCAGTAAGTATTCCCAACAGTAAACACAGAGTCATAGGTTACACCAGGAGTTGGTCGGTAAGTATTCCTAACAGTAAACACAGAGTTATAAGTTACACCAAGAGTTGGTCAGTAAGTATTCCTAACAGTAAGACAGAGTTATAGGTTACACCAGGAGTTGGTCAGTAAGTATTTCTACAGTAAACATAGAGTTATAGGTTACATCAGGAGTTGGTCAGTAAGTATTCCCAACAGTAAACAAAGAGTTATTGGTTACACCAGGAGTTGGTCGGTAAGTATTCCCAACAGTAAACACAGAGTTATAGGTTACACCAGGAGTTGGTCAGTAAGTATTCCCAACAGTAAACACAGAGTTATAGGTTACACCAGGAGTTGGTTAGTAAGTATTTCTACAGTAAACACGGAGTTATAGGTTACACCAGGAGTTGGTCAGTAAGTATTCCTACAGTAAAAGCGGAGTTATAGGTTACACCAGGAGTTGGTTAGTAAGTATTTCTACAGTAAACACGGAGTTATAGGTTACACCAGGAGTTGGTCAGTAAGTATTTCTACAGTTAACACAGAGTTATAGGTTACACCAGGAGTTGGTTAGTAAGTATTTCTACAGTAAACACGGAGTTATAGGTTACACCAGGAGTTGGTCAGTAAGTATTCCTACAGTAAAAGCGGAGTTATAGGTTACACCAGGAGTTGGTTAGTAAGTATTTCTACAGTAAACACAGAGTTATAGGTTACACCAGGAGTTGGTCGGTAAGTATTTCTACAGTAAACACGGAGTTATAGGTTACACCAGGAGTTGGTCGGTAAGTACTATCGTTATTTCCAACCTATCCACATCATGTTATTCCATGTCTCCTCATCATACCCAGCTATCCAATTTAAACTTAAACAATAATTAACAGCACTCCAAATTTACAATTTATATTTAATTACCTCTACCCTCAGGTCAACCAATGACATTCTTAATAATGATCACATTAAGGTATCATATACACTCTAAGAGACATCCACTTTATAACAAACTAGAGCACGTACCCTCCAGATTCCCAGTCTTACAAAGTAAGTTAACATTTCCATTTTTATACTTTTAGATATACTCTTAAAACTTCCAGCCAACACTTTATTCTTGTACATTATTCGGGTATTTGCTTTAGATAAACAATTCTTGACGTCGAGGGTTATTCTGCAACATTTACGAAAAATCCTACCTTTTTCTTTAAATACATAATTGTACGTAATCAATGTTATATATCAACAACTCTTTTGTTTGTAGATGCACCCGGATGTAGTAAATAATGGCGTCCGGTTAGTCTGCCTCTGTCCAGCTTTTGTCGACACGGACATGATAAAAATGGATGACGACTCAAAGTTTGTCGGAACGGATTTGGCTCAACAAGTGATTGAGAAATTTGGCGTCATGAGGTAAATATATGAATTTATATGACGTGAAAACATTTCTTGCTGTTCATTTTATGTCTCTGTCACATTTTAACCAATGGCTGGACGATAGAAAGGGAAAAAAAACGAATGCATGAAAAATGACTGGAGAAATGTAAACTCAAAGCAGTCATTAATGAAACTCCCAATTATCGAGTTTCGAGCCGCTGCTACAGAGAGTCAGGCGACAATCGACAAACTGTCGATCTTTCAGGACTTCCATCGATTAAATCGGTTTTATTCTTCCCGAAACGTTCCGTCAATCGTCAATAAGAAGTCGACGATCGACGAAAAAAAAATAACCGGTCCACCTGCTAAGATGGCGGAAATTGGGCATTATGACAACTTCCAGTCTCTGGACTGTCGTCTAGTTTATAAGTCCATCGGTCTATGACCGGTTGTGGAAATGTGACAGAGGCATGTATACACAAATTACATGTTATGATATTTTGTTATTATTTGCAGCACGGATCATATAATCCCCGTGTTTGTGAACGCCATTGAGGATGAAGACAACAATGGAAGCGTCATTTCCATCACGTTGAAAGGGGCGAATAAGGTCCCGTTACCTATGCCATAAGTTCGAGTAGACTAGTTGTTGTTTTTTGTTCGTCACCCTATCGACATGTAGCACTAGACAATCATTTTACCAGTATGATTGCAAGCAACTTGAATTTTTTTTATCGTATATAATATATATTCGTCTTTACTACTAGATGATAGCCCGCGCAAGCGCGGGAAGTAACACTACACACTATGTATTATCATATAATGCGTAATATGTTGAACCATATTTTTGTTCATTTTTGTATATACATGTACTTTGTCCGATTTTTTCTCACCTTATTCTTTAAAATTGAAATAAAAAAATAAACTGCGTTGTTTGATATTAAAGGAGCGGACAGGGATGAAAAATCTTAACTGAAATGGGTAATATATAGATGTACGTGGCTATAATCCTGTTTGTTGCAGCTGACTGAAAAAAATAAACTTTTTATTGTATTTATTTCAAATCAGTGAATTGGTATTTAGTGTATCTCTCTCTAAATTTGGTTCTTTTGGTCAATTTTCAATATAGTTTGTATTACTCTCCCAAATAAGAATTTAAGATAAAAGACTGTTTTGAAAAACAATCTGGAGGGGGGGGGGGCATCCCCTTTAAACTTAAAAACGTAGAATACAATAATATGTTCATCAATGTTTACAAAGTGACCCACACTGTCCGTCAATTAGTCAACTTGTTTCTGTCACCCCGTTCTGAAAAGTTAATTCTTACCATTTATACTAAAATCGCATTTATTGTTCCATTTTATCCAATTTAAACTTTTCGTATTAATAATAGTCCAATCCATGGTATCTACCCGCGATGCATGATGAACTCGTCCTACACTTTTCGTTAATTAGTCAATCCGCGTTCTTGGTTATCCCGTTCTGGAAAGTTCTCAATCGAATGTGTATCAAATCTAAAATCGCCTACCAATGAAACGAATTGACTCATTTTATTTATTCAACATTTGCCAAATTGTAACTTCTATGTATTCTCTAAATAGGTTCACAGTAAATATATTCACTCTTTACGTAATCATTCAATAATATTTATGCTGTCCCACCATGTTCAGAAATGAGTCAGAGACAGCTAGTAAACATCATTTATTCACTAGGAATACACTGTAGATACTATAGTGTAAACATAATCACTTATTACACAATTGCATGAACTTGTCATTACATAATATAGGTTGGGAAGACAGTTACACATATGTAAAAAAGTCTATCTATTTAACTCTATTCATTTTATTGTCACAATATATAAAACTCGTAAGCATGAAAGTATAAA